>NC_080090.1:86527531-86846890 GCF_950005125.1 Chionomys nivalis
GTTTGCCAATCGGAGCCTCCTGTCTTTGAGTCCTGGTAAAGAAGGAATGGCTCCTGCTCCAGCCTTCCTTCAGGATCAGTGTGGCTCTGCGGCCGCTTGAAGAGGGACCAAAGGTAATACAGTGTCCTGATTAGGCCTTGCCAGGTCCTGATGCTCACTCCAGATGTAAAAGGGAGCCTCTACGAAGAATCCCTGAAATAAAATTGTGGGTGACCCCACAGAGATAGTGAGGAAGGAACCTGGGAGTCCAGATGAAAGTCGGTCCGCAGGCCAGTCAGTTTCCATGTCTGGTGTCTCCATCAGACTCTCCTCTTCTGCCCATGCCCCGTATCTCCTCCATCAGACTCTCTCCTGCCCAGGCCCCGTATCTCCTCCAACAGACTCTCTCCTTCTGCCCATGCCCCGTATCTCCTCCATCAGACTCTCTCCCTCTAAGTATGTTCCATCTTTGTTAATTCTCAGTGTGATTTTAGTAGCCCAGATCGGCCTTGCTCTGTTCTTGCCCTGTATTTTTTCCCATTTTCTTCTTGCCTTTTCTCTTTACTCCTCTCCTCTTCCACAGAAAACACTGTGGCCTGTTGTTTATTTTACTCGTTTGGATTTTTGAGTGGCCTGCCACCCAGTTCCCAAATAAATCAAACATGGAGGCTTATTCTTAGTTATAAATTCCCAGCATTATCTTGGCTTTTCTTGACCTTTTGCCTCTGGGCTTTTTCCTTTTCTTATTTCTGTACATCTTACCTTCACTCTCACTCCGTGGCTGGCTGTGTGGCTCGGTGACTGGCCCCTAGCATACTCTCATCTCTTTTGTTCTCTCATTGTTCCTCCTCTTCCTCATTTCTCCTTCTGTCTGTCCTCTCTGCCTGCCAGCCAGCCCTGACTCTCCTTGCTCCTGCCTCGTTATTGGTCATTCAGGTCTTCATTAGGAGACCATCAGGTGTTTAACACAGGCAAAGAATCACAGCTTCACAGAGTTAAACAAATGCAGCACAAACAAAAGCAACAGAGCTTAAAATAATCTTCCCTAACAATGGCCTGGTTTGCGGGTCTTTGTACCTTGGTCTCCAGAGAGATGGGACTGTTCTGTGCCATCTGGTAGAAGCTCCACCACTCTCTCTTTGGTCTTTAACCAAAATTTCCTTATCGCCGTCCTCCACCTTGTTGCTCCTTCAATTTCCCCTTCTATTTACATCCCCCTTTTTCTCGCTCTCTGCCATCCCAATGAAAATCGGTAATCTTCCTGTTCTTTGCTTTCCTTTCTTTCCACCCATACCCATAACAACTAATGCATTACCACATATAGGACTGGCTATGTCTCTTTGCTCCATAAAATAGTTAGCATTTACAGGGTCATTATCAATTTTTATGGTTGATTACTACTCTTTTTTCATGAGGGGTCTACTCCTGGATAGTAGCTTTTGATGCAGATGTATTCTGCTCACTGGGGGAGATGGGCTGGAGAACATCAGAGGAAAACAATACTTCAGTCCTGCTATAACCCACTCCCTCGTGAATATTACAAACACTTACACTGAAAGAAGAGAAGTGACCTAAATTTTCAAAAAGAAAATCAACGAATGATCTAACTCCCGATGGGCAAGTCTCAACACAAAAACACACGTAATATGAAAAACCAAGAGAACATGTCTCCTCCAGAATCTAACGGCCCCCAGTGAGAGTGATTAAGATGAAAGCCCAAAGAATTCAAAAGAATGATGCTGGGGCTGGAGAGATGGCTCAGTGGTCAAGAGCATTGCCTGCTCTTCCAAAGGTCCTGAGTTCAATTCCCAGCAACCACATGGTGGCTCACAACCATCTGTAAAGAGGTCTGTCGCCCTCTTCTGGCCTTCAGGCATACACACAGACAGAATATTGTATACATAATAAATAAATAAATAAATAATTAAAAAAAAAGAATGATGCTGAATCTGCTCAAAGAAATGAAATAGGACATGAAGAAACTCAAACAGCTGAAAAGGGAAGGAAGTCAATGCAGGGCATGAAAATGTAATCAATAGCAAGATAGAAATACTAAGAAAAAAACAAACTGAAAAGATGCTGGAGATGGAAACGTCAAAAAGCACAGAGGAAGGTCTGACAAGATGGCTCAGTGGGTAAAGACATGAGTTCAATCTCCAGGACCCACGTGGTGAAAGGAGAGAGCTGACTCCTGCATGCGGACCTCCAGCCTCCACACATAGGCTGTGGTATACACCCTATAACACAAAATAAATAATGGAAAAATTTACTTAAAGTGTGCTTAAAGTATCCCCAACAGCAAGAGATCAAGGGGAAGCCAGAATATCAGGGCCCATGGACAAGGTAGAAGAATTGGTAATTCAGTCAAGGCAACAGTATCTTTTAAACCTATGGCTGCAAAATGCAGATTTTTGGAATACCAGTATAAGACCAAATCTATGAATTATGGGCATGAAGAAGGAGATTACCATGCTAAAGGCATAGGAAACATTTTCAATACAATAATCACATAAAATTTCCTAAATCGAAGGAAAGAGAGTCACACCTAGCTAAAGAAACACGTAGAAGGGGCTGAAGAGATGGCTCAGTTGTTAAGAGCACTGACTGCCCTGCCAGAGGACCCGGGTTCAATTCCCAGCACCCACATGGCAGTTTACAACGTTCTGAAAATCCAGTTCCAGGGGATCTGACACCTTCACACCAATGCACATAAAATAAAGTTAAATAAACCATAAGAAACATTTTTTAAAAAGAAACATGGAGAACACCAAATAAGCAGAACCAAAAATAAACTCCTTACATCATATTAACAATTAAAGCACTAAATATACGGAGAGAAAAAAAGGTGTCTTGATAGCAGCAAGAGAGAAACAACAGAAACTGACTTCTCAACAGAAACTTTAAAAGCCAGAAAGGTACATAATCATGTGTTTCAAGTTCCAAAAGACCACAGCTACAAATCTAGACTGAGAAAATAACCAGAAAAACTATCTGTCGTAATCTATGGAGAAGGAAAAGCATGTAATGATAAAAGCAGGCTAAAGAAGTTGATGGCCAAGAAAATAACCCTATAGAGGATACCAGAAGGAACTCTTCAGACCAGAGAGAGTGATAGACACATCAAGTAGGCTTGGGGACGGGAGGTAGTTGAGCAGTAATTAAACGAGGACTAGGAAAACATCTAACACTAAAAATCAACCAAATAACAGAAATTAATGTACACCTGACAATAATAACTCTGAATATCAGTGATCTCATTTTCCTAATGAAAGGCATGGAGAACAGACTGAATCAAAACGTAAGATATATCTATTTGTTGAACAAATAAAAAGGAATATTTCAAATGAATTAAAGTTAAAAAACATGTAGGTGTCTATGTTCTAATAGCTGACAAGATAGATTTCAAACCAAGGCAAATTAGAAGAGATGAAGAAGGTCATTTCATGCTGATTGGGGGAACAGTCCTGCAACAGTACATTACAATTCTACACATCAAACACAGATGAGTCTAAAATCACAGATTAATCTGTAATATGAGTGGCTTTAATACCCCATTCTTCCTCATAGATAGATCATCCTGATTAAAAAAATAAACATTAAAGTCAAATGACATCATAGATCCAATAGACTTAACAGACTTCTATAGAACATTCTATCCTAATATTGTGAAATATGCATTCTTTGCAGCCCATGGAACTTTCTCAAAAAATGATTCCAGTATTAAGATACAGAGCAAGTCTGGAAAATGTAGAAAAATTAAAGTAACCATTTGCATTTTATCTGATATCAATGTGATAAATATAGAAACCAATAGCAAAAGAAAGTACAGATAATTCACACAAACTCATGGAGATTAAATAACAAACTATCAAATGATAAGTGAGTCATTGAAGATATCAAGAAGAAAAAGAATTGTCATAATTGAATGAAAAATGAAGATACAGCATACCAAAACATATGGAACATGATGAAGGCAATCCCAAGAGGGATGCTCAAAGCTGAAAGTACCTACATTTACAAAATTAGAGAAGTTTCAAATGAATAACTTAATGGTTTATCTTAGAGTCTTAGGAAAAAAACAAATCAAACTCAAAAGCAATAGATATATTTAGACATAATTAAAGACATAATTAAGATTAGGATTATAAATTAATAAAATAAAAGCAAACATAAAAAAATCAATAAAAGGATGAATTGGTTCTTTGAAAAGATAAACGAAACTGACAAACCCTTACCCAAACTAACCAAATGAAAGAGAAGACCCTAAGAAATAAATTAGAGCTTCAATAATGAGACATCCCAACAGATACCAGTGAAATTCATATCATTCTAAGAATAGAGCCTCAAATATACATTCTATTAAACTGGAAAATCTAAACATCCCTTGATTATTAAAAACCCTAAAGAGACTAGAAATGGAGGGAGCATATTTCAAAACAAAAAAGACACAATATGTATGAAAAACCCATAGCCAATATCATGCCAAGTGGAGAAAAACTCAAAGTATCTCCACTAAGGTTACAAACAAAACAAGAATGTCCTCTCTCTCCACTGCTAGTCATATATGACTTTTAAGTCTTTAGCTAGAGAAAGGGGATAAAAAGCGCACAAACAAGGAAAGAAGTCAAAGTATTGGTTCTATATATCATAAGCAACCCTAAGATGCCACCAGAAAACTCTTAGAGCTGATAAACACTGTCAGCAAAGTGGCAGGACACAAATTTAACATACAAATGACAGTGGCTGTCTTAGCATTCTATTGCTGTGAAGAGACACCATGACCAAGACAACTCTTAAAAGGGAAAGCATTTAAGTGGGGGCTTAGTTCGTTATCCTCAGGGCAGAGAGGTAGTGGTGGGCAGAAAGGCTGGTGCTGGGGCAGTAGCTGAGAGCTTTACAACCTCATCCGCAGGCAAAGAAAGAAAAACTGGGCCTGGCTTTTTGAAACCTCAAAGCCCACTTCCAGTGACACACTTCCTCCAACAAGGCCACACCTCCTAATCCTTCTCAAACAATTTATCATAAGCGAGGTGGGGTTGGACAATTTAAGCATTCAAATATATGAGCCTGGTAGGTCATTTTCATTCAAACAAGCACAGTGTCTTCCTAAGTCAACTTGCTGAAGAAGAAATCAAGGAAACAGTCCCATTCACAGTAGCCTCCCAAATCAATCTCACCAAGGGTATGAGGGAGCTCTACAGTAATAAGTTTAAGACACTGCAGGAGGAGGGTGAGGAAGATAATGGAGGATGCAAAGAGCCAGGCTCATAGTTTGAGAGAATTAATATTGTGAAATAACCATCCTACCAAAAGCATCTGCAGATTCAGTGTAATCCCATTCAAATTTCTGTGTCATCCTTCAAAAAATAGAAAAAAATTAATCCATGTGGAAGTACAAAAGATTCCACATAGCCAAAGTAATCCTGAGCAAAAAAAAGATGAGTGCCAAAAAAAAAAAAAAAATGAACCAAGTAATTATACAGAGGTACAGAGATGCAGGAAGAAAAGCACACGGCACTAGCACAAGGACGGACATTCAGAACAAATGGGATAGAATAGGGGGCCCAGATATAAGTCACACTGCACCTTCCCTTGGCTGTTTACAAAGATGTTGGAAACACACGTTAGAGAGAAGGCAGCGTTTTTAACAAACACTTCTGGGGAAACTGGATCACTACAAGTAGAAGAATGAAACAAGAGTCTCATCTCTCACTCTGCATGAAAATGAACTCCAAATGGATCAGGGACCTTAAAGTAAGACCTGAAACTCCAAAACTGCAAGAGCAAGAAATAAGGAAGACACGGTCGTTGGTGAGGCGCTCCTGAAGAGTACCCCAGTCACTCAGGGAAAAGACCAACCATCCACAAATGGTTCGTCACAAGATTCAAAAGCTCTGTACAGCAAAGGAAACAGCTAATCAGGTGAAGATAGAGCCAGCAGAGAGGGAGGGAGTCTTCACCAGCTACCCATCTGCCATAGGATTAGTATACAGACTTTACAAACAACTAACTAAATAAATAAGAAACAAAGAACCCCGTGAACCAATGGAATGATGAACTGAACACAGACTTGTCAAAGGAAGAAATGTAATGGCCAATAAATAGTCTTTAGATGTTCAACTGATGGGGGAGAGTCTTCTGTTTTGTGTTAATTTCATTGGTTAAATAAAGAGACTGCCTTGATCCTTTAATAGGACAGAAAATTAGGTAGGCGGAGTAGACAGAACAGAATGCTGGGAGAAAGAAGCCAAGTCAGTCGCCATGATTCTCCCACCCGACACAGACGCAGGTTAAGATCTCCCTGGTAAGCCACACCTCGTGAGGCTACACAGATTATTAAAAATGGGTTAATCGAGATGTGAGAGCTAGCCAATAAGAGGCTGGAACTAATGGGCCAGGCAGTGTTCAAAAGAATACAGTTTCCGTGTAATTATTTTGGGTAAAGCTAGCTGTGCAGCAGCCGGCTGGGAACGCAGCCCGCTGCTCCTACAACATTCAACATCCTTCACTATCAGGGAAATTAAATCTACTTTGAGATTCCACCTTACCCCAGTGAAATGCAATGACAGCAAAGGCTGGGGAAGGTGGAAAAGTGGAAGGCGAATTCACTGTTGGTAGGAGTGTTGACCGGTGCAGCCACTGTCGAAATCAGCATGGAGGTTTCTCAGAAAAGTAACAACAGAACTTCCATGTAACTCAACTCTACTACTCCAGGGCATATGCTGGAAGGACTCTGTCTCCTACCACAGACCCTTGTATGTCCGTGTATATTGCTGCAAACAGCTTAAATGTCTACCAGCTGATGAAGGAAAAATAAAAACGTGGTACACATGGGCAGTGCATTTTATTCAGCTATAAAGAAAAATAAAATTTTCAGGAAATTGGTTGAAACTGGAAAATATTAAATGACCCAAGTCCTCCAAAACAAAGAGCAGATGTTTCTCTCATCTGTAGATCCCAGCTCCTGACTGGCTATGCGAGTGGTTGTGTGGGAACAAGCATGTGTAGAGCAAGAAATCAAGAAAGGGGTCACAAGAAGAGAAACGGTGCTTTAAAGGAGGAGGGTGGTAGAACACGTGCAATACAAAAGTTGAAGGGGACGCAGGTGTACAAAGGTGTACAATAGAGAGTGACAATAGAGAGAATGAGGGTCAGCCCAAGTTGAGAATGTATGAACAGGCCGTAAGGAAATCTGATATTTGGTGAGCTAATAAAAATAATTTTATGAGTATGTGGTTTGCATGTATGTACTCATATTCTTACATTTATTGACACATGTGAATGTGGGCATGAAGATGCACATGTGTGTGTATATGTGTGGAGGCCAAAGTTTGTGTTGGGGTCTTCCTCAATTGTTCTCCATTTTAAAAGAATTTTAAAATTAAATTCATTTATTTGTATGTCTATGTGCCTGTGTGGGCACTTAATGGGGTCAATTCTCTCCTTCCAGCATGCGGGTGCTAGGGTTCAAACTCAGGTCATGTGGCTTGGCAGCAAGGGCCTTTACCCACTGATCCATCTCTCTGGTCCCAGATTGCCACTCTTTTGTGTTGAATCGGGGTCTAATGATGAATATGGAGCTGGCCAATTCCAACTAATCCACCTAGGCATTAAAAACAAAACAAAACAGAGTTTGACAGAAGTACTCTGTGTGGGTGGATAAAGTTGATCAGAAACCACAGGTTATTAAATGAAAATCCTAGTGCCTACAAGTTGTTGGTCCAGGAATCCCCTGAGGTCCATAAAACACCTTAGCTTTTGGTTGCCAATCAGAACTAGGTGGTAAGACCCAATTGCTGAAGACGCCACCAGCACTGCTTGCAGTACAGAAAGGACTCAAGCTGGAACTGGCCTGGAAGCCTCTTCCCTCTTGGCTAGCCCTCACACTGCCAGAAAGGGCTATGCGTCTGCTGAGGGACAGTTGCCATCAATAGACTCAGTTAGCTGCAGACTCTGTGCAACAATGCCAACTGGCAAGCAAAATGATCCCATCGGTGCCGTAGTGGCAAGTCTTTTACGTGAGTTAACAATCGCATTCTGATTGGTTCTGATGCCGGCTCCACAGAAGAAATTCACATGTGCTATAACAGGCCCAGTCCAAAGTTATAGGTCCTAGGGTGGAAGCTACTACCGCTGTTTTGCTAAATGGACATGATGTACTCATAAAATTGCCAAAGTCAAAGTTCTTTTTGTTCAAGACAGGGTTTCTCTGTAGCTTTGGAGCCTGTCCTGGCACTCACTCTGGTAGACCACAGAGATCTGCCTGCCTCTGCTTCCTGAGTGCTGGGATTAAAGGCATGTGCCACCACCGTTCGGCTCCAAAGTCAACGTCCTAAGGCTAAATGATGAATACCCAAGCATACTGGGGCATCTCTGTCACCCCTCCGAGGCTCCAAGAAGATCCCAGGAGAAGGGGAGGAAAGAATATAAGAGTTGAAGAAATGGGGGAAAGTGATGTGGGACACTGACTTCTCGGGAATGACATGACTGTGGTATTTTTGAACTCACAGCATCTGTGATAACCTGATCTGCACGAGATTGGGCCCAACAACATCCTTTTATGGAAGGGGGTGAGCTCAAGGGACCCCGACCCTCCTCTAACTTATAGATTAGTTAATGGTTGATGAGATGGGAGGAGAAGCACGTCTTCATTAGCGTAGCGACTTATAAGATCCCCCTGTAAACAAACTCTCACCATGTGCCTGTAAATAACCCTAAGGAAACACTGAATTACCACAAAAATAAATAAATAAATAAACAAATGACATTAAAGTAGAAGGGAAGCTAGTTGAGAAGTAGAAGATTAGCAGGAAGGGGTGAGCAAACCCCATCATGCACATGTACGAAAATAACTAAGATAGATAATAAAGGCTTAAAAAAAAAAAGAACATTCAAAGGCCACCTGCCTACTTCAGAATCACCACTACCCCTGAACTTGTTACCTTGTCTCCACCCCTGCCCGGGAGGGCATGCTTCTTGCCAGAACCAGAAGGTGCCTGTACCAGACCTGTGTCCCCCAGCTCTCAATGCAAGGCAGAACTCAGGCAGGGTACACTAGCACCAACCCTCGTTCAGCCTCGTCCCACTGCTCAGCAGCCCTGGCCTGGTCACTGTGCTTTTCTGGCTCCAGCTTCCTGGTGCCTTGATCCCTCTCCACTCCCTTGTCCCTGCGCTCTGCCAAATTGTTTCAAAAAAAGAAGAACTCAGGGTTCTTTGAGGTAGTGGAGAGACCACATAAATGCAGGCATTATTAGCATCATTAACATTAAATATTAATAATGACATTAGCATTGTCTATTATAAGCCTTAAAGAAAAAAAAAAAAGCTTCGGGAGGCCAGGGTTGAAATGGCAAAGAGAATAATTAGGCCCCTCTGGGCCATAGACCCCTCCAGGCCCTTAAGTGAAATTAGGAAGGCAAATACAAGGATAGAATATGGAGATTTTCTGTCTGGACCCCTACTCAGGTCAACCTAACTCCTCCTGACACTACCTAACTCCTGCCTCCTGCTTCCTGCTCCCTGCACAGTCCGGCTTCTCCCACCCCCATGCCCTGTACCAGAAAAGCATCTCTGACTTTCCCCTCGTCTGTCCCGTCTGATCAAGGAGCCACTTCTCTCTGTCCCACAGAAGCCTTCATCTACCTCTGCCCACCCCATCCTCACCCTCTGACAGGTACCCGGGCACTGTCCACTCTTCACCCAGTCAGCTTATTTCACTGGGTTTCTGCCATGTACTGGGCACCGTACTAAGATGACCTCTCCCTCCAGATACTGCATGGCCAATATAGCAATAGAATAGCAATGGGAACTCGGAGAGCCCCAGGCAATTCTTGGAATCCTTTAGAAATTTACTGGTTAGCCCACATCGCCACACAACTGTCCTAAACAAAAGTAAAATCATTTCCACTTTACAGAGTGGCTTATGGGGATGGAAGCTGAAAATGCACGCCCATTGAGGGAGTGCTTGCCTAGCCTGCACAACTGGGTTCTATCTCCAGGACCAAATAAAACCAGATGTGGCGGTTCACAGCTGTAATTCCGGCACTGGGAAGATAGAGGCAGGAGAATCACAATTGCAAGGTCATTCTGAGTCACATAACCAGTCAAAGGCTAGTCTGGACTGCTTAGAGACCCTAACTTTTGTTTTTAATTTGTTTATTTGCTTTCTTGGGAGAATAGCTTCTTAGAGCAATCAAGTCTTATTCGGTGGCTTGCCTAATGTCATCAAGGTCGGAGTCGCTGAGCTAGGACAGGCTGTTCTCTCAATGGCGGAGCTGCAGCCGCCCTATTCATTGCAGAAGAGAGGGAGAAACAAAAAGTGTTCCTTGTCGTGGACACACAGGCCCTTGTGAACTGAGGGAGTCCTCGGACTCCAGTGCTATTGATCTGGTGGGGCTAAGGCAGAGAAGAGCAGATGGTCTTGGAAGGATTGAATGGTCCTGGGAGTGCCTCCTGAGCCTTCCCAGGGGGCTCCAATGTTTACAGTCAAAACGGTGGCTACTTGGCTATCATCGGCTGGCCCTTTTCACCCCATTTGGGAGTCTGTGGAGACTCGGCTCAGATGCTCTGGACATATCAGAATTTGATTCTCCGTGAAAAGAAAGTTGCCCTGACAGCCAGCCGCAGTGGGGATTCCAGGCAATGACAAAATATGACAGGCACCCCAGTCATTGTGGCCCTGTCCTCTATTCTGCATCCTCCGTACCATCAAGAGCAGACAACTGGCATGCTCAGCAGAGTTAAGCCAGGAGTTCTAGGTCAGCCACTCTGCTGCTGTAGCTGCATATGGCCAGCATCTTAGGTGAAAGAAGGAGGAGGGACAAGGGGAGGGTAACACCAGCACCTCCTAGATGTCGGGTAAAGCTCTTAGCAGAGCTCCTAGCCTCCTGGAGACAGATAACACTTCTGTTCTTATCAAACTAATGGAGCCACGTCGAAGCTCTGCCTGGATCCTCACATGCCTACCTCAGGCACTCCCCAGAATAAAAGCATGCCAGAAACTGGCCCTGAAGGTCCCTAGTGCCCACCTCCAATTCGTCTGGACCAGGCTCAGCTGAGCACCCTATACAAGGGAGAAGGCAAACTTGGGGGCTGTCTTTATCTGAGGTCCTAACTAGGTAAATGTTCTTTTTTCTACTATGCCTGTCAGGACCCACCTGCGGTGGGGCAGGCTGGCTGTAAAGGGGATCTGAGGGAGTCTTTGAGAACAAATTTGCTGACACTAATGTTCCTCCCCCAGAGATCTGGTCCCCACCACAAGGGCAGCAATTGTCCTAAAACAGAGTCACAAAGACAGTTGTCTCTGTCTAAAACAATCCTGTAAGCAGTTCCATACCATGGTTCAGCAGGCCACAGCCACAGACATGTCACCTGCTTGGCAAGGACCTGTTCTACTGTCTTCTGCTAGAGACACCTTGCAGAGACCCTGGGTAGAGCAAGGCCAACTTGGGGGGTGTTAGCAGTGGGACGTACCTTGGGACCTTGGCTCCAGCACGCTTGCCCCAGACAAACAAGCAGTACCATGGTATCACTGGTGGGATGCACTGGAGGAAGAGGATGTGACTGTCTTGTCACAAATTTAAGATTACATGAGAAACAGCTTGGTAGAAGTTAGTCATCTCCTCACCAGAACAAAGAAGTTGTGCTTCCTAGGTGTGCCCGCCCTCAGGAGGGGCACCGAAACAGGAGGAGCATGTGTCTCTCTGACAAACATTTGCATCCCTTCTCCTCCCCGGGCCCACAGTCACCAGCCGGTCAGCAAGATATGGAGCCATGTTCATGTTGACAGGTATAGCATTTAAAACTCAGAGGCTGGCTAGCCTTGCCAGCTGTTGCAGCATCTGGGCCACTAGCCAGTTTTGCCCTGGACAGCAGGCAGACCAGAGTGGGGTGAGACAACAGAGACAGCCTGTCAGGGCTGACTGGTGCTGCAGATGGCGGGTCCCTCTGCCTGCAGGCTTCAGTCTTCCCCGGGCATGTCCCCACATGACAGAAACAGGGCAGGAGAGGCACGCTACTACCCAGGGTGAGCCCCCGGGATCTCAGAGCCAGCAGAGGCCTTGGTCATCCTTAACTCTTTTAGGTTACCTATCAGTGAGGCTCCAAGGAAGCAAAGCATTTACCCAAACACACCGTCCATCGATAACAAAGCCCAGAGTGGACCCTGGTCTCAGAGGTACTCAGACTCCACTCCCATGAGCTTTTCGTGAAGTCGCACCATTTGCTGGTTGAAAATGGCCTGGATCTAGGTGTAGCGGTGTGCAAAGGGGACCAAGCTCAATTACATAGTCAAATATAGTTTGCAAATTTTGATGTATTTTGTGATCCCGTTTTCATAAACTGATCCCAATAACCCGTGTAATGCAAGTGAAAATATAAAGTAAGAGGCGGGTACTCAAATTTATTAAGAATGGAGGTTGGGGATTTTGACTATCTATTTTTAATTTCTTTAATGGTTGGACCAATTTGAGACAAAAAAAAAATCCCATGTTACTTCTGGGCAAAGACAAGGAAGAGGAACGTGATGGGAGAGGGGACAGGGGCGACAGAGGCGGACCACTCCATCACAGCTGCCCCACACAGAAAATTGGAGGTTTGATTTGGATTCCATCTTCTTAACAAGGGGTTAAGGAAGGAGCAAAGCAAGAAGCCGGGTGCTCTTGTGTCGCCAGGATTTCAGGAGCAAGAGACACTTTTCTTTGTGCCTCCTCAGCGCACCCCTCTGCAGTCTGTCAATTCTGGGCTGGGCACTGAGCTGGCCAAGCTTGATGGAAGACGGCGGTGCTCCAGGCTCGCTCCCTGGTCCTTAAATGACAGCAAATGAGGTAGGGCCAGGAGGGTGGGGACGGCAGGGTGGGAGGGGGCAGAGGAAGCCATCTCCGGCCGAGCGTTGGCTGAGGAGCCGAGCCAGCCAGTGAGCGGAGCCTGCGAGAGGGAGGAGCGCATCCTGATGCAGAGATGCTGCAGTGGCTTGGGGCGCGCACACACTTACGCACCCTCGCCCGCTGCCGCTGCGCCAGGACAGCCAGTGGCTAAGGCCGGCGGGGCCAAGCAGCCGCGAGGCTGGCGGCAGGGTCTGCTCACCGGGTGGCAGAAGCATTGCCCCAGCCAACTCCCTTCCCGCACTCCAGGTAGGTGCCTATCGTTTTTCGTGTGTTCCAGACCAGGGGCTTCCCCGGTGCTGTTCCAGGAGGGGCTCAGAGCTCAGCCTTTATAAATGTCTTGCTTGAAACTTGGAGGGAACAGGAACATGCAGACTGAGTCCGGGTTGACCTTTCACCCCAGCCCCATAGTGGCCACCCCTCAGGCTCTTCCCCATCCTGTCTAAGTGGGTGGCATTCTGCAGGGCCTGGTTTACCCCGCCCAGGAAACTGGCCCCCAGGAGGGTCCAGAAATCTGAGCAGGCAGTGGCAACTGCCTGCCAAGAGGGCAGGGGTCCCTGGGCCTGCCCTGGACCCCAGCCAGTGCCGAGCAGCTCTGTAAGGCCAGGTCATAGCCTGTCCCTAGAAGTCCCTAGATGGGGACTTCCAAATTTGAGGTCATATGGGGGGCTGCTTCTGACAGATGACCCCTTTCCAAAGTCTTGGTTCTGCTGGACCAGAGAGGCTCTGGAAGAGAGGAGAGAGCACAAGGCAAGTCTGGAAAAAGGCTGGGTGTCCAGGAGCTGGGACTTGGGAGAGAAACTGAGGCAAGTCATATCCCAGGGGTGAGGCTGGAATCTAGCCTGCAGTTCCTTTTCCCCTCCTCCCTCCTCAACCTCATCTTCTTCCCAGATCCCTCCCCCTTAGCCTCACTGGTGGGAGGGAAGGGTTTGCTCGAAGTTTGGCTTTCCAGGGGATTCTAAAAAGAGGGGGCAACCCCTGTGCTAGCCCCATGGCTTATGTAATGGGCTGCGGGAGAGAAGCCGCACCTGCCAGGGACTATCTGTAAGACTCTAAGACCACCTCTAAGACAGGCGATAGCACTCAGGGGCAAGGGGCTAAGATGAAGCTGTACTTGTAGGGCAGTGTCTTGGACTGCACAGGCTTCCCGGACCCCAAAACTCTGTGTACCCTATTCCCGACCCCAGGAGATAAGGGAGTTGAGCTTTCTTCCTGCCTGCAGGGTAAAGCTGCCAAAGTTGTTAGTACGTTTGTAATTAGTGTGACCAGCACTGAGTGGTTGTGCATGCAATAACCTCAGCCCTGGGCAGGGGTGGGTTTGAACACGGTTCCCTTCTGCGAAGGAGGCAGGAGAAGGTACTGTCCACATAGCCTGGTCCTGAGCTCATACAGGCAGCTGATTCAGGCATTCTCTCAAATGTCCCATCATCTGCTTAGCTCTGAGATGATCTACCACCTGTCCTGGGACCAGACGCATCACTACATAGCAAGGGCAGCAAAGTGTGGACCACCTGTGGGAGGGGCCAGTGCGCCTGAGGCTCCAGGGGTGAGGCAGAGAACTGGTCTGGAGGTTAAAACAGGTGTCGTGTTTCCGGGCTGCCTCCCAGTCAGAAGCATTCAGCTCCTCCCGGGGGCCCCACCAGCTGACTCTGGAGAGCCAGGCTCAGGCAGAATCACTAGTGCTTCAACCACAAGGTCAAAGTCCTTCCTACTCTCCTGTGGGAGATCTCGGCCAATTTAGAGGGCAGCAGGAGATGAGACAGCCAAGGAGGCTCCTAAGCTGACGGCATCAAAGACACTCAAGGTCCATACTGCCCTTGTCCAGATGAAGTGAGGGGTTTGGGAAGAGAGGCGCGCTGCCTAGGGAGGCGGGGTCACTGAAGGGACCACTCTCTGACCTTCCTCCATCTCCACCAGGCCACGTCATTTCCCATATCTCCTACCCCAGAGGTCCACAGGCCCTCAGTCTAACCCCAGACTCCATCCCTAGTGACCCTCCGCTGGGCACCTCCACTTTCTGCCAGTTTGAGTGGAGACGCAAGCATATTGACTCTGAGTACCTGTGATCCACTGGACAGTTGTGTGTCTTACCTTGACCCGATTTCAGCTCTCTCCTAAGGCATGCATACATGGCCAGGATGTGTGTGAGCCAGCTTCTACGCTGATACTATCAGCCACGCATTCAGGAGCGCTGGAAGAGAGCAGAGTCCCTCTGCCAGAAAGTTTTTCCAGCCAAATAACGGTGGGGAAACATATTTCAAAGCCAATCTGTAAGATGGGTTTGGGCAGTATTAGTATTTTTGGAGTTTCTTCAGTGTGGTACCAGAGCATCAGGGAAGATGTGGTTTATTGACACAGAGAGAAGAACCGGAGCAAAGAACATGCTGCTGAAGTGTGAGGGACTTGGATCAGTCAGTAGATACTTCTGAGAAGGAAATAGAGCCATAGGGCAATTTCCAGTCACAGTCACATGACTGTTAAGATGGCTGCAGAGCTGGGGTCAGTGTCAGGTTCAAGACGTGAGACAGTCATACCTAGAGACAGAAGTTAGGCTGGGTGACAGGTACATTTCTTCCAGCCTCGGGTCATCCTCTTTCAAATGACAAATTATGACATCCTTTTCATCCGCCTGCGTGCTGGCATTTCTGGTTCTTCAGGAGGACCGCCAACTCTCATCTAGACTGAAATCCCCAGGGATGTTGCTAACGTAGGGCATTCATGGGGCAGATTTCACCCTCCTGGAACAAAGTTCCTTTTGTGGTTTAATGAGTCCGTGTTTCTTTGTCTACTAAGTGAGGTGCAACCAAAAACAAGCCTGAGCGTCATCCATCCTACGACACACTAGAATATATCTCAACATCCATCCCAGCCATACGGCCCCCTTCTAAACTGCAGAAGTCAAGCCCTGCCCTGCTCACAGGAACCCATCCTGATTCGAAACCATAAGGTCTCCTCCAAAGGGAGCCCATATCATCTCAACATCTGTCAATCCCCAGGACTTTGAGGTCCCCACATGCACAGGCTCCTGCTTCCACCAGCTTGCAGAAAACTGTCTGGGCACTGGAGGGTGGGGTGGGAAGAAGAAGGAGTCTCCTCTCAGTGAAGGGAGTGGCATGCAGAAGTTGCCTTGAATGCATGAGGTCCTCTTCCTCCAAATTTGATCCTTTAGAAACAAGTTGAAACAATTATTCATGCTCCTCCAGTTTCAGTGAGAATCTTTCTGAGGACTGGAGATAAAGAGCAGCAGAAAGAAGCTGTATTGTATTTTTTTAAAAAAAAAAAAAGGGGGGGGGTGGCGTGTGAGGTCCTTCTCCCAAGGCCTTTGCTTGTTGCCCCACACTACACAGAGAAGGGCTGCAGAGTGAGGAGACTGACTGGACCCTAGTCTTCACACTTCCTTCCCGAAAGACCTAAGCCATCCCACCCCCCACCCCCATTCCTCTGGGCTTCTTAACTCTGAAGAGTAGACTCCAAGTTAAGAGCCTCTAGACTCCAGCCTGCAGACCAAGGGCCAGACTCCCCCACTTGGTGTTGAAAGTTCAGACAGCCCCCTGAGCTGGGAATTACAGTATCTCCAAGGAACTTATCATCTGCATTAATGCCTCAGGAACTGGCTGCAAACACAAGAGTCGTGAATGCTGGGGAAAGAGAGGACTGAGAACTTCCACCCCCTCTCGCTTGGAGCTGAAGGTCCCTATCCCATCCCCTCCTCCCTAAGCCCCTCTCTACTTCAGGCCCTTGCTCTGCCCAATGGTGCCTGGCCTGGCACACTGAGTGCCCCAGCAGCCTCCACCCCTCTGCTCAGAGCCCCATCCTCCTAGCAGGCTGTGGTGCTTGAGACCCTCCTGGACTTTGATGGTCGTGCCATATAGTGATTCCCATCCTAAGAAGAAGACAGGTGTTGAGCCCAGACTCCCTCTGCCCTAGTCAGGAGTTGGGCACATGAGAGAAAAATCACTGAGAGTGCCATGGGCTGGGGTGATTGCTGGGGTCTGACTCATTACATCACCCCCGTGGAATGGGAGGAACAAGCTCTGTCTTTACCATTAGCGTAAGACTTGTCAGCAAGCCTGACTCATACAGGTGCAGCGTGTGTAGATATTCTGGGGACAGGGGGAACTTGGCTATAAGATCCGATCCCTCCCAAGCATTGGCAGCAGCCCAGGTATGGCTGTGACCTCAACCATCATCCCTTGAGGTGACCCTTCTTGATCCCATTTTACAGAGGAGAAACTGAGGTGCAAGCGTTTAGTACTGAAGGCAGTAACTCAGGTTATACTAGTTAGGGATGCTAGATCTCACTGGTTCAGTAACCTGCTCTATAGCCTGGGAGGCATACTACAAGGCAGAGGCTGAGGGGAGCATACGAGAGGCCCGTGCACTACCTAAAGGTTGACCCTAGATCTCTCTGTCTTCTGCTGTGGTCCAAACCCTCCCTTCCCACCACACTCTATTCACGACTACCACACCCTTTCATCTCTGGTCTCCTTGACTGGAGAAGGAAAGAGCTGGGGTCTGAGCTGGACATCCCAAGAAGCAGCAAAATGCTGTTGAGTTAGTACTTTTTTGGTTGTTGTGTTTTGTTTTTTGTCTGACTCCATAGAGACCCTTAGCCAAGAAACCCTGTCACGTGCTGGAGTCTAGCTTACAGTCTGCTGTCCCCAAGCTGTCCTCCCTCTCACTCTTTGTTTCCTGAACTGGAAGCTTCTAGTGTCCCTGAAGCTCTCAGTGGCCTATTCTGCCATGGCCCTCACAGAACCACCAGCCCCTTGATGATGACAGCCTGTGCCCGACTGTGACAGCCTGTGCCTGCACCCCTGCATCAGGGCAGCTGGCCTGGGCAAGGCTTGGCTGGCTCAGAGCTGGCAAGGCTAATCTGGGTCTGGCAGAACTCCACTCCAGCCTCACTCCGACCAAAAAGGTCCTCTCCATCCTGGGCCTTCTAGAACATGTCATATGGGGCGGGGAAATGACTCATCTCTGAACTCGGAAGCGCATCTCATGGCTACTCTCAGCTGGCCAGGGAGTGCCATAAAGGGAGTGTCTCAGTTCCTGCTCCCGTGTGCTCAGCACAATGCCTGGCTCATGGTCACTGAACACTGTAGTGGGGTTGGATGTGATAGCACATTCCTGTGACCCCAGCTGGTACAAGAGGCTTGTGGGTTCAAGGCATAGAAAAGACCTTGCCTCCGAACGCTGTCACACATGTACATGTGTGTGCGTGTGTGTGTGCACATGCATGCACACATGCGTGCATGATAATGGGGACGAATGCAAGGCAGAGTGGATGTTGGCTGCCTTATCTTCAGGGAGGCAGTACGCTCCAACCTTTACTCCAGACTTGTGTGTGAGTTCTTACTAGTTTATTCAGAGCAATGGGGCTCACTATATATCCGATAACACTGACTTAGCGTCCAGTGCGTCCCAGGAGAAACCCCACATCCTCCTGATCCAGACATATCTCTAAGGCTACAGGTCTTGGTCCCTAGAGGGCCCCCAGGGCATTTAGACCAGACTGATGACTGATAAAAAGCCCAGATTAAACTAAAATTTAAGGGGGGCAGTGGAATTGGATTATCCATAATCTAGTCTTCACCAGAAAGACAATACAGAATCCTGACCACCGCATGGCTGAGGCGACCCCTGTGACTTCATCTCTGCCTTGCTCTGGTGTATGCAGATAAACACCCACAGCCCGGCCTCCTCCCAGGCCAGCCCCTTGTGCCTGAGCTGAGCTCTGGCCCAGATGGCTGGCAAAGGGCAGGAGTACATGATGGGTAGCTTCCCCATGCCAGGCGCGAGTTCACGATTCTCCAGTCACAGGGATGTTCACATTCTCAACAAGGGAGCATCCTGGGAAAGTCAAGAGCAGGGAGTGGATACCAGAGGAGATGGAGGCAGGAGAAGGGGGGAGACTAGAGCCATCCTCTCCCTCTCTCCCCACAGTAGACTGACAGAGGTCCAGATGACTCCGGGGCTTCACAGCCACTGATAACCAGTACAGGGGACACCACATGTATCCACTGGTGACCAGTACAGGGGACACCACATGTATCCACTGGTGACCAGTACAGGGGACACTGCAGGCAGCCAGTGATGACCAGTACAGGGGACACTACATGTAATCACAGAACCATTCTGTAGTGCTCACATCATCCCCATTTTACTGATGGGAAAATTGAGACTCCACATCAGGGAAATAACTTGCCTGAGCCCATAGAGCTGTAAAGAGGTGATATTGGGGGCTAGCGAGATGAGGCATGGTTAAGAGTATGGACTGCTCTTGGGGGCTTGAGCTAGTTTCCCAGCATCCAGCTCCAGGGGTCTGACACCCTCTTCCAGCATCTGTGGGCACCTACACTCACATGCGCATACCCACACAAGTACACATAATTAAAAATAAAACCAATTTTAAAAGGGGAAAAAGGAGATGCTTCTGCTCTTGACCCCCACCCCTGCTTCTTGAGTTTTCTGGGCATCCCTGCCGACACCCTGGGGAGCCCAGGGCACTCTTTCTCCTGACTTTTGGCAGCTGGAAGCAGGAAATGTGAGAAGCCAGATGGAGGAGGCTGGGATTTTTTTCTGTGAGGCACATCCCGAGGCCTCATTCATCTATAGTCTTCCTTCTATAGGCCCACGGAGAAGGGGTCCTGACTGCTCTCAGGAAGCATGAGAGCCTGAGTTGAAGAACCTGAAAGATAGCGATTTCACCAGGGACACAGATGCAGACAGCAGGGCTCCACAGCCAGCTAGTGGGGAAAGTCTTGCCCCGGGCCTTCTGCAGGCAGGAGGGAGGACAGGCTGGTAGAATCTGCAGCCAAGTGCCCTGGCCTATGGCAGCTCTGAATGGACTGTGTTGGCCAAGCTAATCTCAATATCTAGAGGGTAGCTCTGGGGAGTCCCTGTCCCCTAAAATTAGGGATTCTTCCTGAGGAGGAATAGATAGAGAGGTGACCCCTTCCCTGTCCTTGCCTCAATACATGAGGTCCTCGTTTCCCCAGCTGATGCCCTGCTCTCTGTGACCGGCCCAGTCTCTGCTATTCCCAGTGTAAGATGGAAGCTGGGCCGTTAACCAGTGGGTGTGCTAACCAGTGTGCTGGGAGTAGGGCTGATAGAACCAAGGTCAAAGAACCTTGGTGCTGCATCTGGAGACCCCAGGCTGGGCAGAACAAAGTCATAAAACTTCCCTTTGAGAAAATCAGTCCTGGTTCAGAGACTGTTGCAACTGCAGAGAGACTTGGTGGCCCCCACCCAGGCGACTGTGGGAAAAGAGCAGAGAGAGTTGCCCTGGTCCCCAAGTACCACAGGAAGATGTTCTTGGCTCCCTTCCCAGGCACACACCCCACTCTCTCAGGGCTCCTCTGACACAGAGGGATCACGATTGCCGGCAAACAGGCAGGTGGGTTCCTGCCTTCCAATTAGTTCTGCTTCCTCTTCCTGATCGGCACCTGCTGGATGGAGGGAGAGGCACCTGCTGGATCGAGGGAGAGGCACCGGGCAGGCCAGACTCCCGGGGGGGGAGGTGGGGGGGGGGCAAAAGGAGGTACTCAGCCCTGGAAGCGCTCCTTGATAATAGACAAGCCCCTCCTCTGGGACTCAGGAAGATGAGTGCTTGTGCTCCCTCCACAGTCACTCACCAGATGTGTTTGCAGCTGGGAGAGGCGCTGGGGCTTAAAGCTCTTATCCTCTGTCTCCTTAGGTGTCTCTCAGTCTCCAGTTGATTCTTCTGGAGCTGGGCTTTGGTTCCTGCCCTTTGGACTCTGCCTGAAACACCCACCATGGGGACACACAGCAGGAAAAAGTCATGCTCGCTGCTACTGGTGCTGGCTACAGTGGCCCTGATCTCCTCTCCAGGTAAGAGTGCCTGATTCTATGGTTAAGTCATTACTACCACTTAGGCAGCAATTCCTCTGCATTGCTGAGGCCATTTTCTTGCTGAATTATTCCCGTCTGTGAATCTTACCTGACCTGTGGAGTCAGGAGGAGAGGAAATGGATCCTGGTTACGTTGAAGATGAAGAAAATGGCCCAGAGAAGCTGAATGGCTTACCCTGTGTCAGAAAGCGCAATGTGGCAAAGCCAGAGCTCCATGCCAACCATGTGGCCTCTAAGAACAACACTGCCCAGTGTGGTAGGCATCGCCAAGTGTCACTCCTGAGCTAACATGCGATTTAATGATGCCTTCGGCTGTACTTGCCTCATGGCCAGTGCTCAGTGGACACCCCAGGCCAAAGGACACCTCCACCATATCCAGATGTTTTTCCCTGAAGAATGCTCAAGGGTCCTGGACCCAAGGGGTTAACAGGTACTTCATAGAATCCTGAGAGACTTTCTTGAGGCAACCTGGATAGGAGGGGCAGAAAGGGACAGATGAGGCCCAGCAGAGTTGCTGACAGAGGGTCCCATCTCCATGGTAATCTCCGTACTCAGATCAGAGATGAGAAACAGCTGGCAGAGCAAGCAGAGCTGGAGAGTTCGTGCCCTGGAGCTGGGTGTCTCCAGAGCTTGTGCTGAGGAGCCAACTGGCTACTGTTTGGCTGGGCCTGAACCCCAAACTCAGATCAACAGGAGTTTTTTTTTTCCCCCAAGAACTCCATGGGAGAAGGAGCACTCATCCCGCAGTCCTGGAGTCTAGACCCTACCCTGGAATTTTGCCCACAACCCTCCAAGACACAGCCATGCCTTCTAGATCTTTGTCTAGGCTGACATGCTCAGAAGCTCTCACTGGGTCCCTGCTGCTCTGATTCGCCCTGTACCCAATTTGATGGGGGTGCTGAGGAGTTGGGCTCACTCTAAGACCCGGGGCCTAGTTATCTGCCCCAGGGTCCTCCAGACCAGGGGACTAAAAGCAAGAGGTATGAGCACCGCTCAGGCTACCCTGATCTAAATGGGTCAGAAGGCAATTGCCAAAGGGCCAGGACCCAGGCTGTTGTGTCCCATGTGTGGCCCAGTCCTCCATCTACTCTTATCTGAGACCTGGAAAGTGCTTCTCTGTTCTCGACTTGCTCACCTGATCCTAGAGTAGAGCTCTGAACCACTCACAGCCCAGGGCAAAGAGAGGCGCGGCATCTTGCTTCACACAGTGTCTCTCTGGCTCCTTCCTCCCACTGCAATATTTCTGATGTCTTTTGTGGGGAAAACAGTAAACGGGGGCAAAGGTGGTTTGCCCCGGACTTTGTGTCCGTGCGGTCACCTGTGGGATGGGATATACGGGTACGTCCGTAGCTCTGGAGGGAAGTGTGGGCCATGTGATGTTGTCTGTGCACCAGGGGCTGTGGAGTGCGGGTGTGAGTGAGGCGCAGCCTGTACCCTGAAACCCTCCACTCCAGCCCCTTTCATTTGGTTTTTCATTCCCGGAACTTCTGCTGTCAGATCTCTGGGGTGGAACCAGGGCCTCAGATGGTTCCAAAACCTGAAGTCAGAAATCATGGCCACTGTGGTTAAAAATGCTGGCTGCAAAATGAGGCTGGATGAGGCAGATCTCCCCACTTGCTTTGAGGTGGGGCAAGTTGTTACACCTTCCTAAGTCTCAGTCTTTGTTGGTGAGATAAGAATCACCCCCCTTCTTAGAATTCAGAGTGTGGCACCAGGTGACAGTGAGCAGTTGGATCGACAGCACTATTCTTATTATGGTTTAATTATTACCAGTGAGTAGAACTACTTGTGAATATGTAACATACATATGGAATGAGCAAGCAGGGCTGAGTTCCTGGAAGCTGCTATTGTATAAGGTGGTTCCCAGCAGCAGGCCACCGCTGCTGTCTCCACATCCTTCCGTTTCCTCCCTCCGGCCCTCCCTCTCCCCTCTCTGCAGGTGGTCCCAGCTGGGACAGGGTCCCCACCCTCTGCCTTCATCATTAACTCTGGATTAAGCTGGGCTTTCCAGGGGGAGATGATGCAGTCGCTGTCACACACCACCTCCGAGGCCTCGGGCAGCGGCAAAGGAGAGTGACAAGCGCTTGGTGTGGGGTGGGGGTGGGCAGCACGGACAGGACTCAGGGGAGGTCTTCCATAGACCACTCTGGAAGTCTACCCCATTCCTCAGACAGAGGGCTGCTTGACAGATGTCCCCACTCCCAAGAGGCCAGAGCTGGGCCTCAGCTGCAGCAGAGGGACTGTGCTTGGAAAAGGGCTGGCAGCTGGATGTGCCCAGAAAGAAGCCACTAATTGGTTAATGGAGTTCCCTCCTCCCATTCCCCCACCTGACAAGGAAGGTCTGAAAGCTGCATGAGAGGAGCCAATTAAGGGGCCTGGCTCCCATCTGATCCCACAGTGGCAGAGCCCCCACTGTGCTGATGCAGGTGCGAAGTACTGTCCAGCCCCCTGCCTGCTGACCCTGTGCTGGTGAGATTGGACAATGGCTTATGCAGAGCAAGGTGGTGACTGAGATGGGGCTGGCAGATGTGAACCCCATTTGCCAAGCAACACTACCTGCCTGATCGGCTGTGTGGCCCGTTGGGCCTTTTTTTCCCTGAGATGTGACACAGTTTATAAAGTTGTCTCCACTTGACCTGCTACCACACACCCAACATCCAGCCTTCCATCTCCCCTGATCCCCATCCCCAGTTGGGTCTAATAGCCGGTGGTTGAGCTTGCTCGCTGTGCCCAGGCCCTCCTTATTTCCTCCTATCATGGACCTGGGAAGTGAAGTCTTCCTCTTTGCGTGGGCAGACACCAGATCAATACCTGGGGAGGGGGCTAGAACTTGCCCAAGGAGGCCCAGCCTAGCCTCCAAATGAGCACTTTTTACTGGATACACTGTCCTAGGAGAGCACTGGACTCCAGGAACACACACCCTTCTCTGCATTTCCTGCTGGTGACTTCCCATGTGCCACACCTGTGTGAGGTTCTCTGAGAGTCCCACAGTCTTGTCCCTAACACACTCTGTGACATGGCCCCCTGTGCTGTCTGCTCATGGTTTCCTTCCCTGTACTTGCAAGGTCCTTCAAGGCAAGGGAGCGTGTGTCTGATTTTTCACAGCCCAGTGCCAGGTATAGAGCAAATGTTCACTGTGTGACCGTAGGTAGGTGACGGACAATGCACACATGGATTGATGGGACTTTCCCAGCCTTTTTAAATTCATTAAAACTAAAATTAAATTTTGGTTTCTAAGTCACCTTCTAGATCCTTGGTAGCCACAAATGGCCACCCACTGGACAATGCCAAAAGTGAGGCATCCCCACTAAGTTCTGCTGGACAACATGCCCTTAACAGTGGACTTGGACCATCTCACACCTTGAGCCTCTGGTGGTATCTCCTATTTGCAGGATGGAGTTTTGTCCAGGGAACCCCAGCTACCTTTGGACCTGTTTTCGAAGACCAACCTGTAGGCTTGCTGTTCCCAGAGGAATCCACAGAGGATCAGGTGACACTGGCATGCCGTGCCCGAGCTAGCCCTCCAGCCACCTATAGGTGAGCCATGGATGCTGGGAAGCCCTGGGTAACCATACGGGTTCTCCTCACATCAGCCCTACCCGTTCAGGCCTGAGGTCCCACCCCAACATCACTCCTCCCTGCTGCAGGTGGAAGATGAATGGCACTATTATGAACCTGGAACCCGGTTCCCGTTACCAGCTGATGGGGGGCAACCTGGTCATCATGAGCCCCACCAAGGCACAGGATGCTGGCATCTACCAGTGCCTAGCCTCAAACCCAGTGGGCACTGTCGTCAGCAAGGAGGCGGTCCTCCGCTTCGGCTGTGAGATATGTGGGAGCCAAGATGTTGGGTGTGGGTAGATGGGGCCAGGGAAAGGTGCCCAGGAAGGACAGGTGGCAACCCCAGGCTTTCCTGCTCACAAATGGCATGCTAGAAACTGCTTCTTCCCCATGGAGGAGGAGCTGGGGAGCCCCAAGCTCGAAGACGGTGCCTGAGCCCTGCTCTCCTTCTCCAGTTCTGCAGGAATTCTCCAAGGAAGAGAGAGACCCGGTGAAAACCCATGAGGGCTGGGGGGTGATGCTGCCCTGTAACCCACCTGCCCACTACCCAGGTAAGTGGGGGTCCTGGGCCACAGCGAGGGTGGGGGGCTGCACCAGAAAGGACATCTAGATGCTCGGGAGAGGAAAGACAGGACAGGAGATGGTAAGTCTCGACTTTAAAAGGCTCTGCTATTTCCTAGCTGGATTGTGTGCTCCCAGTACCTGAGGACAGCTGAAGCCATCTCTCCCTTCCACAGGTCTCCTCAGGCCCCGTTTAGAGCTACAAGCTCTCCTGAGAAGGCAGAACATTCAGCATGTCAGGGTCCTGCCCAGATTGCCTGTGAACCCAGCACACCCTAGTCTCCTCAAACTCCCTTCTTTCTAGGTTTGTCCTACCGCTGGCTCCTCAATGAGTTCCCCAACTTCATCCCAACGGATGGGCGTCACTTCGTGTCCCAGACCACAGGAAACCTCTACATTGCTCGGACCAATGCCTCAGACCTAGGCAACTACTCTTGTCTGGCCACCAGCCACATGGACTTCTCCACCAAGAGTGTCTTCAGCAAGTTTGCTCAGCTCAACCTGGCGGCTGAAGGTCAGGACCGGACCGTGGGCTGTGAGGCTGGACTGAGAGAGGCAGGAGGCTTTGGGACTTCCCTTGAGGCCAAGAGGAACAGCTCAGAGGGCCTGGGGCCCTGCTGTCAGAGACCCATGCACCGGTTGGGCAGCTGATCTTTCTGGGGTGCCCAGCCCAGGCCCTCAGATGTTTGTTTAGAGTCCAAACATTTGTGTTTGGAGATTTGTGGTCTTTGGAAGGCACGGCCCCTAAACACAGACTACCTCCCTGGAGTCCTTTGTGTGTGATTTCCATGTCTCTCTCCCCAGATCCCCGACTCTTTGCTCCCAGCATCAAAGCCAGGTTCCCCCCAGAGACCTATGCACTGGTTGGGCAGCAGGTCACCCTGGAGTGCTTTGCCTTTGGGAAGTAAGTACCATAGGAGGGACAAGAATGCCCTGGGTCTGCCTGGAGTTTCGTTTCAAAGCCCCTTAGCAGCAGGAGGGATCCCGGGATGAGAGAGGGCAAAGTCAGCAGGCTAGCAGGGTGCTGGTCACACAACAGGCATCACCCACCACCAAACGAAATCAGTTCTGCCAGGAGGACATTACATACGACGGCTTTATAGGCACGTGTGAATCCTGGTCCTCCTGACAGTAAATGCGGCCCCAGGGCAGTTTGAGGAGCACCCAGGGCTAGAGGTAGAAAGCACCGTGTGCAAACCCCATCCTGCTGGTTCAAAGCCCCCCGTTTCACCGCTTGCTGACTCAGAGACCTCTGGCAAACGACCTAACATCTCAGTCTGTGCTCCCTGACTGGTGGGTGGTCATGGTAACAGTGCCTGCCCTGTAAGATTGTTACAAAGATTAGATGAGTTAATGGATGCAAGGCCCTGAGAATGACACTTGGCATTTACAAGTGTGGCATGAATGTTACATTAGGTCTTTTAAAAATTACAATGGAAAGCCTCTCTCTTGCTCTCCCAGAAAAAGGATCCATGAGAGCATGGCTCCTTGACCATGTGGGAAATGATTGGGCCTCCAGAAAACGTGTAAGGAGCATTTGGCGGGGTGATATGTTGACCTCTCTAGAGTCGTTGGCTCCATTGCCCATTTTGGTATACAAATTACTAATAAAATGTCTTGGGAAAGTGAGGCGATAGGAAAGGGGACCTTTAAAGACCCCAGTCATAGACCACTGTTGACCGCTGTGGTGTGAGGGCAAGTTGGCTTCAGAGTACATGGAAAATCAGCTGCACTGGCTTCCCGGCTCCGATAGGGGAACAAGGGCCTCCGATAGGGGAGCCCTCTTCTTGGCCCATCCTTGAGGATGTTCTTAGTCTTGTTTGTGCCCTCTTTCCCTCTGTCTCCTCCCAAACAAGTCCCCGTCACCTTGCCCAGCTCTTCAGGAGGGCCCGTGAGTGTGAGTGTAGGCTCTGGGGACACATGAGGCACGCACCCAGCTCAGCTCACCCCCTCTGGCTCTTTCTCCCCTGTCAGCCCTGTTCCCAGGATCAAGTGGCGTAAAGTGGATGGTTCTTTGTCCCCGCAATGGGCCACAGCAGAGCCCACCCTGCAGATCCCCAGCGTGAGCTTTGAAGATGAGGGCACCTATGAATGTGAGGCAGAGAATTCTAAGGGCCGTGACACCGTCCAGGGACGCATCATTGTGCAGGGTACAGAGCTGGAGACACCTCCCTTCTCTTTGAGGAAACAGCATGAAAAATCAAGAGACTGGAAGGCCTCGCCCTTGCCAGGGCTACTAAGCGTAGTGGGAGAGGCCATTGCAGAGCTCAGCAGGGGCATACAAAAAGCACACGTCTTTCAAGAGATTTAGTTCCTAAAGCAGTCACTGGCACAACCATAGAGTGCCAGCTTTCTTCTGCCCCCACGTCTTTGTCTCTCCATCCCAGAGTACCAACAGCGCCCTCTGCTGTCGCTTACAAATACTGCAGCCTTCTAATTCCCTATTTAATGAGCCTAAGGCTCCTCCCAGCCAGTCCAGGTTTTTTCTCTTCCCCACAGCTCAGCCTGAGTGGCTCAAGGTGATCTCAGACACAGAAGCCGACATTGGTTCCAACCTGCGTTGGGCCTGTGCAGCAGCAGGCAAGCCTCGGCCCATGGTGCGCTGGCTGAGAAACGGGGAGCCTCTGGCCTCCCAGGTAGGAAACAGGGGCTCCCTCCCACATGACCACCCTCTTCTGCTTACTGGGCCAACCAGGAGGTCTTGGGATGTCCTGTTGCTTCTTCCCATCTCAGAGTCACGTGGCCACAGGTGGGTCACCTGTGCACAGAGATCTGGGATCCCACCAAACGGGGGCATGATCCTAAGTCTGGCTCCCAGAAGGCCTAAGATACTAGGGAGGCCTGCGCTCATGAACCCCTGACCCTGATGCTGGCCTACAGCCTCTGCACCACCCCTCCTGCCCCTTCCGTCCCCCCAACAGTCCTGATCTCCCTGTTCTGTCTTGGTTCTTCTGCACAGAACCGGGTGGAGATCTTGGCTGGGGACCTGCGACTCTCTAAGCTGAGCCTGGAGGACTCGGGCATGTACCAGTGTGTGGCGGAAAACAAGCATGGCACTATCTATGCCAGCGCTGAGCTGGCTGTGCAAGGTAAAGGAGTAGCCCTGGGGCGTGCAGGTTGTGCTGGGTGGTGTGAGCCTTTGCTTCTCCAAACATGCTTGCATGCATACATCTGACCACACACACACACACAGAGTTTTCTTTGGTTTTTCAGTAGCCCCTGAGTAGCACCAATTTCAAGACACTAGACTGAGAGTTATCCAAGGATATGGCTAGACAAAGCATGCTCGCCGCAGTGAGTGGTGATCTTTCGGCTCTGTGGCCTGTGGCATCCAATTCTCTGCCTCAGCTTCCAGATTTCAGAAACATTTCCTGCTGCTGCTGGTGGTGGGGCACACCTTTAATCCCAGCACTTGGGAGGCAGAGGCAGTTGGATCTTTGTGAGTTCGAGGTCAGCCTGGTCCACAGAGTGAGGTCCTGGACAGCCAGGGCTGTTATACAGAGAAACGCTGTCTCGCAAAACAAAACAAAGAAATGCTTTGCACTGCCCTTGACCACTGCTCTGAGGGGAACTGAGACGCAAAGGGCTAACTGTGAAAGGCCTGACCTTCATTTGACAGGGGCCCAGGAACATGATGAGCCCCTTGAGCTTGCTATGCAGGCTTTTTCTGCTATAAGATGGACATGAGGATCCTTTATTAAGTTTTTAATAGGCTCAAAAAAGACCTTTTTAAAATTTTATTTATATAAATGCTAATATTTATATGTGTATCACATGCCCATAAAAGTCAGAACAAAGTGTTGATTCTCCTGGAACGGGAGTTATACATGGTTGTGAGCCACCATATGGGCACTGGTTCACTGAACTCAGGTCCTCTGCGAGAGCAACCATGCTCTTAACCACTGAGCCATCTCTTCAGTCCCAAGACTCATTCTTTCTTTCATTCATTTATTCACCATCTCCTGAGAAATGAACAAAAAATAACACTCTCTGCCATCAAGTACTGTCCAATCCAACTGAGGGAGAGGAATAAGTAAATGTGAGATTCATGCAGATAGTTATAAGAATGTAGTATAAGGAGATCCAGCAGAGCAGTGGTCCTGAGGTGAGCCAGTGAGATGGGCGGTCAGGAAGACTCTCTGAAGAAGCCACGTTTGAACGTGTCCTGAAGGAGCCAGCCTTGGAAAGATCTGGAGAAGCACAAAGATCCTGAAAGGCTTGGCAACTTCAGAGGATTAGAAAGGAAAGCTGAGGGTCGGGGTGGGAGTGTGGGGAGTCGGGGGGGGGGGGGCTGGAGCCATGGCTCGACAGGACGCTGGCTGCTCTTGCAGAAGACCCAGGTTCTATTACAAGCACCCACATGGTGGCTCACTACTATCTGTAATTCAAGTTCCAGAGAATCTGATAATCCTCCTCAGGCCTCCTCATGAGGGTGTTGCATAGACATGCATGCAGGCAAAGCACCCGTACACATAAAAGAAAGATAAATAGATCTTTCAAAGGAAAAAACTGAAAGCAAGACAGACGGTTGGAGCACGTGTGGAGGGAGAGAGTGGAGAGAGATGTGACGGCGCAGGGGTGGACTGGCGCTCTAGAGACACTGCTGCCACTTGAGAGGCTGGCCTCCAGTGGTACTTAACGGTCCTTAGCACATGGCCAGGTGACATCTTAATGGGGGAGGCTGTGGATATCACAGAGTGAGTGTGTAAGTAGCCCCTCTCCTACAGCCCTGGCCCCCGACTTCAGGCAGAACCCTGTGAGACGACTGATCCCCGCAGCTCGCGGGGGAGAAGTCAGCATCCCCTGCCAGCCGCGCGCAGCCCCAAAGGCTACCGTGCTTTGGAGCAAGGGCACTGAGATTTTGGGGAACAGTTCCAGGTAGGTTCTGTGTGCCACAGCTGAGGCTTCTTGTTGGTCAGTCCCCTTCCCACGGCCACGATGTACCTATCCCTGGGGTGACTAGATCTTCTGTGTCCTTGCTGCAGAGTGACTGTAACCTCAGATGGCACTTTGATTATCAGAAACATCAGTCGATCAGATGAAGGCAAATACACCTGCTTTGCTGAGAATTTCATGGGCAAAGCTAACAGTACTGGGATCCTGTCTGTGCGTGGTAAGGGCCGTGATCTGTTCAGACCCTTGGTCCGTTGCCAGGGTGCTCTTCTGCCAGCCATCTGCTCCTCGCTCAGTATATTCTGCTTCCAAGGCTACCTCAGAACTCAGTTTCTCTTGGGACCACCCATGGCCAGTCTCCAGAAACTGGTTGCTTATGAATTTTCTTCTTGGGGTACAGGACAGGGCCTCTCCCCTGCCTGGGGCTTTTCCATCCTTTTACACCAAAGAGCCTTATTTTGTTGTTGCTATCTTGCTCTGTAGACGCAACCAAGATCACTCTAGCGCCTTCGAGTGCTGACATCAACGTGGGTGATAACCTGACCCTCCAGTGCCATGCCTCCCATGACCCCACCATGGACCTCACCTTCACCTGGACCCTGGATGACTTTCCCATTGACTTTGATAAGCCTGGAAGTCACTACCGGAGGGCCAGTGTGGTAAGGCCAGAGGTTTCATAACTCTCCCTTCTTCCAGATAAGACAGGGGACCTGTTGTATCCTCAGTCATCACCACCTTCAAGCCCTCCAAAATTCTCCCTAATGCCCGAGGCAGCGCCCAGCAAGCCCATCCTGGGACTGACAGCCACCATTCCTAAATCCCCCCAATGCCTATTCTTCTGAGTTAGAATCAGCTTTAGCATTCTGGGTGACCCAAGAGAAGCTCTCTGCTACTGTCCCTCTTCCCCGGTACAAATGCCATCAGTAACTTGGCTCATGCAGGCTGTTTTATGTGTTACTCTTTGTTGTTCAGTGGTGCCAAGTAGCTGATTCTTCCCATTGAACAGATAGGGAAACTGAGGCACAGTGGGCATGCATGCCATATAGCCAGGCAATCCGGGTTCTGTTGATACTAGTCAGGGCTTCCTTCTGACTTATCATACCTTGTTGTTCCCTGTGCACAGAAGGAAACTGTTGGGGACCTGACTATCCTGAATGCCCAGCTACGCCACGGAGGGAAGTACATGTGCATGGCCCAGACAGTGGTGGATGGTGCATCCAAGGAGGCCACAGTCCTGGTCCGAGGTGATGGGAGTCAGCTACCCTAGTTCCCCAAGAGGTTCTAGACCATTTCACTCTTCCCACCTCCCATCCCTCCCTGAAAGCTGATAGAAGCCATAGAGATGGACACATCTGTTTAGTTCTTCTGTGGTTCTTCGTGGATCCTAAATGAATAGAATGTTTCTTCTGAAGCCATAATCAAGAAAGAAAATGTCCCCTAAATGCCCCAAGACTCTACCGAGTCCAGGAGTTCCAGATTTGGTGCTGGGAAATCTATATATTCCCTTATGGACAGTCTGTGACTCTCCAAGCCTGAGACATGTCCCTACCCACCATTCTTCTCTGTCCCTAACCTCTGGCTTCCCACCCAATCTTTCCTTCCCTCTGGTGCTCCATCTAGATATTGAGCCAGGCCGAGCTGGGTCCGGAGAAAACCCACTCACATTGGGAGCCGTCCACGTCTGACCCAGTGTATTCTGCTTCTCGGTACAGGTCCCCCTGGTCCCCCGGGAGGTGTGGTAGTGAGAGACATCGGAGATACCACTGTCCAGGTTAGCTGGAGTCGTGGCTTTGACAATCACAGCCCTATTGCCAAGTACACGCTGCAAGCTCGCACTCCTCCTGCTGGGAAGTGGAAGCAGGTTCGGACCAGTAAGTGTGAGGCCCCACCTGGAGCAGTATCGAATCCCCCACTGGGTGCACAACAGGAGACAGGACAGAGGGTCAACAGCTGAGCCCAAGGCTTCAAAGAGCATTAAGTTTTGTTCTCTGTCTCCAGGGAGCACCTAGGCAGGCAAGGAAGTAGGCATAGCCAGGTAAGGAGAGGACTGGAGGAGGCACTTGGTCTGTGCCCTTGAAGCCTTCAAAGGATCGTTGCTGGATGTGCCAGCATGCTCAACATATGTGGAATGAAGAGCACACAGCATTAGCAAAGGCCCTGAGGCATCCGAGCTCAGCAGCTTTTCAGTCAGAGTGATTGAAAGCTTAGCATGTGGTAGTACCAGGATGAGGACAGAATATGAAGGTCACACAGGCCCAGAACCTGCCCTCATCCCGGCCACAAATGGGTGCTAGCCACTGACCCCTGGGGCCTTGCAGATCCTGTGAACATCGAGGGCAATGCCGAGACTGCCCAGGTGTTGGGTCTCATGCCTTGGATGGACTACGAGTTTCGGGTTTCAGCTAGCAACATCTTGGGCACCGGGGAGCCCAGTGGGCCATCCAGTCGAATCCGGACCAAGGAAGCAGGTGAGTGTCTGGAGTTCTAGAGGAAGCGCTCAGCAGAGGGTGCCCTAGCAGAGCTGGAACAAAGTCCCAATCTGCTCACCAGTCCTGGCCTCTGATGTGAAGTTAGAGGCTACTGAGTGGACAAACGGCCTGATGCAAACTCCTTTCTGGAAAACACACCTGCCGGCAGCAGATCTATAATCATTGTTTCAGCCAACTATTTAAAAACAGGAAAACTGATTTGAGCAAGGGATGAAAGGTCACACTGGGAGAGCCTGATCTTAGACCTAGGGACAAGAACCTTGAGCCATTTTTAAAGGTTACACAAACTACAAAAATCAGCTAATGAGGAAGACGTCTGTGAGCACGTGTACACTTGTGTGGGCGTGTACACACGTGCTCTGGGGGACTAGGGGAGCCGTCAGATTCCAGGCCCGTTTTAGTTGGTATCTGTGGAGCAGAAGGGATAAATTGGGATGTCCCATCTAAGATGCTCTCTAGGCATGTGCTGGGAGATTTCCTCGCTAACTGCCCACTAACATAACACATCTGAAAAAAATAAATAAATAAATAACACTTCTGTGTTCCTTGGCCCCAACAGTTCCCTCAGTGGCACCATCAGGACTCAGTGGAGGGGGCGGAGCCCCTGGAGAGCTCATTATCAACTGGACTGTAAGTAGGCGGGGACAGAGAAGCAGGCAGGCGTCTTGCCTCTCAGGTGTCATGTTCCTTTCGCTCCCTTCCTAGTTTGTTTCCAGACAGTGGCAGCAAGCAGAAAGGACCACTGAGTCTCTCTTGGAGGCTGGCGGCTTCCCTCCCTCCCTTCTCCCCTTGCACCCATAGCCTCTCATGAAACTCTTGAGAAGGCAGGAGCATCCCAGGGCCACTCCTCTGGGTGAAGACTGGGCGGAGCCAGATGAATGGGCAGGGCCGCATACCCATGACCTCTGGCCCATACCATGCTCTTGCCCCCAGCCCATGTCACGGGAGTACCAGAATGGAGATGGCTTCGGCTACCTGCTGTCCTTCCGCAGGCAAGGCAGCTCCAGTTGGCAGACTGCCCGGGTGCCCGGTGCTGATGCCCAGTACTACGTCTACAGCAATGACAGCATCCATCCCTACACACCCTTTGAGGTCAAGATCCGAAGCTACAATCGCCAGGGGGATGGGCCTGAGAGCCTCACTGCGCTCGTGTATTCAGCAGAGGAAGGTGGGCTGGTGGGCCTGGGAAGGAGAAGGAATGCCCTATGGGAGGAGAAGCAAGCCTAGGGTATGCCTGGGGTCTCTGGGATCCCCCAAATCCTAAGCAGGTGTAGTCCTAGTCAGGGCAACTCTGTGGGACACTGAGGTGTCTTGGGAACGTATGCCCATTCTTTATTGGTCCCCAGAGCCCAGGGTGGCCCCTGCCAAGGTCTGGGCCAAGGGGACCTCATCCTCAGAGATGAATGTGAGCTGGGAGCCTGTGCAGCAGGACATGAATGGCATTCTCCTGGGGTACGAGGTGAGCACCAACTGGGGCTGCAAAGAGGTAAGGCTGGGCTCTCCAGAGTGGGCGGGAACATCTGCCAGCTTACTAGTCATTCCTCCTGGGATCGCTAATTCCTCAGCAAGAGGATCATTTCCCCGCCAGCCACCCACTTCCTCTTTCACTCCATACACTGGACACCTCCCTTGGACTGGACACTCAGTTGAGAACCCACAGATGCAGGGTCTCATAGCCACGTGACCCTGCTTTCCGGGTCTGCTGACCTAGAGTGCGGGTTATCAAGCTAGAGTCTACCACAGGACCAGCCTGGGTGGCGGAGAAGCCTGAGGACTGGGTAGCCAAAAGCTTCGCCGTACATGTTAGCATACCTTGCCTGTTTTAGATCCGCTACTGGAAAGCCGGAGACAAAGAAGCAGCTGCTGATCGTGTGAGGACCGCGGGGCTAGACACTAGCGCCCGAGTCACTGGCTTGTACCCCAACACCAAGTACCACGTAACTGTGAGGGCCTACAACCGCGCTGGCACTGGACCAGCCAGCCCTTCAGCCGATGCCATGACCATGAAGCCCCGTGAGTGTCTGCTAGGGTTAAGGAAAGTCGTGTGCCATGCGGTAGGGACTTGTAGGGGCTTTGTTTATCTAGTAAACCACTAGCTATTCCTGCCACGTGGTCTGCACCAGGCAGAAGCAGGTCAGGAGACCCTACTGAAACATGGAAGTAGAGTCACAGCTTCTGGGGCCTCTTTCCCTTCTTCAACTTCTGGATTTTCATGGTGACAGCTTGCTCTGAGAATTTCTGCTATATGGGCAGGCACCAGAAAGGGGCTGGCTAGTGGGAAGGGGTGGCCATGGAAGCATATGGCAATGTCTTCCATCTCCCCTCCCCTGGCAGCACCACGACGACCGCCTGGCAACATCTCCTGGACTTTCTCTAGCTCCAGTCTCAGCCTGAAGTGGGACCCTGTGGTACCACTCCGAAACGAATCCACAGTCACTGGCTACAAGGTGAGGCAGGGACACACAGAGCTGCCGTCAGGAAGTAGTCATAGAGAGCAGCAACCCCTAGCAAGAAGGTCTGAGAAACAGGAGCGTGGCATTTGGGGTTAGGAAGCCATGAAACGCAGGCGCTCTGGGTGGAGGCTATAAAAACAGGAGCTCGGTGCAACAGCCAAAGGGGCAGGGCAGCGATGGGCGGGGAGTCTGAGAGTTTACTGCTTGCACGCTTGCCTTCCACCAATGAGAAGCCTTGCTAGTGGGAAACTGAAGGGGGCAAAAAGGCAAAACCTTGAGGGTCCAGGAAGCCGTACCTGGAAACTTCTATCCTGCAGATGCTGTATCAGAATGACTTCCACCCAACTCCTACACTCCACCTCACCAACAAGAACTGGATAGAAATCCCAGTGCCTGAAGACATAGGGCACGCCCTGGTTCAGATTCGAACCACAGGGCCGGGAGGGGATGGGATCCCAGCAGAAGTCCACATCGTGAGAAATGGAGGTACTGCCCCTCCCCTCTACCCTCTACCCCTCAGCAGTCCTGGTCCCCCAGATACTGGTGAAACGATTGTCTCCAGGAGTCAACTCTAATGTAGACTCCCAAAGAAAAAGGAAAAGGCAGGCAAGAATGAGTAGTCACTGTCCCGTCCCCACCCCAGAACCACCCCAAGGCACAGAAGGGAGTGTACCTCTTTTATGGAATGCAAGGGGGCTGGGGACCAAGAGCAAAGGCCCCAGCCAGTGCTGTATGTATGGGTAAAGCCAAGAACACAGCTGGTGTTCAGCTCTTAACCTCTGTGTGCTCCTCAAGAGAGCTCTCGGTCCTACTGTGAGGGTAGGGCTGGGGCAGGGGGCTCCACCCCACAGTTTTCTCTACTGGTTTTAGGCACAAGCATGATGGTGGAGAATTCTGCAGTCCGCCCCGCCCATCCTGGCCCCTTGCTCTCCAGTGTGGTGATACTGATGCTCACTGGCTGCCAGAAGCTCTGATCTTATCACTGCCTGCCACACCCAAACTGGACACCCGCCCTAACGGACACAGCCCCGCCTCCGACGCCAAGGTGGTCCAACACTGTGCCTGAGAGTGGCTGGATTAGACCCAACAGTACCCTTTATGTAGGAAGTAGGGTATCTCTATTCTGCCGCAGGATAGAAACCATACAAGGAATTTTTCTTTGAGTCAGGAGGCACTGGGCAGTGACTTTCATGATTAACACTGGGCCCAATGCCTGGACCCCTTGGAGTCCTGGACAGAATGAACAGGCCTTTGGACAGAAGGCATTTAATATACATCTTCAGATCAAGCGGATGGCCCTCTGGGGTCACACGTGGGCACTGCCATCTGAGACAAAGGTTCCAGGCCCAGCAGGAGCCTAAGTTTCTAAGTTTCCCTCTCTGAAGCAGAGGGACCTGTCTTCTAGTCCTCGCTGGAGAAGCAGCGCAGCTGGTCCCGGCCTGGTCTTCCATGGCTCCCTGGCAGTCCTTCCTGTTTGGTAGCCAACAACCAGACCCCAGGTTACTGGGAGAAGAGCTCCAAAGGGTTGAGCGGCTACAGCACCTGACGGAAAGGGTACCAGCCTGGGGCCAAGGTCTATTCAGCATGCAGGTGGCACTGCCCTCTCAGCCAGCACTGCCAACCCAACCCTGTCACCCTCCAGACTGGATGACAGAGTGACAGAGCCACTCTAGGTGGCTAGGGGACTAAAGGGCTTGTCTTGCGGTGTTGCCTTGCCCCATCGAGATGCCTCCTTCCTGGCCCCTCCAGGGTATGGGCAGGTGCCCAGCTGAATGCCACTCTTCCCTTCAGCTCTGCCACAGACATATGCCTGCCTCCACCTCCCATAACTGCAGGCCCTGGAAACCGACCCTCAACACAGCATCCATCCTTCCACCGTCCTGGGATGGAAAGGCCTCTGAGATGGGCCAGCAGTAATGTGGCCATGCCTGCTTCCAGGAGTACCCTCCACCACCTGGTCACAAATGCTCCCTAAGCTGCCTAGATTAGTCTCTCAAGTCCCCAAAAGAAAAGGGGGTTAATAAAGGGGGCAGCCTACCTTGAGTTCGGGGTACATTACCAGTGACAGACCAGACTACCAGAACTGAGGAGACCTTATAGCTCAACTGGCCCATACTCTGTCCTAACAGATGAGGAAATGGGGGTTCAGAGGGGGTTAGGGACTTCATACGGTCCCATGACCTCTAAGTGACAAGACTTGGTCAAGCACCAGAGTCTCCTGCCTACCTGTAGGAGGCATCCTCATCACTAAGGTGGCCGAGGTCTCCGGAGGATGAGCCCTCTACTTCGAGAGGTCCCGGCTGTGAGAAGATCAGCGTGGATGGGCCAGTCCAGACAGGAATCGTTGGCCAGCTGAGGCAGACTTCTGCTGGGAACTCAGGAAGTAGTGCTGGCCAGAAGCTTCTCAGGGCCTCCAAGAAGAGAGGCCAAAGCAAGGAAAGAGTTCCCGAGACCAGGACCCTGCGGCAGCATGGCCAGGAAACCCCAGTGTCCACACCTAGGCCCACAGGAACTGCAGGACAGGCGTCTCAAGAGGCAGCTGCCCTGTTGCTCCATGGCCCATTTCTGTAGTTTACAGTTAGAGCTCTATTTTGTTATGGGTTTTTAAACGTCAAGCCTTGCTCTGTTTTTCTGGGCAGGTTTATGTTAGGATTTACCCACTACAATTTTTTAAAGACGTACACTCATACACCTCCTCTCCTACTGCCCCCAATCCAACCCCTAGCTAGGGACTGCTTTCCTGGAACTGATCAAATTCCCCTCTCCTGCTCCCGGCACCTCACATACAAGGGTGCTAGGGGCTCAGCCATGTGATCATTCTCCCTCACCAGGACCCCAAAGTTATGAAGCATCCTTCTCTACCCCATGCTGGCTAAGATTTGGATCGGGCCTAGCCCTGGAAAGGGGAACGGAAAGAAACCTTCCAAGGTTTATCTATTTCCCACTGCCTTGGGCTGCAGGAGGGATGCTAGAGAAGACAGCCAGTGGCTGGGCACTTAGGATTGTAGAGAAGTGGGTATCTAAAGCGAGCTGGTTTGGCGCTGGACCTAGCTCGGGAGGTGGGAGGAGGCTGCCCCTTTTCTTCTGACAAGGTCCATGAAAAGCAGGCAGGCTGCTGGGAGACCCGTGAAGACTTAGCCCTGGGCAGGAAGAATTTGTTTGGGGGGATGCGGAGCAGTGCCAGCCGTCTGGAGTAGTCTGGGGCTCCCAGTGGAGTGTTAGCGACAGCGTCACGAGACCAGAGGTGACTCACTTGTAAATAGAAAGACTCTTGTTGAGGAAACTTGGACCCTAACTGGCTTAGAAAAGAGGGCTAGATTAAATGGCTTCTCAGGGACTTCCTGGCCAGGCTTGGGAGGCTGGTGGGCTTGCTCCTGCTGTGGTCATGACTGTTAGGTTCCATCCATGCACATTAAACCACAAGAGGTAAAAAGGGACAGCCACAAATAAGTACTCTGCAGATGTCTCTTGAGGGACAGGGAGGTGATCTCTGTTCTGTCCATACGGGGACTCAGGGCACCACTGAACTATCTGCTCCTTGCCGTGTGAAGGTGTCTGATGGTGTGGATGAAGAGTGGTTCTGCCATCCCGGGTGGCAGGTGACTCCCAACAGCAGGGGAGCAGGGAGGCTATGGGGCTTGATAAAGGACAGGAGAGGACAAAGCCAAGGGCGGAAATGCCTGAAGGAATGAGGAAGGGGCTTCTTTTGAGTAAGCTCTGAGGAATTCTGAGTGCTCTTGCAGGATCTTGGGTGGGTGAAGTCCTGACTGAAGGAGTGGGAGGTGCTGAGTCCTTCTGGAGCTGAGATCTTAAGAATCAAAACGCCTAACACAGGAAAGCCTTAGCGGTGCCATCTGCTATGGTCCCCACAGCTTAACAAAGCCATCAAAGGGACTCATCCACCACAGAGCAGTCCTTACCTACTAGTGCCTTCCCCCATGGGCATTGCCTTTCCGCAGTCCCCGAAGCCATCCTTGCCTGTGCTCTGGCCAAGAGCTCAATGTGGCTAATGAGGATTTCCTCCCCTCATGCCTTTTCCAGGGGCACCTTTCTTTTCCTGGTGTCGAATAGCCGATAGGACTTCTGCATGCCAAGGGACAGCGGTGTGATCATACCTGTTACTAGTTCAAGTGTGGTGTCCTATCTCGCTAGCCGAGACCAAACCTGGCGAGGGGTCTCTGGGTGGGATTAAGTGGATCCCTAAAGGATGTCAAGAAGCTCACTGGAAACAGTGCTGGGAGCTGGGAATGGGGTTGTACCTCTTGAACCTGTACATATGATCACAGCCTCTGGGAAAGCAGGGCTTTAAAGGAAAACTGTAGAGGAACAAAATAGGCCAGTCAGCTTTGTCCAGAGTCCAGGAAGCCCCAGCAGCCTACGACCTACAGTTTCTTTAGAGGAGACTCCACCTGCCTTGGCACCAGATGCCTCCAAGTCAGCCCCCACTTCAGAGCCTGAACAGCTCTGATCTCGGGGCTTCGCTGGCCCATGGATGATAGTTCCTGTTCAGATGCAACCCCTCCACCCAAGCCCGCTGTTCACTCTTGTAATAGTTATTTATTGACTCTGATAGCAAGCAGTTCTTAAATAAAGGTGTTTTCTTAACCTGCCCGGGCAGCTGGCAGTGGCTGCAGTCCTCATCACCTCACTAGAGCATCCCGGGCCTGTTCTGCAACTCGTACATCCGCCTTTCACGTGGCCAACTCTGAGGACACTGTACACAGTACAGACCGCTTCCTCTAACCTGGAGGAAGGCAGGCCAGGTGCCTGGCAGTCGGCTAACCTGAGCAGGTCTCACCTAACGGTGGTCAACATACTGGGGGGACAGAGCCACTTTCGGGTCCCCTGACAATACATTTGACGTGTTGACTCTCTTGTCCCAGAGGGAAGTCCCCTCCATGAAGAGATTAATGACCCCCGACTGCTAAGGAGGTGACTGTTGCTTCTGATCAATCAGGGTGGCTCCAAGAGGTGGAGCTCCTAGGCTTGACACAGCGGATGGCATTACAGGCAAGCTCCTGCAGGACCACACTCAGGCAGTCCTCGTTCAAACATCACTGGTGTCAAGTGAGTAGGACGCCATGCTGGGTCCCAGTTGTTTTGAGGAAGGAAAGAAAGATGGATGAAGATCCCTCCACTCAATGCTTAGCTTTCTACCAGGGCCCTTCCGGCATGACAGGTGCTCCACAGACCTCCTGTCTTTTGTCATCCTCCCCATCACCTTCCCAGGGCAGTGAGACACACAGAACCTAGGGAACTAAACTGGCAGGGGGCTTGCTGCAGAAAGCACGTGCAGATGCAAGTAGGCTCGTGCTAAGTTGCCCAGGCTGGCCATGAGCGTCCTGTGTAGCCTAGACTAGCCTTGAACTTGGAATTCTGCCCCAGTCTCCTGAATAGCTAGGATTACAGGTATGTAACCATGTCCAGTTAGAACTAAGTTATCTGTACAAAACCCATCTGAAAGTCTTTTGTTCTCTTCTCTGCTCAATTGCTTCAAATTCTGAGTCAAAATTCAAGAGCCCAAGGCATGCAGAGAAGGCTATGAACCGAGCTATCCTACCCACCTCATGTCTGACTACTGGCCTGCAACAGAATGCAGGGAATGTGTTAATGTCTGGTCCTAAGGAGTTTCCATCTACACAGTGTGAAGCTGGACCCTTCAGCTGTGTGTTACCGAGTTTACTGGAAGGTCCTCTTTAGAGTGAGCTATCCTTGAATGTTTCCGCAAACTGCCTAGGACTAAATGACATTCCCCAAAACAACTTCCCTCGGGGGAGCTCCCTGGGCCCCCACAAACACCTGTGTCAAAGCTGAGACTGCTTTTGTCATATGGCTGACAACAGAGCAGGGCCAGAACCAGGTCTTCTGAAACCCATCCTTTCTGGGGTGACAGACAGGTGTAACATCCCAGTCTCCTGGTGTGACACAGGATGTACCTGTGTAGGGCTCTTCTCAGAATGTTGGAGCCAGTGCTCATGAAGCTAATTGCAAGGACATGGGGCAAGGACAGGCTGTGGGACAGCATGCAGACTACTGGACAGGCCTGGCTCTTCAGTGCACCAGTCTTAAGGAACAACGGGAGGGACTCGCTAGGAGACTGCAGAGACAGACACCGAGCGCAGAACATGCATCTCTGGTACTGGATTACAACTACACTAAAAAGCTTTAAGGTTTTGAAAATGAAAACTGGACGGAAATCGGGTGGAGGACCAGCAACTGCTCAGTTGGCAAAGCGACTGCTGCACATGCACAAGGCCCTGAGGACATGAAAATCTGGGCACTGGGGAGGCACAGGGACGCACACTGGGAATCCCAGCACTCGGGAGGAATAGGGACGCACACTGGGAATCCCGGCACTGGGGAGGTACGGGGACACACACTGGGAATCCCAGCACTGGGGAGGTACAGGGATGCACACTGGGAATCCCGGCACTCGGGAGGAATAGGGACGCACACTGGGAATCCCGGCACTGGGGAGGTACGGGGACGCACACTGGGAACCCCGGCACTGGGGAAGTACGGGGATGCACACTGGGAATCCCGGCACTGGGGAGGAATAGGGACGCACACTGGGAATCCCGGCACTGGGGAGGTACAGGGACGCACACTGGGAATCCCGGCACTGGGAAGGTATGGGGACGCACACTGGGAATCCCGGCACTGGGGAAGCAGAGACAGGTGGATCCCTATGGCCCAGCGGCCGGCCAGCCTCACCTCATCTATGAGCCCCGTGTCTCAGCAAAAGACCTTGTCTCAAAAATAAACAACAAAAGAAACAAAAACCCACAGTGGATGCCATCTGAAGAACAACCAAGGTTGACCTCTGGCCTCTACACCACAAGCACACACACACACAGAGGCAAGAAATAGTCATGTGTCTAGTTTTCAAATGATTCTACAATATCAATATACACTTTGGACTCTTATGAGAAAAGGTTAAGAACCGATGAATCTGGGCAGTCTATGGTGGTGTGCAGGTTTGAATGAGCCGTCCTCAAGTCTCGAACATCTCAGTACTCACTGGCTGTTTGGGAAGGATAAGTGTAACCTTGATGGAGGAAGTATGTCACTGGGGGTGGGTTTTGAGGTCTCTCTCTCTCTCTCTCTCTCTCTCTCTCTCTCTGTGTGTGTGTGTGCGTGTGTGTGTCTGTCTCTCTCTCTCTCCTCTCTCTGCCTGCTGCTTGAGGCTTGAGACATGAGCTCTCAGCTGCTGCTTTAGCCCCCGCTGCAGTTACTTCTGCCATCAGGACTCTGTCCCCCTTGGACTGTAAACCCCAAATAAACCTTTTCTCTAAGTTGCCCTTTTTGTGGTGTTTTAGCACAGCAACAGAAATGTAACTAATATAGGTAGTCACTAGACCCTGTAAAGTTAAAAGTAAACATTAGTCATCCTTTGCTCAGAACTTGAACTGAATTAGCGTCCCAGGGTTGGAGCTGAGGAATGTTTAGTGCTCAGAGCCATCCAGGTGACTCTGGCACTGCTACCAAAGAGAACAATGGTGAGGGAGAATTGTCTGTATTCTGTCACTCATGATTTAAATAAACGTTGACTGGCCATTAGCCAGGCAGGAAGTATAGGCAGGAAAAGCAGACAGGAAGTAGAGGTGGGGCGATGAGAACAGGAGTATTCTGGGAAGAAGGAAGTTCTTTCCCAGTCCTGCCCAGACCATGGAAGAAGCAAGATATGACCTGCCCCGCTACGTATTAGCTCTTATAACGTATACTAGCCTGAGTTAATGGGCCAATCAGTTTATATCTAATGTAGACTCTCTGTGTGATTTTCTCTGGGACTAAACGGCTGGAGGACCGGGCGGGACAGAAACCCCTATGAGCCCGGCCCTCCTGTTACTGAGCAGGGCCTCAGGACTCTGTCACTCCTGCAGGTAGACAAAGGGGAGAAGAAATACTATCTGGCTCTCAGCTGGCCCCCAAGGGTTCCATAGGCCAATTATCTCAGACTCTGTCTAAATGATCCTCAAAAGCCTTAAGACTGAATTTCCTAAGGGGAAAACGAAGCAGTGGCCCTCCCTTGGGGATCTTGGTGGCTGTAAGAAACCAGTACACTTGGCCTTTCCAAGAACACAAACCCTAGGTATAGACAGTGCAAAGAGGAGAAGCAAGACAAAGGATTGTTGCAATGATCAGGACATTCAATTTGATACTGAGCTCAGAGGGCCATCCAGGGAGGACAGGGAGGGCGGAGAACCTATTAACACTAAGCCGTCTATCAGCTGGGTCAGGTGTCACTGCTCACCTTTATAACACACAGGCAGCCAATACAAAGCAATCTGTCCCAAGCATGCTGTAGGAAACCTAAGGAAAACGAGAACCAGGCCAACTGTGGGACAGTTTCTACATGTGAGAAACTTTAAATGAAATAACAAAGGGTTAGGTTGCCATACAGTTACTGTGAACTGTTTTTATTGAACAAAAATAAAGTTTCCACCCAATCTGCCAATAGTACATTCTGGTCCATACACACTGTTCAGAGGTGGAGTGGAGGTGATGGCACACACACCATGAGGTGTGGAAAGGAAAGCAAGCTTGGAAGACACAACTCCCTAGGAACAGAAGCAAACCTGCAGTGGGTCTCCTGAGCAGCCAGTATGAGAAAACCTGCTGCCCTGCACAGTGGTATGGGGAGGAGGCCGCATCCTCCAAGCCTCCTAGCCAACCTTTGGCTCTGAGAGGCCTCTCTTGCCACACTCATGTATAGGCTGGCTGAAAGGTTATAGGCTGCTAAGGCTGTTATGGTCATCAATCCTCTTCAGCACGCCGTGGACAGCAATGCTCACTAGCACGCCGCCAACCACTCCACAAGCAATCCCTATGCCCAAGGCTGAAGCCACCTTCTTTTGCCACTTTGGGAGGTGGGGCTTAGAATGGTTGTCCAGATTAACTTCCCAGCCGGCATCGACTAACTTCTGGTCCTCAGTAAGGGACTGATGGAAATTCAGGTTTACCAGCTTTGGAGGGAGGACCCTCAGCCCAAAGTAGAGCCTCTTGACAAATCTCAAGTTTCTGAGCAGCTGCACATCACATCGGTATGTCCCCGAGTCGTACTCATAGGCGGGATGAAATCGCAGAAAGTGAGAGTTGGCTCGGAAGGGTTTAAAAACCTCATCATTAGTAGAGATGATGCCCCGAGCAAGCTTCCAGGTAAAGCGGAAAGCTTCCTGTCCCACCTCCAGGATGTCTGCGCTGAGACAGCTCAGCTCAAACTCTTCCCCATGGACAATGGTGAAATGGAGCATCCCACAGATCCAGTTGGCCAGACACTCCAAACGCTGGGACTGGCACTTCCTCCTCACTCCATCAGGGCCCACCTCACAGACAGTCTCCTCCTTGTAGCCAAGGCCACAGGTAACAGTGCAGGCCGTGGCATTGACAATGACTCTCCCCACAGCTTGCTGTAGCTTCTCAGGGATGGCGAGTGTTTTAGGCGATGTCAACATCAAAGGCAGGTGGCTTATCAATACCAGACTCCCAAGGATAAGATGAGGGGCCCCAGTCTTCATGTCTCAGTAGGTAAGTTACCAGCAGGCATTCCAAACAAACACTGCACCATAACACAGATCCTCCAGCTTGGAATAACCCTTAGCGTTGAGAGATTATGATGCATTGCTGTCAGCAAAACAGACACATGCGTGCGCGTGCACAGAAGTGCAGCCCTTCTTCCCAGGGGAGCACAGGCAGAGGGAAAGACTTACACTATTGATGTCTGACTACGCTTGCCAGGGCCGTCTTCACTGGTGCCATCCTCGTCACTTCCTCCTAATGGATTTACACCCACAGGCTTGAGAACAAAAGAGGGAGAAGACCTCAGAAGCTGAAGTCCACCTCCACATTACCCCAAATGCACGAGTCAACTCTTTCCCTCCCTCCCAAACTGTGGGAGAGTTTCAAAGTCCCACGCTAAATCTGATCAAACACAAAAACCAGGGGCTGGAGAGATGGCTCAGAGGTTACAAGCACTGGCTGCTCTTCCAGAGGTCCTGAGTTCAATTCCCAGCAACCACATGGTGGCTCACAACCATCTGTAATGAGATCTGGTGCCCTCTTCTGGCTGGCAGGCATATGTGCAGGCAGAACATTGTATACATAATAAATTAAAAAAAAAAAAAAAACACAAAAACCAGTCTTAAGGGAGGGGTGAGGTGGGGCTGGGTTGCAATGTTCATCTGAATACCTTGAACTCTCTATTGTGAATGTCCCTAAACCACAGCTGCTGAAAAGATAACTCTGGACTTGACTCCCCAAATTTCTATTTTTCTTTCTTTGTAAGCTAAGATTGCCTTGTCCAGTTCCAGGAAGGTCGCTTTGAACAATGCACTAACCCCCCCCCCCAAGTGTCAACTACCTTCATTTGTAAAACCTTTCAAAGGACTGGGAAGCAAGGTGTGATGACACCTGGAGGCCAGGGGCAGGGTTGCTGGCAAATTCAAGGCCAGCCTGGGCTACAGGAGACCGCTGCTCTCAACAGAAAAGAAGAAGCTCAACAAAGTGCTGGCAGAGTGATTGCCCAACGTGTAAGAAGCTCTAGGTTTGATTCCCAGCACCACACAAACTGGATGTGGCAGCAAATTCCTTATCCCAGCACCCACCAAGATCGGAAGTTCCAGGCATTTTCAGCTACAGAGGAGTTAGAGATACTAAAGGGTGTGTGTGTGAAAATTTAACTTAACACACCCTTCCAAAGGAGCAAGTGAGGCTGTGGCGGAGGCAGCCCAGAGGCTGCTGTCTTGTTCCAGGTACTCTCTTTCTCAAGGGAACCAGGATGCTGAAGCTGCTTGACTCTAGAATGCTCTATTTACCTTGCAAAACAGAGGAGCTCACTGTTTGTTTACATCACTGAAGGTTGCTATGAAACAACTATGATGATAAAGATGGGTTCTTAGCGACAAGACAGGATGATTAGTAAGTAGACTGATTTGGTATTCGTTAAAACAGTACCACCAGAGCAGTGGTTCTCAACCTGTGGGTCACAACTCCTTCGGGTACTGAACGACCCTTTTGCAGGGGTCACTTACCAGATATACTGAGTACATTACGATTCATAACAGTAGCAAAATTACAGTTATAAAGTAGCAACAAAAACAATTTAAAAGCCGGGCGGTGGTGGCGCACGCCTTTAATCCCAGCACTCGGGAGGCAGAGGCAGGCAGATCTCTGTGAGTTCAAGACCAGCCTGGTCTACAAGAGCTAGTTCCAGGACAGGCTCCAAAACCACAGAGAAACCTTGTCTCGAAAAACCAAAAAAAAAAAAAAAACAATTTAAAGGTGGAGAGGGGTCACCACAACAGAATGAACTGTATTAAAGGGTTGCAACCTTAAGAAGCTTAAGACCCAAGGGAACTAGAGTTCTGAGACATCTTACTCTTATGAGACAGTGAATATTCAATATGGATGTTAAAGTTACTTAATCAGAGAAAATGACTATCAAGAAAGAGTGTAACTATATTTAGGCTAACAAAGACCTTGGAAGGCTAGAACCTCTAGGACATGTTACTGTAACCTCTCAGAATGCCTAGCACTGTGGCCTCTTCAAAGCTTGTACTGAGTTAAAAAATATGAAAAGAAATTCCTAGATGACCTTTTTTTTATTAATTAACACCAGCTTTTAGCTCAAATCATTTATTTCTAGTTTGTACAAAGGAAGAAATCCAAACTGCCTGATCTTTCCAGACTCAAATGACCAGAGAAAGATCTAAACTCCACACTTAAATTCTATAAGCCACAAAATGAAGTGGCTGCTGAGCTCCAGAGGCAGGCAGCTTACAAACATCTGTACTTGTGGTTTAATAAACATCCCATTTTATTTACAAAGCATTAAAGCTTTAGCAAGAAGTACCTAAGGCTAAGTCTCATCTTGTACAAAACTACATAATATTTTAAGAAACAAAATGGAGAGGCAGGGGAAACAACAAAAAGGAAAAGAGAATATACATATATTACACAAATCAAAAATCCTAGCTCGAAGTAGACGGAAGGTTTTTGAAATGACAAAAAATTCCAAAAGCATAAATAATGATTAGGAGCTGCTGTCAGAGACAATCTGGCAGGGCCTGAGCTGATTGTCTCAGTAGCCAGGTAATGGAAACAGACGTAGCACTAGCATCCAGATGGAGGAAATCAAGCCCCTTCACACAGGGAAGGCAGAAAGCCCTGTATTGCTTTGCACACTACTGCGGGGTGCTGTACAGAGAGACACGACATGAAGAGAATATCTACAAATAAAAACGTGTCCTGTGAGCCACTTACCAATCACAACCACCGGTCTCACTCACACTCGAGGAAGCGGCGCCGGCAATGACCCTGGGGACTTCCTGCAGTGTCCACTGTCACTTCTACCCCACAATATAAAGTAATCAACGGGTTTGGCTATCTGAAGAAGCCTTCACCAACTGATAGAGATTTCACAGTTAGCATAGCATTTAACCCCCTTTGAATGTTGAGACAGTATGACCCATGGCAAGCCAAAAGCTTACTAACTAACCCTTTCCACACTTGGCTTCCTGACTTTGGATTTTCAGAAAAATTTCAAACACTTATTGTACACATCCATCCAATTTGCTATTTTTATTAAAAGAACAGCAAATGCAGAGAGAGCCAGGGTGAGAAAGAGAAGGGTAAAAAAGCTAAGCAACCTTTCACAGAAAGGAAGTGAGTGAAAACACAGGGGGCCTGGCTCCAGGAAGGGACACACGATGGCTGGTGGGGACAGGTTCTCCACAGGCAATGATTTAACGAATGAACCTCATCTTTGATTTGAAGCAAGCTGCTGCTGCTTTGATTTTGGGGGTTTTCACGTCAGTGCTCACACAGGTGCCCCACCCCCATGATACAGAAGCTTGTGGAGAAAAATACCTTGCTTTGTTTCTAACTCTGGAAGTCAACACAGGTAAAGTAATAGACAAACCACTGTTGATTCTTAGTTGGAGATGGATAAAACTAATCCTATCCAAAAGCCATGATTATTCAGACAGATCTGATACTGGAAAACATGCAAAGCAAGGGAAGCCCCGGATTCCCTAGAGCCCAGCCCCCTGAGCGAAAGGTGGTGAGACACAACGACAGGGCCTCCTAGCTTCCTTCCTTTTCTGCCAATTTAAAATCTTTCAAGCACTCGCTTCTCTGTACAACCTTTATACACAATACAGAAATACAGGAAGCATCTGGGAGGTGAAGTTATGAAAGCAACAGAAAAATGCATCAGTTTTCCTAGGATACTGGTAGCAAAATTTCAGAAAAGAACAAGTCACTCAAGGACATGCACTGAGGATGGAAGGCAACAGGAGATGGGAAATGACATGTCCAAAGGATGTGACTTCAATAGTTAGGTGAACAAAACATGGGCATTTTCACCAGCAACACAACCAAGTGTGAAGTTGAAGTGAGTCAGATCTGACGTCTTCACGCATCCTCATTCCTGAGAGCCTATTTGGACTTATGCTTGAAAGGGAAGGCAGGGACCTGTGCTCTTCTTCCATAATTCACTTCTTCATTCAAACATAAAATCCACTCTTCCCACCTCCCGGGCGGGAGGAAAGGCCTTTGTTTTCAATTCAAGCCAATCTCAAATGACTGGCCACACTGTCCAAAGGCTACCTGACGACAAAGTGAGGAGAATGCAGTTTCACCGTCTTCATAGCAGTTCTGAGATTGCTCCTCCTGCTAAAGAGATGAGACAGGAGAGATTTCCTTTAGAGTCACAGGCATACATGGGCAAGAATGTCCCATCTGAAGAAAGTGCATAACCCAGTTCCCAGTGACTCTTCATAGAAGCAGCTGTCACTCTAAACCCAAGTCCCCACACAATACTGTTTCAGTATTGTCCCGATGTGTGTGCAGAGAGTGTGAATGCAGGAGCCTCTACGTAACTGCTGACAACCAGGCTCTCGGGTGATCACAACAGACAAACCCCAGGGGACCGACCCTTTCACTCTTTCATATAGCAGACTAATTAACCAGTCACTAAAGACCAACAGTGAACAGACATCCCTGTCCCAGCCCCACTGTTCCTTACATGACATTTCTATCAGTTTGGAACCCAGATAACGTGCACCATTGATGAAACTACTATCTGTGTTTCCATGCATCAAGAATAAAATCCTAAATAGTAAGATCACATCGGCACTTCCCTGATGACTACACAGAAGCTGCTTGACTTGTGAGGACATCTTTAAGTGGCTGCTGTGAAATACTAACTAGGAAGTATAAGAGAACAAGATGAAGAAAGCCTCCTGGGTGGAATTTAAGTGAGGGATTACATGATGCTTAGAGTTGTAAAATGGTGAAAATTAACTGTGTAAGTAATGAAAGAAAAGTACTCATTCACAAAGTTGCTTTGAATGTTATTTTTAAAACGAAATTCTTATAAAAATGAAAGCTGGCAATAAAAACATACATTTGCTGAGAACAGACTGGAATGAGCACAAGATACAAGCTTCCCTACTGAACGCTACAGTGTGAAAAGTACAACTGTAATTCCGAAGAAGTTTGTATTTGACAAATATACAAATCTCCTTCAATATAAAATATAAAGAATTTCCTGAGCTGATTTAAAACTATAGATAACAGAACACAGTCTACTAGACTCAGTTTATTTACTTCTTTCACGCTGGTCTCACTGACTACTCCCAGGGGTATGTTGACTGAATTTTCAGTTTACAAATTAACACAGCACCACCATTTTAACCATTAATCATGATGGAGAAAAGTGGTTTGATCATAAACAGACACCTTTAATAGGCACTCAAGACAACAAACGAGCCCCTTCTACTGTACAAAACAGTTTCTACACTACCCCCATTCTCATGTAAGACATGCTTGCATATTCACACGTACAGGCTTACTCAGGCATTAGGCAACAAACTGAAATCAAAGCAAGCAATACTATTAGCAAAGTAATGGACGAGAAAACAGCTCGACAAAAGCCTGCAGCATCTGCCCATGGAAACAATATTTAGTTGCATCATACAGGAAATCTCCAGCAGTATAATATTAAGAAAAATTCAGCTTAAGATAAACAACTATTTTTGGTCTCTCCCAGTAGGAAACTAATTCAGGATGGCCAAAGAGAACATTCTACATGGTTTCCAATCCTTCACTGTCAGCTAGGAGGGTCCCACAGAATGAGGTAGCAGGATCCTTAAATTAGCCTCTGCGTGACCATTTCTAAGAGAGAAGGATGAGGAGGAGGAGGAGAACAAATGTAGAGTTCACTCACTATTGGGCAGCTAAGACCAAGGCTGCTGTAAGGCAAGCGCTGCTGCAGAGTGGTCCAAGGTAGGGCAATCTGCATAGTGCCCAATTCTGTAAAAGCAGCTCTTCTGCCCACTTTGGCCTTGTCACCTCCCACAGAGCCAGGTATACATCAAGGCACTGGTGTCTACCATAGGAGGAAGGGGATATTGTCTTATGTGATAAACCAGTCCTTTGTGGCATTCTGCTGATGAGGTTTACTGCTGAGGAACCTTAGGTCTTGGGTAACAAGGAAAACGGAGCTTGTGTTCTCACCTCAAGCCCAGAAGAGTTAAGTAACAGAGAGAGAGATATTAGACAATGGCATCAGCAGGCCTGTCCCTAGGGAGTCCCCAACTCAGGCTTACCCTTACCAGGCTTCCCTCCACACACACACACTCCTCATGAGTGCCGGCCTCCTGTGCCAGTCACCACTAATGCGCTGTGTGAAATCAAGGAATTTTCAGCAGCCCCAGATTCCAGATTAAGAGTGGTTCTATTTGCCTTCCCATGCCCCTTGAAATCTGCAATCTCCTGTTCTAACATACAATAGATAATGGCAGTTTCTTGTTAGAACAACTGAGGCTTACAAAATAGATTCTGCAGCAATTGGTCATTAATAAACAGCTGTCATTTATCCAGCTTGAGCAAAACACAGCTTAACCCTACAATTCTGCCTTCAAAAATTCGACTCTAATGCAAAAGCTGTCTAGTTAAAGGGAGTCCACAGAAATGAACCTTGAACACAATCCCCAGTGTAGACTGGTTTGTTTCTACAGTGCTGAAAGCAGAACTCAGGGCCCTGAACATACTAGACAAATCCTAACACCGACCTATTTCCCTAAACCATGGGCTAATTTTCAAAGATCTTTGCTGTAAGCATTCTAAATGAGGCTCTTAAAAAAAAAATCATTTATTTATTTATTTATTTATTTATTAATTATGCATACATAATATTCTGTCTGTGTGTATGCCTGCAGGCCAGAAAAGGGCACCAGACTTCATTACAGATGGTTATGAGCCACCATATGGTTGCTGGGAATTGAACTCAGGACCTTTGGAAGAGCAGGCAATGCTCTTAACCTCTGAGCCATCTCTCCAGCCCCTAAATGAGTTTTATTTCTTAATATCTGGTGGAAAACAACGGCTACCAATTATCTTTTACTGAAAATCTCTCGCGCATCAAATAAATGAGTTATTTGTGAAAATTCCAGTTTTCCTCAGAAGTCCCTGGAAGGCCACAAGCAAATCAACAGCAGGTCCAGGTTTTACTTGCTCAGGATCCTCCAAAAACCACCGTGTTATTGAATAAAGTCCTTACCTCAACCAAAGAATCTCACACAGAAAACATGATAGTTTATCCTGAGAGTGACATTTCTAGAATTACCTGGGACATCCAGTGTCACCACTCACAAATTTGCAGCCCTAGAAAGTTCCAAACTGTACTGAACTGTCAGGAAACCCTCTGAAAGTCTTGGAACCATGCCTCAAGATCCCTGCTGAGGTTTTGCTAACCATGCTGATCCTTAGCACTGGTATTTAATCTGCTCTGGAGATTTCCATCCAGGAAAAGATCAATGTACCAAGGCCAGAGAAAAAAGGAGGACATGGGAAGAAGGACACATAGTTGCATGGAGAAGCACACGCTGCATGCAATCCTGAGGTGCTGTGGGACTGGAGGGGACTGGAGGGGACTGGAGGGGACTGGAGGGGACTGGAGCTGCTCTGTCACTTATGTATCCTTCCCCTCACCCCACCGGGGACAAGTTCTCTAGTCCTCCTTAAGGATAAAGCTGTTAAAACAGTTGCCTCCCATTAAGGCTGATCCACTTCAGCGCTCAACAAAAGTCATTAGAAAACAAAAAGTCGACATGAAGTACCCTGTTACTAAAGACACAGTTCTACCTTTAATGCTTCAGTACTTCCTTCAGCTTGAGGCTAAACAAAGTGACATGGGTCATCTCCAAAAACACCCTAGACAGAAGTACCTACTCTTAATAGAATAGGCTGTAATGCTAGCCAGCATACATAACCAGTATGCATTTCACATACAGTTCAAAGTTTTACTACAAATCCTTTTCTGCTACTAAAATAATAACACTAATGAATTTGAGGACTAAAATGGCATTCTACAGGACTGGGTAAACTTTCCAACATTTTGATCTTGGGTCTCATTTAGACATTTAGTTACTGTGGCTACTAGTGAACATATTGATTAAAATTGAAATTTTAAGTCTATTATTGAGAAAGATAATTTTAAAATTCTGTAGTTATTTATTTACCATTTACTATATATACTTCCTATTGAAAAACACAAGATTGATTTTAACTAACAATGTTCTGCTTTGTTTTTCTGGCGATGCAGCTCAAACACAGGCTCTTGCATAGCTAGGCAAATGCTGCCCCACTGAGCCATACCACAGAGCTCCCAAGTCCTTATAGGATGGTTCTGAAGAATGGGGGGGGGGGGTCAGGCGTGCTTGCACACACCTTTAATCCCAGAACTCTGGAAACAGACAGGAGAATCTCTGTGAGTTTGAGGCTAGCCTGCTCTATGCGGAAGCATAGAGACTATGTCCTAAAGTGTTTTAATTAATTTTATATATCTGGCCACATTTTAAATCACGCAACTGGACTTTTTGTGGCAGGAAAATCTACTCAAACTTCAGATAGGGTTTCTTCTGAGCTGACACCAGCACATGCACACGGGCACAGAAAGACCATCAACAACTGCTGATGAACCTGTGGTCCTTGTTCCTGAGTCCTTGCTCCACACACAGCTCAGGACTCAGTATGGAGGTGGAAACTGCTTACCAGATGCTACAACCACTACTGCAGGGGACTCCCTTACTCAGCGGCACGGTACTGCAGCATGAAAAATGCATGTCCTGATCTAGCGAACTTAGAGGACTAATGACTTAGTCTGTTTTTAAGTTTCTTTATAGAAAATAATTCCTATTTATAGGCAACAATTAACTAGCATAAGGTACAAACTGAACAAGGAATTCTGCCTTGCATTCTACTATTTATCATATGTGGATTAACACATTTAAACTAAATCTTAAAGTAAAGGAGAAAAAACTAAATATAACCACTGACATTTTATCTATCCTGTGTCGAATAGCCACAAAAAGAGAATATTCTATTAACAAAAGCACTTCTTTTATGTGTGTCCATGTGTGTATGTGTCTATCTAATGAATATATATAGACTTGTGTGTGCACATGCATGTGTATGCGTGTCTAATGGATACAGACAGACTTTCAAATCTCAAGGTGTGTGTCTGTCTGTCTAATGAATAAATACAGGCTTGCATGTGCGCATGCGTGTGTGTGCGTGTCTAATGGATACAGACACACTTTCAAATCCCAGGGACATCTGAGTGGAGATGAGGTCTAACTTGATCATTGTTTTTCAAACAAACACCACTTAACTGGTTCCCAGGTATTTTCTAGGAATTACCATTCCTTGATAAAACTCCCTCAATCGTGTATGATGTGTTGGGTGCTGATGTGGCTCAGATGTTAAGGGGTAAGGCGCATGAGCAAAAGGACACTTAGATATTAGGAAGCTATACTGTATCTTTTTTGCAATCTCCTATTTTCAGATACTGGGGGAACCCTCAAAGCCTTTATGGTACTGTTACAAACTTCTCCTTTCTCTGGACTGTCGAGAAAGAACACCACACCTTGGAGCGCCTGAACAATATGAAGATGCTGAAGTTTAATAGTCAGGTGCTACATTAAACCAGCTTAGCTCTTATTTCTGGCTACTGAACCATCCACAAATGAACTTAAACACTTAGGGCAGATACAGTCTAGGACATGTATTGGCTGGAGGCTCATATCCTCTAGGAATCTAATGGAAAGTAGGGGTTCCGCCCCAGAAATACTCACATAATACTTTGTATGTATCTGAAGGAAGTAGAGCCCTGGTAGTCTATTTATGGACCTAAGGTTGACAGCCAGTGAATTAAGTCAATTTTGGTTTAGCTTGCCTTTAGCAGCTTAAAATCCAAAGACTACTTGATGCTGGGGAAAAGGAAGGAAGAAAGGGAGGGAAATCCCATTGCAGTTAAAGGAAGTCAGGAGCTGTACAAAGCAAGGCCACAAAGCAAGCCAGACAGTGCTCCCAATGTGTCCTTACCTGCCAAGGGCTGGCTGAGTTCCGCCTGCACTTTACCCTTCGTTGATCCTTCCAGAGGTAAACCTCTGTCCCCTTTGTAGAGTTTCGGTTTAAATGGAGAATCTTTCTCTTTACCTTTTGATCCTTTAGGCCGGCCTGCTTGCTTCTTCTTGGATTTGCCATCCCCCTTCACACCCAGTAGTGGATGGACTTCTGCAGGAGGACAGACACCCATGAGAAACAGTCCATACCACAATGGTCCCATATCCCAACCAGACCTTTGAGTGCGAAGAGCATTGCTTTTTATGGCCCACGTCACTCATTGAAGGGAAAAAATGCGTTGTTTTTAAACCTACAAAAGAACGGTTACTACACTGACCAAACGGTGCACAGAGTCTATATTACATAGTTTATACCAAACCACAGCAGCTCCAAACTGAAAAACAGTTAAAATACCCACTCATTCTAAGTCAATCTAACCCAAACAGGAGTGTGTGGATATACAGCACACAGTACGGGCATAAGCGATCAGAAAACAAATGGACAGACCAGGGCCAGAGTCCTGACTCCATCATTTTTCTGTGAGAACTTGGACAAGTTATAGAGTTTCAGCTCAGCTTCTCTCTTTTATAAAGCAAGAATAAAATACATGCAGGGTTGACGTAACTATGAGCAGTGGTTCAGAAACTAGACAGACACTGCTGCTTGGACTAGAGTATACAGAGATTATACCATTGTATAATTAATTTATCTATTGCTAGCTGTAAGAGAAAAGAATGGAAGGTGCTAATGCTAACACCACCCTGTCCCTAGCAAACCACTGCAACACACGGCAACACAAGCTCCTGACCCCACTGTAAAAGTGGAAAGGGAGAAATGACCGTGCAGGTCTGACTGGCACTTTAGCAGGCAGTGAAACACCTCTATGGAAAAGAAAAAAAAAAGATGAGCAGTTCAAGGAAACAAATTCTAAGTCATGTATCAGAAGACAAAGTATGTCATCTTAGGCAAGGTACTGGAGAGCAGAACATCCCCATTTTAAATGTGAACACATATGCAAAACATCACAGAACTGTGAAGCAATATAGAAAAGGACTCATGGGATGGCTCCTTTAAAGCAAAAATGGCTCAAAAGGAAATTACTCATTTGTGCCCAAGAATATAAATCAATGTATCTATAGGCACCGGAATAAAGATGCGGCTCTTACCATCATTCGGCACTCCTTGGAGTTCTATATTGGTTGTTTTAGGTTTCTTCTTTGGTGGCTGGGACCCATCTGCTGAAGACTGCCTCTTCTTCTCTGAACTAGCCCCTTCGTCCATCAAGGAGGTCGGAACTGCATCCGGTGGGGGGCCATACGGATTTTCTTCAGGGTCTTCTACCTCAGGGGCAATGGGTAAATACAACAGAGCCTTTGAATCCTCCAGCTCTTCATCACTATTCGGAACAGGATCAGACAAGGGATTGGAAAAAAAGAGGAGATAGTTGCTTAAACCACAGCCCTTCAGCCTTTCCTCTAGTGCCTACATTTAATACACACAACAGTTACAGACCTAGACTTTAAGAAAGACAAGACAAAGAAAAGAAACTGGGTAAGAGAACTATATCTATAAATCATAACCATAAATAGACTAAGCTCATTACTGCAGTTTCTTTTCTTTTTCTGTGCCTGAGACAGGGATTCTCTATATAGTCCTGGCTGTCGTGGAACTCACTCTGTAGACCAGGCTGGCCTCAAACTCAAGAGATTCACCTGCCTCTACCTCCAAGTGCTGGGATTAAAGGTGAGGCCACCATGCCTGGTTTTATTTCAGTTTCTTAAAATCTATATCACATTTTGTTCAGCAAAGGACTGTTTGCTAGTCACACTACTAAGCAGCTGAAAATGAAGGGACAGTTGGGGGAACTGGGCAGTGCACAAGACACAGCAATGATACCCAGCCTTCCAAGGCATTCACCTGCTACAGAAGGCAGCAATGGGATCCACGCTAGTGACATCTACTTCCTCGTCTTCAGCAGCATCAGCCCCTGTAGGACAGAAAATTGGAGAGGTTTGAAAAGAAATGGAAAACTGCTTTTGGCCTGAGAATAATCCTTGCTCATTTTACTTGATTACTTAACAATAGGGGCTGAATTCCTACTAGATACTAATACTGTAAATAGCTGACAGCCAAGAAAGTTGGGAATGGCTCTTCAGTAAATGTCTCAGTCTACCCAGGAAACAGATCATTTCAGCATAAGACAATAAATGCTGCAGTAAAATAACACACGATAGGGAGACAGGAAGAGGGACTGGTTAATGTGGACATCTAAAAAGGTTCACAAAACATAATCCAAGACTACCAGAACCATCTGCAATGTTCTGCATCCCTGGAGGTATTCCCAAAACACAAAAGGGAGCAGTTTCCAAGCTAGAGAGATCTAACTTCAACCTCTATTCTCTAATTCCTACACCATGATGTATTCCAGGTGTCAAAGATCTGGGGACATAGTAATCGTACACACACACACACACACACACACACACAAAATGTGCTATGCTAGAAATCACGAAGATAAGTCAAATCTCAATATAGTGGCAATGTACACATGTAATCTCAGCACTGGGAAGATCGGTAAGAAAGATTCGGAGTTTGTGCTACATAATGAGACTCTTGTCTTCAAACTTGCAACAACAAAAAAAAAGTCAGATCTTTATTTTCAAGAAGTTCCTATTCAGAAATTTGGAAGATGAAATTAAAAATGACAATGACTAAGGTTATAATAGTGAAAGACTTTGGGGTTCTTCTTACAGGCTGGACATACACTAAGTGCTTTATATGAATTACTCCATTTATCCTCTACAATGTGAAGACATGGGTGCTACATTACTCCACTTTCGAGATGAAGGATTCAAGCTTAACTATTTTGCCCAAAGCTGTCTGGTACCAGAGTCCACGCTCTTGACCTCTCTCCAACTGACAAAGATGTAACAGAAGACACGACACAAGCTGAGCTTGAGCACATCTCTGTGCTTTGCAGGGTGCTGTATGCAAATCCTGACTTAACCATCTGTGACTCATCAGGAAATACAGATGAAAAGTCAAGAGCTGCCTGAGCACTGGTGATGTGATGGGGGAGAGTCTTCTGTTTTGTGTTAATTTCATTGGTTAAATAAAGAGACTGCCTTGGCCCTTTAATAGGACAGAAAATTAGGTAGGCGGAGTAGACAGAACAGAATGCTGGGAGAAAGAAGCTAAGTCAGGCAGTCACCATGATTCTCCCACCCGACACAGACGCAGGTTTAAGATCTTTCCTGGTAAGCCACACCTCGTGGGGCTACACAGATTATTAAATATGGGTTAAAGCAAGATGTGAGAATTAGCCAATAAGAGGCTGGAACTAGCTCTTTTTTCCATCTTCCTCTCAGAGAGGCAGCTTCGCTTCTGCCTCTCTCCTCACTTCTCCACTTGCCCCCTTCTGTCTCTCTCCCCTCCCTCCCTCTCCCTCCCTCCTTCTCTCTCTCTCTCTCTCTCTCTCTCTCTCTCTCTCTCTCTCTCTCTCTCTCTCTCTCTTATATATCCCCCTTTCCCTTCCCCCTTCATAACCCCCTGAATAAATATTCAACCTCACTCTGAAAAAAAAAAGGGGCTGGAACTAATGGGCCAGGCAGTGTTCAAAAGAATACAGTTTCCGTGTAATTATTTCGGGTAAAGCTAGCCGTGCAGAGCTGGGCGGGAACGCAGCCCACTGCAGCTCCTACTACAGAGATGCCCATGTGAACTCTTAACTAGAATCTAAATTAAGGCTCCTCAAGCACTGAGAAAACTACATATGCTTAAGGAAAAAGGTGACAGATAAAACACTTACACAGTTACAGCAGCATTACCTGTTTGCTCAGGCTCACTCTTATCTTCATCTTCAATATCAAACTCTGATTCTCTTTCCTCATATTCTACATTTTCATCCAGCTCTTTAAAATCTGGGGCAAATGCACTCCAATTTTCCTAAAACAAAACAAGTAAGTCACCACATGAAAAATTAGTAACAATATAAGTTCTAGCAACTTATATCCAACATGAAACAGATTCTAATATTAAACTTGGGGTAAGAGAATAAAATCTTAGGTATCTAAGTGTTTCCCATTGTGATTATTTTCTATATAAACATTTCAAGTTATTAACTGCATTTTTTTCCCTAAATAACTCCATCTTTAATCTTTTTTAAGTGTATTTCACAAAGGTAGTTTAAAAGTGTTCATCAATATACAATAAACTGAGCTGGAAATAAGAAAAGCAAAATAAATGTTAAAAGGTTGCAAAGTGTGTACACATGGAAACAAAGGTGGAAACCAGCTCAGAACTAAGACTGTCCCTCTGATGTGAAGTGAACATAAATAAAGTCATAGTTAGCTTACTCTGTATAAAGAATTTTTGATAAAAACAAATATTTAGTTTCAAAGAAAATCAACCAGAAAAATACTTACTACTTGATTTTGGGCCCAAATGGACACTACTCCACTAGAAATAGAAGCTATGATGGGTCGAACTGGATGCCACTAAATCGTAATTTAAGAGAGAGAAGAATTGTCTATCAGCACAGATTTAAGTCATTCGAGAGTGTGTGCACAACCAAAGCAATACACTGCTCTCGCTACTCACAGCCACGTCCAGCAGGAGTTCCCCTCTGGTTCCGTGCAAGATCTTCACTAGGTTGCCAATGCTCTTCTCCCAGATATACAGGGCATGCTGCCGAGCAGAGCCCGCTACTATATACTCCCCATCCCCAGAGAAGCAACATTTTTTCCATGGGGTCCTAAAAGACAAAGAACATCCCCAAGAGAAACTGGAACAGGAGCCCAGGGAAGGTCAGTCACGTCCTCTCCTGGCAACAATACCTACCTATTCACCAAGTCCTGCAGCTTCTGCATAGGTTCAGGCTCTCCATCCCTTCCACATGTTAAAATCTCTCTGCCATCATAAACTCTGATTATTCGATCTGCTGTGTTAATTAAAAAGCAACTATAGAAAGGAGAGAGATTATTGACTAGTCAGACATCTGTCCCTGTAAAAAACTTCTATTCTCCTTAGGCTAGCACCACAGACCACCTAGCTAACTGGAGTGAAATTAAGAATGGCCAAGATTCAATGCTTATATATCTTCTTGTCACTCCAAACCAATGAAGTGAAAATATGTGTGCTTTGTCCTGTATATTCCCAAACCTCATGTTAATACTGCCTGGACTTAACTGAGATCTAAGACCTCTGAACTGAAGCCAGCCCGCTCAATTCACAAGTTCGCAATGTGCAAGATTCAATAATTAAATACTTCATTTATCTGGCCTGTTTCAAACATTGTAAGATTATTAATGAGTCAATAAGCTAAATGTGTATTTTCTAAATTATGTTTATTTGTTTGGGGAGGGAATGCACATGCCATAGCACACTTATGGAGGAGAGAAGACAACTTGGAAGTCAGGTCTCTCCTTCTACCATGTAGATCCTGGTAGCCAGTTTCTTTACCTGCTGAGCTAGTTCTCTGGCCTTAAATATGTCACTTTTAAAATGGCTAACTTTTTATTGTAACAATAAAGGAAATTTGTTCAAAAATATGTTTTTCATCATTTTCTTACAGTCTCTATTAACTATTTTGTTTGTTTGTTTTTTATTTTTCGAGACAGGGTTTTTCTGTGTAACAGCCCTAGCTGTCCTGGAACTCACTCTGTAGACCAGGCTGGCCTCAAACTCAGAGATCCACCTGCTTCTGCCTTCTGTTTCCCAAGAGCTGAGATTAAAGGTGTCCATCACCACCAGCCATCTTTTTTTGAAATTATAATTACATCATTTTCGCCCGTCCCTTTCCCCACTTAACCTCTTTCATGTAACCCTCTCTCCCTTTTCTCTCAAATGCATGGCTTCTTTTTCTTTCCTTGTTTTTACATGACTTAGTTATTCTTGACTCAAGAGCAATCTGAGTGACTGGGCTGTGGCTCAGTGGTGGAGTGTTTGCCTAGCATGAGACTCCAACTTCAATCCCCAGACACACTACGCAATTTGAAGGTGAACGTACCCCAAACACTGAATGCTCCTAAAAAGAGAATGAGTGCTGCTGCTGACTGACAAGCAATTTTTTCTTGTTTCTGTCAGTCCATCTACATCTTACAAACTCAGGGGAACGTCTGGAGTTAAACCAGTTAGCACATTTTAAGTGCATGCTCAACTGGGATATACATTCTGTGACACCGTCCAGGTTACGTGCTGGCTAGCTTTATGTCAACTTGACACAAGCTAGAGTCATCTGAAAGAAGGGAATCTCAACTGAGAAAATTCCTCCATAACACCTGGCTGTAGAGTCTTTTCTTAATTACTGATTGATGGGGGAGGGCCCAGCCCTTTGTGGGTGGTGCCATTCATGGGCTGGTGGCCCTGGGTCCTAGAAGAAAGCAGCTGAGTAAGTCATGGGGAGCTAGCCAGTTCGCAGCACCCCTCCATGGCTTTCCACCAGCTCCTGCCTCCAGGTTTCTGCCCTGCTTGGGTTTGTGCCCTTACTGCTTTTAATGATGAGTTGTTATATGGAACTATGAGCAAAAGAAACCCTTCCTCCTCGAGTTGCTTTTGGTCATGGTGCTTCATCACAGAAACAGTAACCACAATTAAGACAGGTTGTAAGCATATTTGTGACTGGAGATGTACCTCAGTTTTAGAGCACTTGTCAGGGAGGCCCTGGGGTTCTGCCCCTAGCACTGCTAAAGGTAAGTATGTGAAATATTTAAAATTCTCACTCAGTGCTATGTGCCAGGCATTTTGACTCTAAGCAACAACACGTAAACATCTTTTCTGTAAAGGAACTGCCTGGCAACCTCCCAACAACAAAGATGTGACTACTAGTTCAATAAGGGAAATTTTATGAACCTAAGAACCAAACAGTGAGAGATTCTAACAGCTTTAATAAATCTAATAAATTATCACACACGGCAAATATTATTATTTGCATTTCACTCACTTAAGAAAAAAAAACTAAGAAAATCAAAGACATCACTGGATGTGGTAGTGCCATTCTATAATCTTTGCACTAAGGAGGTTGAGGTAGGAGGAGCACAAGATCTGGGCCAGCCTGAGCTATGTAGTGAGATTCTGTTACAAAAACAAAAACTCCATACACACGGGAAGACAAGGCCTCACTCACCTCCCTTTCCGGGCAAACTCAATTGACTTAATGGCTGTAGTATTGCTTGTTCCTGTTGTTACTCGGAAGGAAGCAACAAGATCCTGAGAGTCTGTTTTTAGGACCAAGATCTGAAGTTTACAGAACAAAAATAAAAAAGTAAACATTCTGATGACTACCAGTAATCAGATCTGACTTGTTTTTAAATTGTGCAGAGACGTAGCAAAAGTCAAGCATCTCGAGTCCTATATATTCCATCTCATTAACTGATATTATGTTTTACTTCTTTCAATAAACTACAGAGTCTTAACCATCTACTATTAAAACACGATGTTTAACATTATTCACAACAGGCAACAAGTGGAAACAACCCTAGAATCCACTGACAGAGAAATAGGTAAAATGTGGCATATACATACAATACGATTAAACTTTGAAGAGGAGGGAAATTCTGACACACAGTATAACACAGCTACCTTGATGACACAATGCTGTACGAGATATACCAGTTGCAAACGGGGAATACAGTATTATCCCATTCCTCTAAAGTTCTTACAGTGGTCAAATTCAGCAGGAAACAGCCTGACAGCGCCAGGGACTGGGACAGCCCTCTCTGACAGCCGCTCAGTCTGCAGAGGCTGCTGTTGAGTACCACCATGCACCGAGTCCTGCTGAGCTGAACACTGTGAATGTTCAAGAGGAGTTTAAAAGTTTTTGTGCATCATCGTGAGTTCTTCACACATGGAGGCAAGCACTCTACAGCTGTTAATATTCATCTTAACCACAATTTTTAAAAAACTGCTACCAGAACAAACACCTATAATGTACTACCCCCCAAAAGTCTACACTTCCAAACACCACAAAGGACAAGTTTAACAAGGAAAAACAGATAGTCTCAGTACTCTAGTTAAATTGGCCTGAATTATACCGTGTTTCTTTGTGTGCATGTTTATATAGGGTTTTTATACAACTAGATATTAAGCCATTTTTATCAGCATGCTCTAGATGATGACTTTTAAATATTATTCTCTTCATTACTACTATTGGTCAAGACTCTTCTGTCCTTTTCTGTTTTCTCTGGCGCTGGGGAGTAACCACAGCCTCTTACATATACAGCAAGCACTTTACAGCTAAGTTACACCCCAGGCTTTCTCTTCTGTTCCTTCTCTTAGCGTCTTGAGAGAAGTCTTGCTGTGCAGGCCAAAGCTAGCCTGGATCTCACCATTTATTCAGACTGTTCTCGAACTTGCAGTGATCCTCCTGTCTCTGCTTCCCAAGTGCTGAAAGAATTTTATAAAATAAGCTGCCACACTGTCTCCATTCCTTATCTAAATCAAATAATCTACTCTAATTCAAAGCTGCTGTTGAATATATATTAATAATTATTAAGGCACGAAAGGAAACTTAGCTACATTTCCGTTCAGGATTATTCCAAGGAGAAAGGAGCCTGAAAGCAGAGTAAACAGGAGCCAAGGCAGATGCCCAGTCTTTCTTCACTGACCTCACAGCTTACCTTGCCTTTTGCATTTCCTGTATAAATATATTCCCCTCGCCTATCAAAAGAAGCCACCACGTTCAAATCGGAGTCATCGTCTACCGGCAGAACAACATGTTTGGAATCTGAAAGGGTCAACATGACAGGAGCAGATTTCATGGGACACACGAGAACCTTGTTCCTGTTTAAAAATATGAACACATATTGGCTATTGCTATGGTATCAACAGATGGAGTCCCTGTCCTTTTTCCCTGGTCCCTGACCACTTCCTCACTGGCTCTCCCAGCTCCAGCAAATGTGAAATGGTGAAATCACATAAAGTTTACACACCTAGGAACAGGGAACAGACTCAAAGGATAAGAGCCTATCTCCACAAATAAAATGTGATTCTTAATAATATTTAGTAAGCCAGTAATATACTAATTAAAGTAAAAACAAAATACTGATTTTTAATTACATTAACAAATATATGTATATCAAATATGGCCTGGGCTTTAGGCATATATAATGATCATCATACTTACAGAGAAGTAGATTATGAGAGATCCCAAGAAGTGAAAAGCTGTGTCTGAGTAATAGAATACTAGGCAACTTTTCCTTAAGTGCAGCCTTAATAGTAAATTGTTTCTCCATACTAAAGGATTCTAAAGAATCAAAGCCAGGGCCCACTCATTACATCATTCCCACCTTTGGTCATTTCCAAAGTCTTAATATTGATCAGTTACAATATCCTTATAATATATTCAGTAGAACTAACCTAGGCAGAAAAATTACTTTATATAGGTTTGAAAAGGTGTTGTGTTTGCCTCTTAAAACCTCAATCTGAAGTTGTCAGAGCCCAAAGCTAATCCACTCAGAATGAGACCCCGCCCTAGGAAAGGAATATCTTAAACATACTGATCTCGAGGATGATATTGGACTTTTAGGATGGGTGAAGGGAATCGAAACCTCTGGTCGCAATCGCCTGAAAGAACATCCCACTGCGACACTATGTTATCTGTAGAAGCACTCACAAGCTTATGACCATCTCGGCTCCAACTATGGGGAGAAACAAGGGTGAATTTAGCACACAACACAAGGTAAAATATATATAACACTACTATGGATAAAATAGTGACCTAATTGCACATGTCAACATTTTTTAAAGTACAGCCAAATCTATAACAAACTTTTTTATTACATACCCAGGCTGACCCTGAACTCACAACTTCCTGCCTCCATTTCCTAAGTGCTAGGAATATAGATAGGTATGTGCCACCACGCCTGGCTCTTGCACTGTTTATATATAGTAATGGCACTATTTCAAAATAACACTACAGTTAGCAACCAAAATAACAAACTTGAGTGTCTTAGTTAAGCTCCCAAATCAGCTGACCTTTAAGAATGTGAAACATAAAAAGGACCTGAGGAGTTTTAGGGATAAAGAACACATGAGTTTCCTGCAGTACTCCATCACAGCACAAACACGACAAAAGAGACAAACATGCTATCTCAAAATAATGTGCCTGCAATCCTAGCACTCAGGAGGTGGGGGAAGGAGGATCATGAATTCCAGGACAGTCTGAGCTACAGAATGACTATTTCAAAAGTAAAAACAATAAAAATTAAAAATGAATAGTCATGTCTTAAATGCAGCTAAGCACACTAGACATTCTGTTAAACAAAGACTGGAAGGTAGGCTGACTAGAGACAGCAGAGCCCAATGAATGACTCAAGACTAAACTCCCTGGATTTTCTTCCTGCTTCACATATCTGGAAGTAGGTAAAGAAGTCAACAACCGGATAATGCCAACAGTTACACACAATCCTCCCTTTCTCTCCCCACCCAGACAAGTCCCAGAGAAAAACCTGCACCCACTCGCCCTCATCAGCATGGTCTGGACAGAAAGCTAGACTTCCACCCTGACCTCTCTCTAAGGCCTCTATGACTTCTCACAGCTGCTGTGAGATGGAGTGGAAACGGCTTCATTAGTGAGATCTCACCATCACAGTGTCTGTGAAGGCCAAACAGAAAGAAAGAAGGCTCAGGGCCTTCTGTCCTTCCCAAATAGGATGATGTCAGCAGAGACCCATGGAGAGTCTCTATTTCCAACCCCTCCAGCAGCCTCTGTAAAGGGAACTCTAACTGAAAATAATAACTCAAAGAAAAAATTCAGTAGAAGAATCCAGCAGTCAATGGAGTGGAGGAAAGATAAGAAACAGTTAACTCAAAGAATAAAAATTATTCAACATGGATAATAGATTAAAAAAATTTTAAGTGGGTGGGAGGAACACAATCTTAGGGATCAGACAACAACAAATAATTTAATATCCATGTCATCAGAGTCCTACAAAGAACAGAGTGTGGCTTCAAAGTATTGGAAGAAATAACAGCTAAATTTCTCCAAAATAACAAAAAATAAAAAAACCTACCGACTAAAAACAGGTGACTGAAATCAAACAATATAAGCCAAAGAAACCATTCCAGGAGTTGGGGACATAGCTTAGTCGATAGAGACCTTGCTTAGCATTCCTAAGACTGCACAAAACCAGGCACAGGGGACACACTAGTAATCTTGGCACTTGGGAGATAAAAGGAGGATCAGAAGTTCAAGGTCATCCATAACTAACTTAAGGCTAGCCTAAATACACAAGGCAATCAACAGCAGGCATGAGAAACTCTTTTGAGTTGTTGGATAGAGCTGCCCAAAAGACTCCCACTAAGGAAATTTCTCTCTGCAACAGATGAAGACCATTACAGAAAACTGCAACCAATCAAAATGCAGAGTAGTGGAGCCCAGTCCTAACTGGTACACCTGCACCACAACTCCTGCATGTAAGGCTGGTGGAGCATTATAGAAGATGGGGTAGAAAGATTCTAAGAACCAGAGGAATGGGAAGTTTGCTGTGAGATTGTGTCTCCTAGGAAATATCACGAAGCTACACCCATAAAGCCTCACCAACACAGTGGCCCAACACTGGATGAACAAAGACAACAGACATGCCAACGTGGATGGAGAAAAGTTTACAGTTCTCAACCATAGACAATGAACTACAGGCAACTAAGGAAGGTTGAGAACAAAAATCTTCCTCATGAAAGAGCACAAAAAATGGTTATCAAATATCAAATGGCCAGCCCTGAAAACATACACATTCAAATAACATATGTATTGAGCAGGTTGTATTCACATATTTATGAATAGGTGTGAGTATGTGTGTACACAGACACACACACCAAAAATTAAAGAAAAAAAGCTATGAATTTTAAAGAGAGCAAGGGGTGTGGTACATGGAAGGGTTTGAAGGGAGGAACAGGAAGGGGTAAATTATGTAACTATAATTATAACATCAAAAAACTTAATAAAACAAAAATAAAAATTCCAAAACACAAGCATATATTGAATGTAGAAACATCCTCAATCTTAAGTCTTAAAAGTGGTAATAGGAAAGTGGCATCTCATCTATATAAAAACAGTAACACAAAGATAACAATTTCTCATAAAAAAAAAAAAAAAACTGTACAGAGACCAGGAGTCAGACATGGTGGCACACCCCTTTAATCCCAGCACTCCTGAGACAGAGGCAGGAGAATCTCTGTGAGCTGAAAAACAGCCTAGTCTATATAGAGAGGGGCAGCCAGGGCTATGTAGAAACCTGTCTCAAAAAAAAAAAAACCAAAACAAAACAAACCCACAATAACAAAGAGGCTCTAAACCAAGTTCTCTAAATGGAAAGAAAAAGATAAAATGGAATCTTAGAACACTACAGATTTGTCTTGTGCTGGTTACAATATATGCAGAGGAAATGTGTAAGAGAAATACATTTTATACAAAAGAGGCATCAAGGGAAAGAAGGCAAGGGCTCTGAACTGTTGCAAAGTCAACCCTGGGGTATTTTAGACTGTGCTTAATCAGGTGTATAACACTGTATCTAGTAACCACTAAAAGATACACAAAGAAACACTAAATCAATATAAAACCCACACAAGGCAGGAATCAGAGAAAGGAAAGACAAAAGGAACATAAAGAAAACAAATTAATATGAACCCAAATATGAAAAATGCTTTTTATTGAAGAACTTAGCAGCCAATGCAAAAAGAATAGAAGCTCACAACCTAAACATTACTTAACCTTATAGCTGTGTGATCTTAGAGAATTGTATAGTTTTTCTGGGTTTCAATTTCACATCTATGATAGGAAGGATAAAGTCTTTACTTATAGAGAACTACTGAAAGAATTAGAGTTTATATATATTTCTTAATCCAATGCCTGGCATCTAAGTAGTGTTCAGAAAATATTCATGATCATTTGTATCAGAGATGAGGCAAATGCACTTCCTAGACTCTGGGGACAAATGATGGCAAAAATAAGAATTTAACTATGAGGGACTAAGTTCAAGTCTGCACACAGAAAGACGGGGGTGCCTTTCCTACAAGATCTACAATACCTGAAATTAACCCTGGCCTCCATATGCATACACATGCATACACACATACATGCAAACATACCTATACACATTTAAAAAAAAGAAAAAAAAATCATGGGTCTGAGGTATTTATTTAACTCAGTAGTAGTGTTAGCCCAGAATGTATGCGGACCTGGGTTCAATCTTCAATACCACAAAAAATAAAGTAAATAAAATCAAAATTCCTTACCACAAAGAACAGACTGGATGGATGTGTGCACTAATTATTTTAGCAATGCCTCTTGTCAAGAAATCCCAAATAACAATTCGGCCATCGTTACAGCCAACTGCAAGCAGTGTGCCCCACCTGTTAAAGGTGCACGTCAGGGCCATGCTGATGCAGTCCAAAGTTCCATCAGCTTCCTACAAGACAAATGCAAAACACACACAAAGGCCATCATAAAAGACAATGCATGCACAAATGATCTCTGCAAATGTGCTTACACCTTTTAAATTGATTTCAAAAATAAACAATAATTATAAGAGCTAACCAAAACCTTTGGAAACAGTGATGATCAATCTCTCACACAAATTTCTAGAGGTCAATGAGCAAAGTATTACAGGAGTAACTAGAAGAGTTCTTTGGTTCCAGGACAATGTAAACGCAATGAAACAGCTTGTGTGATTGACATTTTAAAAAATTACATTATTTTACATCAATGTCAAGCTTTATAAAGTAACTACAATGAAGCACAGGAAATGTTACAAATGCTAATTACACATAGTGATCATTATTACTATATAAATACATTCATCAAAACTTGTAAAGTACACAAAAAAGTTACTGTATAAATGATGGAAGTATTTGTTTAAAAAAGTCCTTTAATTAAAGTTGTGAATATCTTTTTCTTTTAGTTAAAAAAAAAAAATGAACCTTGTCGGGCAGGCAGAGGCGGGCAGATCACTGGGTTTGAGGACAGCCTGGTCTATAAAGTGAATTCCAGGAAAGCCATAACTTCATAGTGAAACCTTGTCTCAAAACAACAAACAAAAAAACGCCAGGCAGTGGTTGCATGCATGCTTAATCCCAGCAGTCAGGAGACAGAGGCAGTTGGATCTCTATGAGTTCGAGGCCAGGCTGGTCTACAGAGCGAGTTCCAGGACAGGTTCCAAAGCTACAGAGAAACCCTATCTCAGGAAAGCAAAAAACAAAAACAAACAAACAAAAAAGAACCTTAAGATTTAAAAAAATTACTGAAATTTTTCAGCCAAAATTGCATATTACCTGTTGCTCAAAGTTAAACATTTCTTTTCTTTTTTTTTTCTTTGAGACAGTTTCTCTGTAGCTTTGAAGCCTGTCCTGGAACTCACTCTTGTAGGCCTGAAACTCACAGAGATCCACCGCCCTCTGCCTCCCAAGTGCTGGGATTAAAGGCAGTGTGCCACCACTGGAGGGCTGGAGAGATGGCTCAGTGGTTAAGAGCACTGCCTGTTCTTCCAAAGGTCCTGAGTTCAATTCCCAGCAGCCACATGGTGGCTCTCAACCATCTCTAATGAGAGCTGGTGCCCTCTTCTGGCCTGCAGGAGTACATGCAGACAGAACACTGTAAATAATGTATGTGTGTGACACATTTAAGTATTTAATCATCAAATAAAAGGCAATCACTGTTTACCACACATTAACAACAAAACTAAACTCACCTCTGGATAGTTCTGCCCAAAGGACTCTGCAAGAAGGCAAGAAAGAATGTGGATGACACAGAAATCACACAAGGACCCGCAGCCCACGAACAGTCCACAGCTCACTGGCCAAGTGGGAGGGGCTGACACCTTTTCAGGCGTCCATGAGGTCACACTACTCATCACCACAGGCAGACGACATTATCTTTCTCAAACTCTTACTTTCATAAGCATACAGGAAAGTATTCCAAAGCTGATGAGTACGGAAGCAGATGTGAATTCAACCAACTTCTATTTAGGTAACACTAAAGAGATTTGTCAAAATGCAAGATTCCTCTCACTCATGTTTGTTTTCAAAAACCCCAGGAAGTGGAAAGTCAGGGATCCTAACTCACCTGGTGCAGCTTGGAGGTGTCCTGAGAGGGCAGACAGACTACAGAGTGAAGAACAACTAGCCCTAGCAGCTGGAGTCGAGAGAGCCAAGGACGCAGCCCAGAAGCCGCTGTGTGCTGCTGTGCTGGCAAGCTGAGTTGAGAGCCATAAGCTTCCGCTTAAGCTCCTAAGCAACAAGACTCTAGCTCCACAACCCTGGAGCCATAAGTCTAGTTCTCCAGCAGTAGAATATAAAACTGTGAGTTTGGAACAGTCCGTGAGCCTCTAGAATGCAGGGTCACCAACTGTCCTCACTGCCTATCCAGGAGTCCTATCTTACAAAACCAAAGAACCGCTTGTAAGACATTCAGTTATGAAAGGGACTGAAAGCAAATGCTAAACTATATCAAGAGTGAAAATTGTTTTTAAAGTTACTCAAGTAGAACAAGTGTTACATAGAAATGGAGAGCTGGCTCAGAGGCTAGAGTGTTTGACAGGAGGCACTGAACACTTGAGTTTGTATCCATAGCACCCACCTGAAAAGGGGGAGTGAGGAGACAGGGGCCAGCAAGATGGCGTGGGCGGCGGGGGAATAAAAGCACTTGCCATGCAAGCCTGGTGACCAAGCTCAATCACCAGAACCCACAGAAGGGAAAAGCCAACTCCTGGGAGTCCCCTGATTTCCCCAAGGGCACCATGGCAAGGGCATCTTGGTGCGCACATACATACATAAGAAATGTGCAATCAAAAGGTAACAGCCTTCAAAACACTTGACAAAGTAAAAACTTACATATATTCACATAAACATTTGCTCAAAGTTTTTTAAAATAAAATACTATACATACTACAAGGTGACATGTTTGTTTCATTTACTGATCCAGCCAGTGTGTCTTCCCAATCATCAGACTATATTCACATGGTTGAGAAGTAAACAAACACACGTACTCATTTAAATACTAAAAACAAAAATCAGGATCATAAAGATGGCTGAGCAGGTAAAGGTGCTGAAAGCCAAGCCTGCAGTCCTGAGTTTAATCTCCAGGACCCATAAAGTAAAAGGAGAACCAACACCCACAGGTTGTTCTTTGACCTCCACATGTACCACACATACACACACATGTATTTTTAATGTAAAATTTTAAAAATCATTTGGCTAGAGATAGGACTCCAGAGCCTCAAAAGCTATGTAAAGGGCCAAGGTCAGGGAATGTGCAGGGGAAGAGGACAGGTCCTGGAACTCAATGGTCAGACACTCTAGCCAATCAGAGACCTCTGGGTTCAATGGCAGACCCCATCTGAAGACAGGAAGAGGAAGACAACCAACATCAGCCTCTGGCCTCTTCATATATAAGCAAACACGTGCACCTGCACCAATGGACACACATACAATAGGTATCCACACCATATACACACAAAATATTTAATCAAAGAACAAACATTGAAAAATCATCAAGAAAGGCATTGTTATGAATACCTTTATGTAATCCTAGCACTCAGGAGACTGAGGCAGCACTGAGTCTACTACTAAACAGGCATTTCCACACTTCAATACTATAGGTGAAGAGAGCTAGTCACAAAGGGTAAGTCCCACAGGTAAGAACTGGCTTACTCAAGCCTGCCTCAGTCAACCCTTCAGAAAACCTGCAGGTCTAACTTCTTCTACCACAACTGCAGAACAGCACTCATTCATTTAAAACCCTTCTCAGCTGGACAAAATGAACAAAACTCTAAGTATAATCTTGAAAAGCAATCTCAACTTGACCCTGGCCAGCACTTTTCATTTGTCTTTTGTCTTGTATGGTCAGCATCTGTGCCAGAGCTTCAATTAACCATGCCGAGTACCAGCTGCAAAACACACCATTTCCTGCACCCTCACTCATTCATGCCTAAGAACATTTGCTTCTATAGTTTTCTCCACTGGAAGGTAACCCTACAGAAAGCTCCTGTTCCAGCTTTTCATTGGTTGCTTGGTTTGGCATCTCTATCTCAGTATTTTCAGTTGAACAGTACCTCTGTAAAATTTCCCCAAATTTTACATCAGTCCCACCAACAGTGCAGAACTAGCTGTTTTCATATGGATTCCCCACAGTGTACTAAGGTACTGAAGCTCTGTATTACAGAGTTACTTGTTTCTCTTCTCCTGGTTGTGTTTTTATCCAGGACAAAAGCAGCATCTTATTCTGTTTTCAGCTGGTATAATTTAACCCACCCCCAAATGAATAAATCATCATAGTCCATTACGACAAGATTTTAATAAATTAGTGCAGGAAATATCAGAGAATAATAAACCAAGAAATAAAGTATAATTTCAAAAGCTTCTAGAGCCCGAGAGACGGCTCAGTGGTTAAAAGCACTTGCTGCAAAGCATGAGGCCTGGAGTTCAGATCCTGGAACCCACGAAGTCCATCACAGTCCTGCACATGCTTGTAACTCAAGCACTGAAGGGGGCTGGTTACAGTTTAGCAGAAACACATGAGCTCCACATTGATAGAAAAGACTGTGCCTCAAAGGATGACAAAGAAAGTCACGATTCCTCTGTATACACGACTTCTCTGGCCCACACACATGTGCACTCACACAAACATAGGCATACATCACACAGACACACCCATGCCAAAAATATTCTAATTACACATGTGCATACAAAGTGGTTGTGACTGTTTATTCCTTGGGTCAGTGAGATAGCTAAGGAGACTTGCTGTCAAGTCTAAGGAGCTGAGTTAGACCTCTAGAACTTCCCACATGGTGAAAGGAGAGAAATGACTGCCCAATGCTGTCCTCTGATCTGCATATGCGTTGCTGCCTGCACCCTAACCACCCCCACCACACACACTAAATAAAAAAGTTTAAAATTAGCTGGCAGTGGTGGTGCATGCCTTTAATCCCAGCACTAGGGAGGCAGAGGCAGGTGAATCTCTGTGAGTTCAAGGTCAGCCTGGTCTGCAAAAGCTAGTTCCAGGACAGCTAGGACTGTTACACAGAGAAACCCTGTCTCAAAACCAAAAAGAAAAAAAAGAAAAAAGAAAGAGTTTAAAATTAATTTTTAAAAACAAAATCTCTTAATATGACTTATAGAAAAAAATGAGTTTGAAAACCTATCTCAGGCTGGTGATGTGGCACTTCCTAAATGCACGTGCCTGGGACGGAAGAGAGGCTGTCTGAGTACTTTTGTATCTCCAGCATGGGCCACCTGTTACACAGCAACGTCTCAAGAAGTGGTCAGATGGTCACAGAAGTAAAATCAGTCTCCAGTCTAGGATCCACCTGAGTGGCCACATCCCACGACCTATCATCCTTCCTTCATTTCCTTATCTGACCAGATGTCCTTCACGGTGTTCCCACAATCACATCACTTCTGTTCCTTTCTCCTCATATACAATCAGTAACTTTCTCACGGTAAAACTCAGTCATTTCTACAGAGATGTTTATCTTTTGAAGACCCAGACCTCTTTTTAATTGTCAGATATGCTAAATATTCCTAAGTTTCCCCCTTAGGAACCTTCTGTATCATTCGAAAGAACTTTCCCCAGGACCTGCAAACCTTCAAAAGGACTATTGTAACATCTTTCCTCTCATAAACAAGGATAGGCTCTCGGTCTCCACTTCTCCCACCCTTTCCTAAAATCACTGTAATCAACCTTCATCTTAGACTGTTAAGGAGTGTAAGTTGCCCAGGGATAAAATGGAACAGCCTTTTCTCAGTTTTCAGTCCCAACTGCTCTGCAATTAGTGTCTACGGGAAGGAACTATTAACCCATATCCTCTTCTAGTGGCTGTACATAGGAAAATCTATGGAAGGAACCTGAAAATGTGCCTAGCTCATGGAAGAACTGTATATGTTATATAATTCATAATCACCTGCTCATTCTTTTTCCTCCAAATATAAGTAATAAAAGATCTTGTCCCTGGCGATCTTCTTCTCTGACCCTCTCATCTTTTCTCTTCCACCTATCCACCGGGTTTCATTAAAACCACAATGAATGGTGATCAGAAGTCAAAACTTGTTTCCCAAGCTCTCAGCCTACACTCAACATATCCAAGCTCTCTCTCAAACGCCCTTCCATCTTACCAGTAGTGTTGTTGTTGTTGTTGTTGTTATTACTATTGGTTCATCTTCTCATGAGATTATTATTATTATTAGGTTCATTTTCTCAGGAGCACTATTCTTAAAATTCTGCCAACACTGCCTCTTCGTTTTTTCTTTCCATGTCCTAGCTTCCACATTCCTTATCACTCACACACTGAAGCTTCCAAATTAGTGTTATATTGTTTCAGCTACACATTACTGTCAGATAAACTTAGAAATCTGTGCTCCAACTGAGCTGTCAGTGGCTCTGCCCTACCTTCCTTACAAAGCAAACTGTCCAACCTGTCGCCCCTGAGCCTCCACAAAATAGTACCAGTCCAAACTCTTGATCATCTCTTTCTCACAATATACATATTTTGGACAAGCAGGGGAAAAAAAATTCACTGGGGGTAATGGAGAAATGGCTCAGAGGTTAAGAGCACTGGCTGCTTTTCTAAAAGTTCCAAGTTTGATTCCCAGCTCACTACCAACTGTAATTCCAGTTCCAGAGGCTCTGGTTCTCTCTTCTGGCCTCCTGGGCACCAGGCACCCAACTGATGCACAGACATACATACAGACAAAATGTCCAGACACATAAAATAATAAATTAAAAAAAAACTCTCACTGATGGCTTATTTCATACACATCTTCCACATATTTTCATATTTAGTTTTTCAGCATTATATCCACATGCATGCATGCACACTCTAAAAAGCTACCTGAAGAGAAAGAATACTTTAAAAGTGATCTTTATAACCCTCTGTCCCTTACCATTAAGGGCAGCCAAGTCATATAGGAGCTCTTGAAAACAGACGTCGCCAAGCTGCAATGTTAAAACTACCTCATAGAGGGCCACAAGAAAATACCAATGTGGACAAGGAGTTGGGAGTCAATGACTTAAAGACACAGCGAGAATAACGGTAATCCACACCTCTCTACAGTTAAGGACCTTAAACTGGAAGTCAAGATAACCAGATTCTATGTGCCAACTACGTCACTTAGTGCTCAGTCACAACACTCTTACTTCTTTTTTCAAAATAAAATCTGATTAAATAACACATTTCTAGTAAGAGTTACTCTACTAGGTACCCGATTCCGTGACAAGTCTTCACAATTTCACCATAGGTCACTCCGCCTCAGACTGTATCTCCAAAAACTCTGATCCTGCCTGCTCTGTTACTTCAGCACCTGCGATCCTCGAAATCACAGCTCAGTCAAAAAGTGCGCCTATGACTCCACAACTGATCTGAAAGCGGCTTCGGAAAGGTAATGCATTCTTCCCGGACAGTAGCTGGATTTCCTCCAGCTGCTGCAACTCCACACCATGAGCATCCAATGAATCATCTAAGAAAAGTGTCCCTAAGGTTGCAGCCTGCGATCCTTCCCGCCCGGTTCCCTCCTTTCCAGTACCAAAGCGTTAGCTAACGCGCAGCCACAGCCCTCCTCACCCAGCAACTCGAGGTTCATCCCTGCGGACGCTAGCCGCCTGGTCTCCGCGCTGGCAACAGTTCTTTCTCCCCCACCCGCTCAGAAGCCCCGCGTCTAAGTGGGGGGCGCCGCGAAGAGCCTGGCGCTAGCTCCGGAGACTTTCGGATTTAGAAGGCCCCGCGGCTTCCGCTTTCCTCCCCCGCTTTCCTTGTTCGTTTTACGTAGCTGTCTACATTTATCCCTAATTTTTAAAAAAGATTAAACGCTTTTTGGAAACAACAAATTATAATATTTTTTAAATAGAAAAATGTCGTCGTCGGTCAGAACTCGAAAAAAGTGCAAAAACGCAAGGCTTTTCTCTCCGGGACCATGTAAGCGAGCGAGAGATTTCAGGCATATCACTAACCCACTAACGCTTACTGTGCTGTGTGTTCCTTAGGTTGTCCCGGCGGTGGCCTGTGACTCCGCAAGAAAGGTTCCGGATGAGTCTTTCTAAGGCAAGAAAGCGGGAAAGGTCGGCCCCTAGTGTTTGAGTATTGGAGCTCCTTGACGTGGTTTTGTATGTGGAGATAAGGGAGGTAATAAGTCTGACACAAGCCGTGTCTTGACTTTGGGGGCTCCGTTTACTAGTGCATAGGACACCAAAAGAAACAGCTTGGACAAGGTAGATGGATGAGCACAGCTTCAGAGACGTTGGGTTTAAGAAGTATATGAGAAGGCCACAGACCATAAAGCATGGACTTCAAAGAAGTCCAGGCTAAAGATGTGCTGCTGTGTTTTGTCAATTTTATAATATGCATACTTTTATATTTTAAAATCTCTAAATTGGGGAACTAGCATATATGTGATTATCTCTCATAATGAATGAGCAGTGGTTTTGTTTCATAGTATTCTATACATTGAATGTCTTGTAATTCATTGTATTCTACTTTGATGAAAAATTGTATTGGTGGGCTGTACTTTGTGAGGGTTAGTTAGAGCTTATTATTACTATTAACTGCCAGAACGGGGAATCTGAATTTCTGTGCTGAAGGGGCCTGGAGCAGTTTGCACCTGTTATTGTGACTTTGTTTAAAAAAAAAAAAAAAAAAAAGAACTGGTTCTTAGCCACGCTGAACTTCCCTCTCATTAAAATATCTTAATTTCATCACTTGGGAGGCAGAGGCAGGCATATCTCTGTGAGTTCGAGGCCAGCCTGGTCTACAAGAGCTAGTTCCAGGATAGACTCCAAAGCAACACAGAGAAACCATGTCTCAAAAAAAAAAAAAAAAAAAAGATATTTTATGTTCTCCATGCATTAGGCCAGCTAGTACTTATCTCTCTTCCAAATTGAAAATCAGAAATTCTGGACTGGAGTATAGTTCACTTGCCCCCTGAAGCACCATTGGAGAAGATAGGGGTTGGGGGATCTCTGCCTGGAACACTTCTGCTTCACAGTCAACCATGAAATTCTCTGGCGGGCTTAGATAACATGAGTGTGTTTGAAAGCTCTATGTGATTCCAGCATACAGTCAGTGTGGAGAACTGCAGCAGAGGGCTGCGGATGGTCTGAGACAGGGATTAAGTCACTCTCAGAAGTGTATGCAATTGCAGGCCATGTTTACTGTCAGGAGAACTAGAGTCAATGTTGTTAGAGAGGAAACAAGGACAGTGACAGCACAGCTCTGAATTCCCTGGAGAGCAGAAAACTGAGAAGAGAAGTACATAGGGATAGATGCCATTCACTTCAAAATACATGGCCGATGATGGACACATGTGTGCACACGTGCCTACACGTGGGTGCACGCACACACACACACGCATGCACACACACATAGCTATTCCTTGCAGTAATATCTGTAGTTGTCATATAATTGAAACAGTGAAAAATTTTGAAAAGCGGAGAGCTTGAACTTTTCATTATTATCATCGGCAGAATAGTTTATGTTGATATGATCTCAAAAATCTGTAATATGTTCTAGCTTTTGTGTTCATTTGTAAATAAAAGCAAATTCTTTATGGGAAAACCCCAGGAGCTTGTTGTGGTCACAGATTATGCAGGAAGTGACCAGCAGTAATTTGGTTTATCAGTCATTGCTGTCTCCAATACTGTTTATGCTTTACTCCGATTACTTGTTGAAAACATGCTCTACTATTCCTAATAAAGAAGGAATATATTATCAATAGATGACAAAGCTTCTTACCAGTAAGAAGCCCTCATCTCTCACATATTCAGTTTTTTTAAAGTAAACCTGCCTCTCAGAAGTGACAGCAGAAGTATGAAAATTAAATAATTGTAAGCACTACCTTCCGCTAGATGTAGCCACGCACAGCTGGAATCCAGTACTCAAGGGCCATAAAGGGTGACTTCAAACTAGTTAGTCTAAGGACAGCCTGGTCACAATGTGCAGCCCCCCTTTTGGGGATGAGAATGCAGCTCCTCCATAGAGCCAGCCCTCGCCTAGCAAGTATGTGTGAGACCGTGGGTTCAGTCCTCAGCATTACAAAAACAAAAAGAAGCACTTTGTACAGCTTTGTGACAAGAAGCTTTAGAAATATGAGGAAAGCGTTTCTTTTCTATTGTTTACTTGCAAAGCTAATTCATTCATAGGAAAAAAAGGAACTACTAGCCGTGGCAAATGTTAAAGCTTTTAAAGACAACCCAAGGGTGGCATGGTGCAAGCTTCAATCCCAGCATCTGGGTGACTGAAGTAGGAGGACCTGAAGTTCAGGGCCAACCTGAGCCATGCTATATAGCAAGATGCTTCCTCAAAAAATAAACTTAAAAAAGGTATCAGGGAGGGAGAGGAGAGGAGAGGAAGAAGGAAGGAGAGGAGAGAGGTAGAATGGAGGGGAGAGGCAAGACGTCATAGAAAGGGAAAGGAGAGACAGACGGAAAGTTTCCATGTGCTCAGATTTTCCATGTCTAGCTTTCTCAGGTATCACCCCATTCCTAGCAACTACTCCATCTTTGGGACTTTCATCTTCTTGAACTATTCCTACCTCTGCTTTCTTGCTAGGAACCAACTAGACAATTACAATCAGAATCCCAGGTAGCAACGAGTCAGCATTAAGTTTACCCTCTCCTCTCGTACTGGATCAAATTTTCTCTCTTGAAAAATTTCGCTTAATATAATTTCAATTACAAGAAACAAGCCTGAGTTTCCTGAGATCCGTTTTCCAGACCGATGGAATGAGGCTCACCCTCCTTCCTGATGCCCATCTTTCTTGACTGGCAGGAGGAAGCACATATTTGCCTCTCAGCTGCCCTAGGTATTTTGACTCTTTGTTAGCTGTTGACCTTGGCTGTCTGCGGGTCACTACTCATTAGACATCAGCCTTGTGGGTATTATGGACCTCAGACCTTGGTGGGGTCTGCCAGTCATTTATTAGACTGTGGTCTCTTGGTCTTAATCTTTTGTGGACAGCTTGTGGTTTTTATCATGGCAGGGAGCTAAGTCCCATCACAGCTACCAAGTTGCAGCTGCAGTCATCTCTGGTTGCCTCACACCCAGCTCCTTGTCTATGAGGTGGTCTGGGCCAGTTTCCTCTCTGGAATAGGTAGCGGGTCCATCTGTTAGAACTAGCTGTACCAGAGATGAGAATCTATGAGAGCGCAGACGTAGCTTGTAGATAGCGGGGGAGGGGCTTCCATGGGAGTGGGAGCCAGCCAGCCTGCTGACACTGACCTTGTTTTTCTCAGAATCCCTGTCCTTCCTCTTATCTGGTCAGCTTGGCTGACTCATAGCCAGCTGCAAAGCTCTGTTTTCTACCTTCTTCAGTGTTCCTGGCTGTAGGAACTTAACCCTAGCATTCCTCTTAACATGGACATCTGTTTTCACTGCAGCAGAACCCAAGGCATTGTGCATGCTAGACAGTGTCCTACTGATGCTCTAGCCTCGTTTGTAGATTAAATTTTTTATATTTTATTTATTTATTTACTTATTATGTGTCTGTAGGTAATGTGTCTATGGCATACCTGTGGCTATCAGAGGACAATCTTGGGGAAGGAGTCAGCTCTGTTTCTACTACATGGGTCCCAAGAATTGAACTCAGGTTATCTAGCTTGGTGACAGGTGCCTTCATACTCTGAACTATCACCCATCACCCCTAATTCTAGATTTTTAATTAGAGTAGAATTGAGTTCTCACCTTCTGTTGGAGAGCCATTTCCTCTGAACTTCCCCTCCTAGAGGAAAAGGCTTCTAAGACCCAGCAAGCTTCCAGGCATGGCGATGCACCCCTTTGCTCCCAGCTCCCAGGAAAGACAGATGGATGAATCTCTGAATTTGAGGCTGCTGTAGTCTACATAGTAACCTTGAAGGCTATGGAAATGTGTAAGGCTCAGAACACTCAGAAATGTACCAGGTTCCCAGGGTTATATAAGCCATGGATGATTGTAGGGGGAAGAGGAGGCTGTTCAGTGGAGCTGGCTGCAAGTTTAGTTCTCCGGTGATGGGGTGTTCTTTGTCATCAACTGTGCCTAAGCGGGCTTTCTGGTGAAGCAGTGGCCTTCAACTCACCCATGCTTCTGGTAAGTGTTCCCAATAAGCTTGTCACTTCACCAAGCCGGACTTATGTAAACTTGGTTTTTGGTCTCTCATCATTGCCGTACCTGGAGTACACATCTGTTCCTGCCTCCCTGGGAAAAGACATGCTCTCCCTTCCTAAGGTCTGTATAACTGTGATGGCTCCCACCGAAGCCTCTCTCAAACCATTTCTTCTCCCCCTTCCTGAGAAAAGAAATCCCTGTCCTTTTAAAGCACTGCCACCAAGTGACACTACCCCTCCTCCCCCTTGCTGCTGGCTTCCAGTCTTTCCTCCGCTCTTCACAATGTGTTGTCTGTTCAGGGCCTCACTTGTCTTCCTTTTGACTCTATTCCTGTCATCACCTTGGTGACCTCAACAACCTGGCAGTTTATTACATCACCTTGACTCCCTGGCTTCTTGCCTTCTCTCCTCCAGTGACCTCTCTGATTGCTCTTTATTGCATTCCAGCCTCTCACTTGCAGGGACATAATGCTGTGGCCACCAAAATACAAACAAACAAAAGCCCGCACCGCCTTTGAGATTTCAATTTCAAGCACCCCATTCTCAAAATATACACCCTGTTTTTGTGGCTCACTTACTCTAGTTTCCTAGTCCAATTTTCCTTCTTATCTAAATCTCTGTGACTCCCAATCCACTTTGTTCTCTTGCACCCCTCTCATGTCTCTTTAAACTCACACCCGGCTCTAGTGTCTATTAATTGTGCCATGCTGGTGCCTAGCCGTGGTGCTTAGTTCTCCTGATGTACTTGGGGAATCTTTTTAGTGAGCAAACTACTCTGGGAGGGGGTATTCAATGCTTAGTACCACTTAGAGAGAAGAAAAAAAATTGCTGTAACAACATCAAACCACACAAAATAGAGAAATACACTTAAAATCTGTTGCAAACCAGTAATAGCTCACCAATAGCCGTGAAACAGAACATGGTAAAATTAATGTAGAGTATAGTGAGTTAGAAATTTAGTGTACATGTAGAAATAATAAATGAATGAGATCAAGTAAAGGGGAAGGGGAAGTGAAGAAGAGAGGAGAAGCAATGTCAAATAAAGAAAAGCAGGGACTGTAGAGATTGCTCAGTGGTGAAGAGCACTGGCTGCTCTTCCAGAGGACCCTGGTTCAATTCTTGGCACCCACATGGCAGCTTACAACCATCAATAACTCCACTGTCAGGGGATCCAGCACCCTCTTCTAGCCTTCATGGGCCCTACACTCATGTGATGCACAGACCATACATGCAGGCAAAACACCCAAATACATAATAAAATGAGAAAAATTTAAATCATCTTAAAAGACAGGAAAAACAAGAGAAGAATAGTGAAGAATATTATGAAGGGGAAGAGAAAAGAGCAAGAAATTTTAAAAAGGAATACAAGGTTTCCCAAGGAAGAAAAAAATTGTAACCAAAATTAGATAAACATAAGTAGTGGAATAAAAAAGTTAAAAGATAAAGATTTTAAAAAGCAATGGAATAAAGTCAAAATACTACTAAAAGTATAGTAGACAGAAAAAAAAGGGAAATTGTCAGGGAAGATGAAAGAAAATTGCCAAACAATAAGAAAAATATGTAATTAAAATGAGGTACATGCATGAAGGAAAACCAAAAACATACTTTACTGAGAAGAGTACAGTAAGAGAAAGAAGGGGTACCCCCCCCCCAGTAAAAGGAAAGAAAGTTAAAAACGATGGAGTGTTGGGTTAGCTTCTTTCCGGCTGGGTCTTGAATACTGAAGTCTGCCAGTATCTATGGATGGAGGAGCAACTTGTGGACTCTCATCTTCCCTGGGATTTATGGGTGTGCACATGGAATATGTATGCGATGGCCACCATCGCTGTCTGTAGTTCTTTGTGTACTAGGGGCCGCTGCTGGACACGCTTAGCTTTTCCATCTTTGGACCAGATAGGTTTTCTGACTTTCCAAACTCTCCAGATCATATGTGGCTAGTACTCTAGCTGGGAGTTCTCCCTATTATGCTGGCATTCGCAGAATTAAGCACACACTAAGCTCTGTACTAGTGAACTTACTCCACACTTCCGGAGCCCTCTAAGCAGTAATCACCCTGCTAAAGGGAGGCAGCTGTCGATACCAAGGGGTCTGTGGGAGTTTCAGGTCTCTCCAGGGAAAGCCAAAGGATGACCCACCCGCTGTTACTCTGAGCGCATGAGGTCTTCATCCGCAGACCCAGGGCAAGGGCATATTTCTTCATACGCTTCACTGCTTCAGTCCCATGCCAGCTGGACTTTTCAGCTGGCCGGTGCCCAGCCCTCCTGTTTTTCATGGCTGTTTCCCAGGGCTACCTACCTCTTGCCTTGGGGCCACAGTAAGTTTAATTAAGGCACCATTACTTAAGACTGTTCCTTTTCTCTGGCCCTTAGGATAGCTCAGGTTTGAACAGTGGATTCTGTCTCAAGATGGTGCCCTCACACAGCCCCTGAGCCAGGGGAGCTCTTCTCATTGCTGACCCACCCCACTGAGAAGGCAGAGCTTCAGCAAGCCCTGCAGCCGGATTGGAGACTTCTGACGGCTGAGGGCTTGTCCTGCGGTTAGGACTGCTGCCTTTTTATCAGGACTCCCTGGATTTCTGCTTCCCCTGCCTCTTCAGACCAGGTGGTGTAACACGGTTCTTTTTGTGGCTTTCTGTTGTTCTTCCCTGGCCCCTTCTCTCTGAAGTAGAGCCTGTTTTATCTTACCTTGTGTACTGCCCTCCACTTTGGTTTTTTGAAACAGGGTTTCTCTGGGTAGCCTGGCTTCCTGGAACTCACTTTGTATACCAGGCTGGTCTTGAACTCAAAGATCTGCCTGCTCCTACTTCCCAAGTACTGGAATTAAAGGCCTGCACCACCACCACTCAGCCTCCTTGGCGCTTCTTTACTAGATGACCCAGATGTAGCTCCTAGAGGTCAGCCACTTCATTTTATAGCTAGGCATTTGTTACAATAACCACTGGGCTATTCCATCTCTTCTAGCATGAGAGGGCACAGCCTTTGTCCCTTTTTATCCTCTGCTCTTCCATTATGAAGACACAGTGTTAATCATCTCTATGAGCTGCAGCAACAAGGCTACATTTATGAAGCAGAATTGTCCCTGCCAGGCACCAAATTGGTCTGCACCTTGACCTGGGGCTTTCTGGCCTCCAGAACTGTATTCTAATTATAAATCATTCTATTTTTTTGTTGTTGTTACAGGAGCAGACTGATAACCAGTTTTATCAGATAGGTTTTTTTTCCATTGACTCGAAATGCTACCTCTAGCATATACTATGTTGTTGAGAGCATTGCTTGCTCTTCCAGGTACAAGTTGTCCCTAGGGTCCTAAGAAACTTTAGTCTGTGCATGGCCACCCATAGTAACTTTGCTGTTTCTTTTATAAGAATTTCTTGGTCATGATGTCTCTTCACAGCAACAGAACAGTGACTAAGACAGAAGTTGGTACCAGGGACTAGGGTATTGCTGTGATAGGCCTGACTGTGCTGTTTGTTGGAGGAATACGGAAGACTTTGGGACTTTAGACTAGTAAAGAAGCTGGATGCCTTAAGCAGGGATTAATGGGCATCATAGTAGGATCATGGAAGACAGTGCTAAGGATGATTTGAATTGTGGGGGGCCAGCTCAAGAAGTTTCAGAGGGGAAGAAGAATATTAGTAAGTAGCCTAGAGATATTGTCATATTTTGGTAAATAATGTGGCTGGGTTTTGCCCTTGTCCTAAAACTGACAGAAGCAAAATTGAAGAATCTTCATTAATCCAAGACTTCAAGGCAGAGGAGATTTCAAGACAGCCCAGTACTGACTGTGTCGGGTGGTCATTAATAACCACTCTTATGCAGATCTCTCATGAAAAGGAGCAAGATGGACAAAGAAAAATACAAAATGGCCAGTTTGAGGAGAAAGGGAGCACCAGGAAGTGTAATCAGAGTGAGGCCAGTTCTTGTGGAGATGAAAATGTTTAAAGAAAAGCCTGTCACTAAATGGAATAAAGGGTGTGGTGACCTCAGGGCAAGACCCCACCCAGATAAGCTTCCGTCTTGTGAAAAGGGAATAAAGAAAAGCTGAAGTAGTGAAGGAATCCATCAACAATGGAGAGCTAAAGCAAAGGGCTGGAGAGATGGCTCAGTGGTTAAGAGCACTGGCTGCTCTTCCAGCTGTCCTGAGCTCAGTTCCCAGGAACCACATGGTGGCTCACAACCATCTATAATGAGATCTGATGCCCTCTTCTGGTGTGCAGGCAAAGGCAAACACTGTATGCATAATAAGCAAATAAATCTTTAAAAAGGAAAAAAAAAAACTGATGCAACTGTAATTGAATAGAAGACCAAGTTCCAGCCCCATCAAACACCAGAACTTGGCAGCTTCAGCCAGCTACATGGTTCTGGCTTTAGAGTCGAAGATTGAGAGAGAGAGAGAGAGAGAGAGAGAGAGAGAGAGAGAGAGAGAGAGAGAGAGAGAGAGAGACTGATTGTGGAGTCTCCCTTGACAGTCAAGGAAAGCTCCTGAAGCCAGGTATGTGTCCTGCATGGAGGCCCAGAGAGGCCACTGTATGAAGCTGTGAAGGTAAAACCTGGATTGTGTTAGAGACTCCAGAGTCGTGGGATACCTGCCAAGGAAAGCTGCAGACAGGTGTAGAACCAGCTCAAGGGAGAAAAGTGTGAGGCTGGCAACAAAGCTGAGAGTCGGGAGTATTCCAACAGTCTCCCAAAATGGAAGGACAAGCAGGTCATGGAGGGAGCAGGGCTTGGGAGCATCCTGTGAGCAAGGAAAAGCTGAAGCCAAACGGATAGCCCTGAAACATAAATGTGGTCTTTACTATGCAGCACACCTGCCACCCACATCTTACCAGCTTACAGAAGATCCACAGAGCCTGGCACAGCCATTCAAATGACACCAAATGAAGACGAAAGCTAGGGCTGTGTCTCTCAAAATAAGCAAATACAAACATGTAACAAGGTCCCACTCCAACACTGCCACAGAAAGAGCCACACTGCGCAAAAAAGGAGGGTACAGAGGCTGAGATTTGTGTCAAAGTAGTTTTTGTTATTGCACTTTATTCTACACACTTAGTATGTTACACTTTTATATAATACTGTAATAGACATTAGTTCTTTAAAACAAAAATATTACATAAAGATAAAAAATAAAACAAAAAAACCAGCAAGCCATCCAGACTAAGTTTCCTCCCCAGCAACCCCAGCTGCCAGGCGTTCCCAGTCTCCTCCATGTCGATCACACTAGGCGCTGCTAACAGAGCAGATGGAGTTCGGCTCTTAAGAGCAACAGTACCACCTGAAACTTCTAGGGGAGTCTGCAGTGCGGGTGCCGTAAGGCCACTCCAATATCACACTAGCTCTACCCCACATACCGCAGCACCTAGAAGACTAAATCCTCATTTTCTTTTAAGGAAAATGTGGACGGTTTGACCCAGAAAATGCAAAATGCATGCTCTGAACACTTTCAGCAGCTCCACACTTCCCAAGGCCATTAATCCATCCTGACACAACATGGGGTCGGGAAACCTCCCAGTAAGCTAGATCAAACAAGAGGGGCATCTCTCCAGAGCAAGATCAGAGGTGCCTCAGTTTCCCTAAGTGTGACTGTACTGACCCATCCCCTGGGCTTCTCAGTGCTAAATAAGACAACAACAACAAAATAAAGTGTCACTTAGTGCAGCTGGCACTTCACAGCCCTACCGCCCACGCCGCTTCTGTCAGGAAGAACACTGACTTTCCAGCCCTCTTTGACCTCTGTGTTTTGTTTTGGTACTGGACACTGAGCCCAAGGCCATGTGTGTGCCAAGCGCATTCTCCACTGAACTAGGCCTGCCCTGAGTGCTCTAACCTGTCTGAGAGCTCAAGCGAAAATACGGAATGCACTGGGATCTGACAAAGTCCAGCTCACTGTGCTCCTGCTCTAACTGTGTAGTAATGCACCCTTTCTCGGGTTCCTTGAGCTTTAGTGTTAATATTTTGACCCAGTGGTTGCCTAGCCCTGTCCCTTAGAGTGGATGGAGTCAGAAGTGACTCTCTTTGGTCTGGGAAGAACCAGAGCAGTCCACTTTCTGAGAGCAGTGAAGACTGCTCAGTCAGAAGCGACTCAGCTGTGCTGCCACGCTCAAGGGCACAGGAGAGCCGTGCAGGGGCCAGACTCTGCCAACATTTCTTCTGATTGCTCTGTAGGAGAGCCTGCCCCTCCATTCTACAGCAAAATTAGTAGCCAGGCTTTCAGCTCCTAAGAAGCAGCCAGGTGGTCACTTAAGGGCTACAGTAAACTGCCCCCTATGGAAATTTTTTTGAAGGTAACTCTTTTTTTTTTCCTGGATTTTCGAGACAGGGTTTCTCCGTAGCTTTTTTTGGTTCCTGTCCTGGAACTAGCTATTGTAGACCAGGCTGGCCTCGAACTCACAGAGCTCCGCCTGCCTCTGCCTCCCGAGTGCTGGGATTAAAGGCGTGCGCCACCACCGCCCGGCTGAAGGTAACTCTTTATGCCACCCTTCTTCCTCCCTTAGCCTGGAGGTAAATCTTCAAAACTTTGGCCCTATCAAGCCCTGTGCTAAGTGCCACCACACTTCTCTGAGGACCTAGTGTCTTCCCAAGTAATATACAGTACAGTACATTTCATGGCATTTTATCACTAAAATAATAACAGATGCCAAAAAACAATCCAAAATTAGCTTACAATGTTATAAAGTAAAATACACACAAATTAGACACATGTGTTCACATACTCAGCCAGCTGAGTATTGAAATACCACCACCACATACCCTCATGTGGCCTTTGGCTTGCCCGGCCGGACACTTTCAAGAATATCTTGGACTTTTTCAGATACTTTTTTATGAATGACTACAAAACTACTCCTTATCTCCTCACTTAGCATTAGCCTCTCCCTCTCATTGGGCAGAAAAAATGGAGGGAATCTTCTTTTTAAAAATTAAAGATAAAAAAAAAGAACCTACAATCTGACAGGAGACTGAAAATGGACTCTGGATGGGGAAAACAAAATCTAACCTCCCATTTCTGAGTCTGAGCTAATATGTGCAAAGAATGCTAGGAATATGGTGTCCATGCTAGAACTGCAGTCTCTGTATCAGAGTTCAGAACAAGGGCAGCAGTCCTCCCACCACACAGACCTCTTGGTTTCACACAGTAGACCTAACTCGTAGAGACGGCTCATTCCTTCTTTCCTGACACCTGGCTTCCTGCACACCCTTCTGTCTCCAGAGGACAAGTTAATGCTCAGAGCAGAGTACCTAAGTATAGCTGAGTAGATGTGAAAATCCTGAGAGCTAAACTAAGCATTCTACCAAAGTGAGGCTAGAGCCAACACACCCAGAGACACTGGGCCTATAACGTGTCTGTTACAGTTTGCATGGAGAAAGCACTGCATGGCATTTCTGAAGAGCTGTAGCAGGAGACCAGTATGCTCAGTCACATCCTCATCAGCTCACGGGGCCTAGTAGTAAGGTGAACTTTGAAAGCTCTATGAAGCTGGCGTGTGAACATGAGAGCAGTTCCCAGCAGATCTGCGGCTGTGGGGCTGACCCCCAGCACTGAGGAAGGAGATAAGAGAGAGAGCTGTACAGTTAAAAGCTGGGCATGGCAGTATATACCTGCAATCTCAGCACTTTGGAGCATGAGGCAGAAGGATAAGATTTTTAAGGCCAGCCTGGGCTATATCCCATTAAAACAACAACACAATTATAGTCTATTTTTAATCAGACACTCAGCCCAACTACTATGATATCTGGAGTAGTCCCCCCTTTTTGAGGCAAAAGAAGGGTAGGAGGTGGGGAAAAAAACCCAAGGATCAAAGAGATTCTGTTCTGGGTTAGCCCTGCCCTGAAGAAACCAGGGCTCCCTGGCCCTGGAAATGTAAACACTGGGTTGTGAGGGCAGACAGCTTCACACCCAGCTGCCTTCTGGGGCTTCTGACTTACAACCTGAGATCCTGGTTACAGAGAACAAGAACCAGGCAACCACAAGGTATATTTGGCTGGGATGTTTTTTTTTTTGTTTTTGTTTTTGTTTTTTTTTTGCCCTTATAATCATACAGTCCTGAACTAATGTCATGTTTTCTAAGTGCTCTCCACCACTGGATAACTGAGCTGTTCCGACCTAGAGCTGAAGTCATGGCGATGATAGCTTCAGTCCCTGCACTGCGGTGTCCCACCGGGTTTAGAAACACAGGCCGTGAACAGCCAGTGCTAGCGGTTGCCTCCTTTCAGTTCTGAGGCCAGAACATCACATTCTTCAGCGTTTACACATCTGACACAATCTTTTGCTAAAGAGATAGTGTGAGGCAGTATGAATCCTAAAACAGCCACTGAGTGCTTCAGGGTCCAGGAGCTATCTCTGCCCAGGAAGGTCTTGAGTTGTCAACAAGCACCAATTCCCTTAGGAGCTCCCTTAATAAACAAATGACAGATTCTCCCCATGGCCTAAAGGTGAGAGGGAAGGAAGGAACAGAATAAAGAGAAAGGTCTTGGTCTTCAAGTAGAGTCGTCTAGTCCTCTGTTTGGTTGCTCAGAACTGCACTTGCAAAGTCGGTCCATAATGCCTTGGAGCATAGGCTGGACGATGCCCAAGAGAGGCCTCTTAGAGGGGTCACCATCCCAACATGCTTCCATCAACTGCCAGCACTCCTCATCAAACACAGGAAGACGCTCTGGACGGGTCCCTAGAAGAGAGCAAGGAAATACAGCCAATCAAGGAGAGCTGGGAGAGCAGAGAGCTCGGGTTCCCACTGCAGATACCTAGATTATAACCTAACAGGAATGGCAAAACCAACACTGGCTTAGAAAACCCAACACTAAAAGAAACCATTTTTGAAATAATATAGTGCTGTCCAGTAGCAAAGATTTGATTTACAGCGTCCTTTCTGCATTCTATGATGGTCTGCCTAACGTTGTCATGCTGTGCAGTGGCCAGAGCACGAGTGTGTCCTGCTGTACTGTGAGGAGGGAGTTAAAGCATTTGGTGGCTCTTACCTCTGCGCACATTGTTCCAGAGATGATCTTTGCTAGCACACCTCTCAAATGCCTCAGGGAGCTTGACGGAGCCTGAGCAGATATACCAGAAAAGGATTCCAAAAGCATAGACGTCCACGGAATTATCGTACTTTCCTGCAGTAAAGACAGATGAGCAACAGTGAACCACTGCCTTGCTTCTACAGGTCCTTACACAATTCTTTTAAAAAAAAAAAAATTCTTTATTATGTATACAATATTCTGTCTGCGTGTATGTCTGCAGGCCAGAAGAGGGCACCAGACACCATTACAGATGGTTGCTGGGAATTGAACCTCAGGACCTTTGGAAGAGCAGTCAGTGCTCTTAACCTCTGAGCCATCTCTCCAGCCCCCCTTACACAATTCTTAAAGCTTTTTACTATCTATTGTTCTTCACAAGTTGCCTGGTAGGCACGGAACATTTGTAATGCCTATTTTACAGTATAGAAAGCTAGCTACTAAGACAGTCAAGAGATAAGAATTTGTCAAAAGAGCCGGGCGGTGGTGGCGCATGCCTTTAATCCCAGCACTTGGGAGGCAGAGGCAGGCGGATCTCTGTGAGTTCGAGACCAGCCTGGTCTACAAGAGCTAGTTCCAGGACAGGCTCCAAAACCACAGAGAAACCCTGTCTGGAAAAACCAAAAACCAAAAAAAAAAAAAAAAAAAAAAAAAAAAAAAAAAAGAATTTGTCAAAAGAGAAAGAAAATCATTTTAATGATTTTTATCATTTTAATGGGACAGTCTGCAAGATCAATTCTAAAGGGTCATATTAGAGAAATATGGGTGGGAACCAGAAAATAAAGATTATAAAGACAAAGATTAGCAGGTGTGGTACACATCTGTAATTCCAGCACTCAAGAGGTTAAGGCAGAGGATCATTTGAAACCAGTCTAGGATACATAGGAAGATCCTATCTCTCATAGGAAGATTTTTAAAGGCAAAGAGGAGTATAGAGTTGGGCAGCATGTCTTTTTTGTTTTTCTTTTTAGAGCAGGAATACAAAAGAAGAAAATATTTTTAATAGTATTCTGACAGCAACAGGGTAGATAACAATAAAAGGAATTTAAATAAGCAGTAGGCAAGGTGGAGTAACAGCAGCAGGAAGAGAACAAAGTAAACCTAGGAAAAGAAAAAGGGTCTATTATTTGGTTCCAGTGGGCCAGACTCAGTTGTTTTCTAGTTCCTGGTCCTTGTGTACCACCCAATGAAGAACCAGGTGACAACCTCTATGAAATGAATGAAATTTAGGGGCTGGAGAGAAAGAGAGCTCCGTGGTTTAGAGCACTTGGTGTTCTTACAGAGGCCCAGGGTTTGATTCCTAGCATCCACATGGCTCACAGACACCTGAGGTTGCAGTTCCAGAGCATTCAACAACCTCTTTTGACCTCCCTGAGCACCAGGCACACTCATGGTACACATACATACATGCGGGCAAAATATACATATGTATAAAATAAATATTAAAAAAAGAAATCGAAGGGCATTGTTAATTATTCCTCATATCAATACTAGTGACTGACCTATGATTTCTTTTCCATCTTCCTCGGTACAGTACCATCATCCTCCACCCACTATGGTTCAGAGTTTCAAAGTTCCATGACAGCCATTCTTTTCTATCCAACACTCACATCAAGGCAGTAAAAAGCTTTCCCATTGTCTTCTGAATTTATTTCAACCCTGTTTATTTCAGCATCAGTACCAACCTTTATTAACCATGGACACAAATCTTTGCCTGACTGGTCACCTCACACTGATTCTTCACCCTCACATCCCTTCCACCAATGGCTGTGAAGCTGGTCCAGACATATGTTCTTTGCCACCCTCCACTGCTCAAAAGCTCAGAACCTCCTTACTTACGTAAGACCCTAAACCTCCCCAAGGTTTGCAGTCTATGGACTTCTCTGGCCTTGTCTGTCACTATTTGCCAAGTGGATTTCTTTCCTGCCATAAATATTTCTGTTTTGCAGTTTCCCTTGGTATTTCCCCTTCTCCAGCCTCCAGATGTTTCTGCCTTAATGATTGGAGTGTATAGGCAGAAAGGCCTAGGTTTGAGTCACAGTTTCATTGCCTTCTACCTCAGTGTTTGGGGCCAGTTACTTCATCAATCCAGCCCCGGTTTACCTATAAATTTGACATAAAAATATACCAACATCACAGGCTTGCCGAAGGGATTAAGTAAAACAAGATCTCAAGAAACATACCTGCCCTGCCTACTACAACGTGCATACTCAGACCTGAGTTCCCTTTCCACTATCTATTTTTCTAGATTGGACTCAAATATTACCCCAAATCTCACTTTTACCATAAAACCATCCAGCATTCCAACCTAAATTTATTCTTTCACTCTGCATCCCAGTAATCATGGCACCTGTAATTTAGCATTTAATGCTGCCTTACATCCCTTTCAAATTACTTTACCTCTCTCAGTCTATCTCCATGTTGATAATAAGTTCTCTAATGACAAGTTCTACCATTTAGAAGTTATTCAACCAATACTTTATGACTAAGTAAGTGCTAAGTATGGCAATTATGGTGCTAATAGCCCAGAGACACATCCAAAAGAGCACTTGGCAATTCCCATTTTCATTTACACCGTTCTTTCTCACTTCTTTACCTCTTCACTCTCCCTGTTCTGGTTTCTTCATTACCTGGGCCACACCTGCCAGCAGTACTTGTCCACACTATTTACCCTGAGGGGAAGCACCCCAACTCACAGTACTGGGGTCTACCTAAACCCACTCTTTGCCCTCTAGTCTTACCTGTGAAAAGTTCAGGGGCCATATGGATTGGTGTCCCAACAATGCTGCCTGACATCATAGCTTCTGGCTTGCAGAATCCTAAGTCAGTGATCTTGGCACGGTTTTGTTTGTCCAGCTGCCAAAAATAGCAGGTCAGAGTCACCTTGTGTCCGTACATCCAGTCTCAAAGCAGTACTTACTAAGTCCTTCCTCCAACCTTACTATATCAGACTCGTTCCTGTCACTGTCCTCTTCCCCGAATGTGAGCAAGGACTGTTTCTTCACCTTTATATCCCCACACTGGGATCACTATAATCTTGGAAGAATGAGTAATGAAGGTCTGTAAAATGAGAAAAACATGTTGGCACCTGACCTCCCTCTCGTCAACTGAAGTAATTCTTTAATTTTTGAAGCTCTAATCCAGGGCTGAGTGTGGCTCTGTGGCAGAGACTTGAACCAGCATGCACAGACCCTGCTCTACCCCATAGGAGAAAGAACAGCAATGACACAAAAACACATAAGCAGAAATTGATCCTAGAGAATACATGTGTCCCCTTTGGCTACTGATTGTCTCTTAGCTTCCTATCAATAATTTTTGAGTTATCTTTCTCTCCCCAACTTTATGGGGTGCTGCCATGTGATACTGGAAGGTATTTTTTTTCCTAGGTAATTACATTTTATTTATTTACTTTGTGTGTGTATAGATTAGAGGACAAGTTGTAGGAGTCTGTTTTCTCCTTCCACTATGTAATAACAGGTACCACAGCTTGTTGAGCCATTTCGGTGACTGTAATAGATGTTTTCAAGAGGAGTTTGTCAAAAGACTCCTTATGGTTTATGCAATGTGACTTCTAAGGTGCATTATGCATGTTAGCTCTCATCTAGAGTCTCTGATCAAGCCCTAAACAATAGCAGAAACCTGGACTCCTCAAAAATACCAATGACATAAAAAGGCAAAGATTATTCTAGATTGAAGAAGGCTAAAATAGCACATAACAAGATATACTGAAGCATCCTTAGATTAGCTCCTAGGCAAAATAAATAAATAGATTAAAAAAAAGCAAACAGACCATATTTGGAGCAACAGGATATAATGGAGACAATAACAGAGTATATGTTTTGTTGTTGTTGTTGTTGTTTGTTTGTTTGGTTTTGGTTTTGTCAAGACAGGCTTTCTCTGTAGCTTTGGTGCCTGTCCTGGAACTAGCTCTTGTAGACCAGGCTGACCTTGAACTCACAGAGATCCAACTGTCTCTGTCTCTGCTGGGATTAAAGACACGTGCCACCACCACCCAGCCCAGAGTATGTGTTAATAACAGTAGTGTATCAATGATAGATTTCTTGAGTGTGGTAATGGCATTTTAATTATTTAGAAGATACTTTTTCTTAGGAGAGATACACTGACATATTTAGGAGTGAACTGTTATCAGCAACTTACCTTCATATGGTGCAGGAAGAGAAACAGAAAATATGACTGTGAGTGGGGCACCCTGGCAGGAGCATAGGATACAAGGGCAGCTGGATTTTGGCTATGCCAGCTTTTAGTGCCACTCTATCCCACTCTTTTCTATGAAGATAAAATTTCCCACAGTGGAGGGAAAAGTATTTGACACAGGTATTCTGTTGAAATTGCTCCTTAAGCTGAAATTCAGGACACCATCTACCCACCATGGAAATGCTCCTGCTTTCCATGCAGTCTTTCCCTAGAATCAAAGGCCTTTTACACAGACCCTCTGCAGAGGCAGGGACCCTCTCTGAACAGAGCTCTTACTCACCAGCACGTTCTTCAGTTTGATATCCCGATGCACAAGCCCCTGGCTGTGCAGAAAGCGGATTCCCTCCACCACATCCAGAGCTATCTGCAAACGTGTCTCCAGGGTCAGCCCAGCCTGGGAAGGGAAAAGAGCCCAACTCCTTAGCCCAACGGAGCCCAACTGTGAGCGACTAAATGACTTAGGGTGCCACGGAAGGGCAGAACAGTGACTGGGAGAGGCAGGTAGAACACAAAGCACAAGAAAGCCCTTTGCAGGCTGCAGTTGGTCAGCAGGACCACCCCAGACTGAGAAGAAGTCTGAGGTCCAGCAGCATCTCACGCCCAGCGTCCGGGTGACTCTGGCACTGTCTCCTGGAAGATTTCCTTTCACAGGCTTGGTTAGCCCAGGTTTGATTTTATGGGCTCCAACTCTAAAGCTACTCGAAAACTGTCCTATTAATTTCCTCCAAGATCCTCAAATGGATCTAGCCCATTTATAAAAGAATTTCATGTGCTCCTGAGATAAAGAGGAAACCACTTGGAGTCTCTTCATCTCACCAATTTCTGTGACTCCTGAAAATATTCCTAAGTTTCTCTCCCTTACTTCTGAAAGTCTCCATGTAAGCTCATATAGGGGAATCCAGACCCTCTGAGGTCAGCTTCTGTCTCCTTCTGTTCAGCTCCAAGGCAGGAGACAGACAAGAGAAACCTAATTCCCTTATTTGTGAATATTTTAGATGAGAGCTTAAACTCAGCATTCAGCTGGAAGTTTCACCCTTACTCAAATGTCATTCTTCAGTGGCACACCCCAGTTTAATTTAAAAAAAAAATCAAGATCACATAACAAGATCTTATGACTTCATGACTGACCCCACCCCACCTCTCTCTCATTGACTACAATTTTCTTAAACATGATTGGAAATTACACATTCTGCTATAATCTGATAGTACTTAATACAAACTTTGCACAAATAGTCATCAATAAATACTTGTTCACTTAACAAAAACTGGCTTTATCCAAAAGTATAATAAGAAGCTTTCCATTCTTCTAAAGAATCTACATTTTCATTCACACCACAGGACATCAGAGTGGTAAATAAGCTGGGCCTGGTGGCACATGCCTTTACATAGCACTGGAGGAGAAGGCATGAGGATCTCTTGTAAGTGAGAGACCAGCCTAATCTACACAGGAGAGTTCCAGGCCAGCCAGTGCTACATAGTGAGAGCCTGTCTCAAAAAACAAAACAAAACAAACAAAAAAACAAAAAAAAAACCAAATAAGCAATTTTTTTAAAAGTAATTAATAAAAGCATTACAGAAATATACTGGGAAATATACAGTCAGAAATAGACTGAGAAATGTCTGACATTTTTCTGGAAATAATGGAAGTAAATGAGGTTACTCCAACAATCTCTATGAAAGTGAGAAGTTCTGAAACAGCAGGAAAGGACGAAGTCCAGGAAGGAACCGGTCCCAGCTGGCTCTAGTCCCCGGCTGCCTCCCTCACCTTCAGCCCCGTGTAGAGGTCCCGGTGCAGCCGCTCCATAATAAGCAGCACCGCGATGCTGGAGCCACCACCGTAGTTGTAATCAATGACCGAACCATGAAGATCCACCAATCGCTCGTGCTTTGGCAAAGACCTAGGAGAAGGAGAAAGGTTTGGGCACCACACTCAGGCTCTAATTCTGCAAGAGATGCCAGGATGTAGAAAGAAAGAACCTCACAGTCACACATAGTCAAAGTCTAGAGAGAAGAAAAGAAAACGACTTCTTCGCCAAGGTAAAGAACCGTGGACTATCAATACTTGCAGTCCTTAGTGACAAGAAAGACAACAGAATGAAGAGCTGAGACGTGGCGATATGAGAAAACTAAGCAAAGACAGCATTTCTGGTCTAACCTACAAACACTAGCTATAATGTCGTTAAATCTTGGTATACAGAGACAAGATATGCTGTAGCTTGTGATACAAATCTAAAGCCAGCCTTTGGCTTCTCTGCGTCTTCCCCAGATTAATGAAACCAAGACCTACCTCATGTAGTGAAACTCTAACGCCAGGTCATTCCAGTGCTTCTCATCAGGAGGAACAACTGACTTGAGGGCGCAAGGGAAGTGTCCGCCCCAGTTGTCACACAGGTACACTACACCATACTGGCCCCGGCCTAGTTCCTGTCCTAATTTAGGTTTACCTATAAGATATAAAGACAGCAATAAGGCAGCTGGGACAGGAACTTACCAGGCATTCTTTTTAAGATTCTTAGGTGCAACCCTGCCTGGAGGCCAGAAGTTGGTAATCATGCAATCATGCAATGGGGAGAAACTCAAGTGTTGTTCTAACCCAGTAGGAAGTAACTGAGCCGGATGATTTTGAATAAATGTTGATCTTGTTATTCATATTACACCAGCAGCAGAACCAAATAGGAATTCAGAAGCATCACTAAGTGCTGGGGCAGCTTTGCAAGGTAGTAGCAGCCTGAGACAGTGGGATTCTTGGTAAAGGAATGCTAGAGGTCCCTGCATTCCCTCCAATTCACTTGGAAAGAAACAAGGACTCACGGTGAAGCAAGACATCCTGTAAAGACCGGCTCTCTAGTGAAAGGCGGGCCAGACGGGGGGCGTGGTCTTTTCGAACCTTTAGCCACAGATCTTCAGTTTTCTCCAGCCGCCCAGAGTGGCCAGCTTCCAGCTAGGAGAAAAAGACAACATAAAACTCAAGTCCCTCACCTCAGATTCTCCACCGGATTCATAGAAATAATTATATATTTTTCATACCAACAATTGTGAGAACTGAACAACATATATATGACATGTTTAATACAATGATAGTGCATAGTCAATAGTCATTTTCCTCTTAGAAACATAATCACATCTATTCATATCCTCTCTCTCTCTCTCTCTCTCTCTCACACACACACACACACACACACACTCAGGAGGACCATATAATTGTGATCTGGTATTGTTAGAAAGTCATTCTTCTGTCATTCATTATAAAATATGATATAAACTTATATAAAGTCAGTACTCTTCTCTGCTCTTTTCCATTCAGTTATATGGAAAGAAATTAACTGCATTCACTCTAATTTTCCCAGAGTTATAAAAAGATCCACATGAAAAATTTGGTGATGAAACTTCCTGTAACATATTATTCTTTAACAGAATAAAAAATACACTGATTTTTTAAAACTATAAGGATAGCAGAGAGCAAATTACTTCCCTCTAGATGAGTATCTTTTCTGCTTATTCCAGCTTTTGCTCCTTTCCTGCATACCAACCTGCCTCAAGGAGGCTGCAAAAGCCTCATGAGAACAATTGAGCCGAGTGCGGAACTGGCTGCAAATGCTCTTGGCCAACTTGGAGGCACTGAGACTCTCGATGGCTTCCTGGGCCACCTTCCTCTTCCACTCTAGAGTGATGGTGGGTGGGCTCACCCATGTGATCCGCTGGATGATCTGCCGAGATGAGGACAGGAAAGTCACTGAAGGAAGAAGGAACTCCCAGGCAGCTCCAACAATGCCTCTCCTTCACTGGGCTCCTGCTCATCAGGAACAGCCCTTAACATAGGAGCCTATGGAACCCATCTACCTCAAAACCAGGGTTCATCCAGAGGAAAGCACCAACAGTAAGCCTAATTGAGATGCTTACACCCCTCAACATGTTCTATTCAGGGCCAGGGATTAACTCTCTTTCTGAAGCAGTAGTAACTCTACATAGATGCGAGTCTAAGACAGGAACCACACTCTTGGCCCCTGGCAACAGTGTGTGTGTGTGTGTGTGTGTGTGTGTGTTGTTTGAGATAGGTCTTTCTACATAGGCCTGGCTATCCTAAAACTTACTATATAAACCCAGGTAGGCCATCAACTCATAGAGATCTGCCTGCCTCTACTTCCTCAATGCTGGGATTAAAGGCATGCACCACTATGACTGACTCAATGTCTAGATTTTTGTTGTTTACTTTTTTACTCTTTTGGTACCAGGGAATCAAATCTGTGACCCTTTGTATTTTAGGCAAAACATCTACCACCAAGCTATATCCCCAGACCCAATAATACCTACTTCTGAGAAAACATTTAGGCTGAATAAAAGAAAGACAATACAACTAGTGAGCGGGAACTTTGTGGCTTCATCAAGTATTACATAAATCTGTGGCTTTTTAGGGCTTAAAGGGAACACTGGTAGTCATTCATTGAGAACAAGCATACAACAGAATTCTTTCAGAGAGGCAAACCACCAAATAATGGCCACCCTACTTTAACAGCGTATTCTACGATCTGTTCTGTTGGACTCTAAGATGTAAGTGAGCCCAACATGGATTGAAATGATTCTCTGAGGAACACTCACCTGCTTGATTTGTTCCCAAAGCATCCTTGTAACTGAGGACCCAGAGTGAAATGTGACTTCAACATGATAAGCGGCATTTAAGATCTGAAAGAGAACACGTGAAGGAACACATGCAGATAGTCATGTCTCAACAACTCCAAGAACAAGTCCAAGCTGTATATACCTTTAATCCCTGTACCTGGGAGGAAGAGTAAGGTGGGTCTCTCTGAGGCCCCTTGGTTCGTATAGCAAGTTCTCAGCCAAATGGTCTAGAGAGTAAAAGACCTCTCTCTCTCTCTCTCTCTCTCTCTCTCTCTCTCTCTCACACACACACACACACACACACACACACACCGTTGAGCCAGACACAGCACTTGGGAGGCAGAGGCAGAAGAATAACAGTTCAAGACCAACCTTGACCAAAATAGCAAGTTAAAAGCCAGGCCAGTCTTGGCTACATGTGCATCACTCCTACCTTCTGCCTGCCCAAACCAAAGAATTACAGTCCAGTCTGAAGGCTTGCAAATTTATCCCTAAACATATACAGAGTTAACTAAAGTTCATCACCTCTTTTACTTTCTATTTTTTTTTTTTTATTTTTGACACAGGGTTTCTCTGTGTAGCTTTGGAGCTCTGTAGATTAGGCTGGCTTTGAACTCAGAGATCACCTGCCTCTGCCTCCTAAGTGCTGGGATTAAAGAAAGGCATGTACCATCACCATCGCCTAGTCTTCTATTCATTTTTATAAACTGTAAATTTACAACTTATAAGTACCTCCCCTAGGCAGTAGTCATATAGTAGGAAAACAAAATGTAATTTCAATTAGACTGTTTCAAAGGAAAATCCTTGGCTAATGTGAAGTTGGGCTTGTGTGTAAATTATTCTAGCTGTTATCTGTGACACAGTGTCTTAGAAACCATTCTTTTCATACCTGTTTGAGATAATTGCTGGTAATATGAACTGAGACATCCTGTGATTTTTCAAGGCTCTGCAGACACCGTTCCAGGGTCCCAACAAAGCTTTCCCGTAGGTAATCCACTGAGCTGATCAGCTTGTTGGCCACTGCCTGATTGAGCCTGGAGATGATGAGTTCTTGGATCTGCCGGATGCAGCATTTGATCTCTCTGGTGCCCACTGTTTCTCCATTCTCAGGGACAATGACATCTACAGAGGCAGAGATACACTAGTTAGCAGTGAAGGAAAGGTGCAGACACATTAAATAAGGCATCTCCCAAGTCATCACCATGATAGCGGCTATGAAAAGATAGAGTTGGTTGTCAAATTCTGAATCATAGATCAAAAGCCAGGTGATGCTCAGCCACTTACATTAAATAAGATCATGAAAATGAGCAGTTATGTCTAAAACAAGTCTATTGATCTTAGTAGCTTTTAGGATTCAGTTACAGGAGGAGAAGAACACCATTCTCTCAGTGGAAACTATGTGAAAGGCACAATAGTAAGCACTACATATAGGTAATCTAACTTCATTTTCATGGTACCTTTGTTAATAGATATTAATGGATATATTCTATAGATTAGGAAATAGCCTCAGGGATAAGACAAAGTAGGCATTGGGAAAGAAGATGTGCAGTCAGGAAGCAATACAGCTAGAATTTGAGCATAAACCTCACTTGTTTCAAATCTAGGATTTTTTTTTTCCAAGACAGGGTTTCTCTGTAGCTTTGGAGCCTGTCCTGGAACTAGCTCTGTAGACCAGGCTGACTTCGAACTCACAGAGATCCACCTTCCTCTGCCTCCCGAGTGCTGGGATTAAAGGCACGCACCACCACTGCCCAGCTAACTGTCAGAGCAATTGTCACAAGCTATTACAGGTCATGACACAATTACAGCTTATAGCAATTGATAGTTCAGATGCCAACCCACCAGACAAATGGTTCTCTGAAAACTGTTGCTGTCATCTGTGATTTCACTTGTGCAATAACAGCTACGGTAGCTCCCCATCACCGTGCATTTTCATGAAATGCATACATGTAATCTCATGATTACATCTCAATCTTATGGGCACACGCATTTGTGGATGGTCAGGAAGATGACTTCTCATTTATCTGTATAATTTTGATGAATAGAAACATACTAAAATATGTTTCATAACTTTATTGTTACAGGTGAACTATAAAACACTTAAAGGTCTGTTCTCTATCCTTGGATACATATATATACATATATATATGTATGCACACACATATGCTTGGGAATTTGTAACAGAGAAGTAATAAGAATGTAGAATGTATAGGAATAAGAATAAGGATGTAAAAGAATAAAGAATTGGAACAGAAAATTAGAAATAAGAAATTATAGGCAATTAGAATAAGAGAATTAGAATTAAAGAAGAAATAAAGAAAATGATCCTCAGATCAAGTGAGTGAAATTAGTATAGAAATCTTTCATTTTCCCCACTCCTGAGAAACATTTCTCCTTTGAAACCCTGGGTAGGGGCTGGGAGCTGATCTCTCAGTCCTTACATAAAACAAGAAAAAAAAGTTGACATGTAACCCCATACATAGCCCAGGCTGACCTCACACCTACGACTCTTCTGCCTCTTTCCTGGGAGCTGGGAGTACAGGCATATGCCACCACACCTAGATTAAAACATAAATATTTCCTAAAGTATGTACATCCTGTTACCCAGCATACATGACTGACTTTTATTTAAAGACAAATAGCAACAGAAATCTGGTCCTACCAGACTATGTGCAAGCTTGCTCTTAAATCAATTTGTTATTGCTTCAAATGTACTCAGAAAGGACTCAAAACAACACAAGAACAAGATATGAAATTGCACCCAATATGTAGCTATTTAAGTACGTGGATCCACAGACCTACAAGTAAGCAGAGTCAGACATTTGGTCTACTAGCTCCAGTTATTCCAACATCTGTTTAAGCTAAACATTGCATTAAAGGCACTAACCATTGTACCAAAGGCACTAAACGTGGTATACCTTCCACAGTACAACCCAACATTACACTGTCACCTAACCCTGCTGCTCTGGCCGGCTGTCATCTTGTGGGTACCATGCCAGCACTGATGATCCAGGGTACTTAGTGAAGTGTTCAGAGGACTCTAGAACTTCCACTGAAATGAACATTTCTCAGCCACCAAAGATACATCTCTATTCATTTTTACTGAAGAAAGAGAGAAGAGAGGGAGGAAGGAAAGGAGATTCTTTGTTTTTGATGCAAGGTATAAGATGATGAATAACTCCAAGTTCATATTCTTCAACTCTGGCATTTCAGAACACAGAAGTATATACTAAAAGAAAACTAAAGATGACAGACGTTACAGTGAAATGTGGAGGGGGCACAAATGAGTGCAGCTGTCGCAGATGGCAGAACTAATGACCTTACAAAATGTGGCATTTAAAGGGTGGTTGGACTTGGAAAAATTCACAGAAAAATAAAAGATATTTCGGATTTGAGGCAGGACACATGCAAAGAAAAGGTTTAGGGACTGTATGGAGGGCATTAAGCAGTTAAGACCAACCCAGTTAAAACTACAGGAAGGTAAAAATGGAGAGTATGGCTGGCACAGTTGATAAAGGCTTTGGGAGATCTCAGACTAGATTGGGGTACTTGGTACTGGTCTGTGGAACAGGAAGCCAATAAAGATGAAGAAAGAAAGAAACAAGCTAGGAGACTGATTGGGTAAAAATACTTCACACAGACTAAAGAAGACAGACTAGAACGAGGAGTGTTTTGAATGCTTATATCCCAACACTTAAAGAGGCTGAGGCAGGATGAGTGTAAGTTCAAAGCCAGCCTGGGTTATACAATGAAATCCTGTCTCAAAAAATATACAGAAAAGCAAACATGGGTAGGTATGAAAGTGCAAGGAACTCATGGGTACTTGACAACTCTTTAAACAAGGGAATTCAGGGGAAAAGACAACACAGCACATGCTGAGGATTTGAAACTGGGGACCAGGAGGAAGCAGGTATCAGTAACTTAGAGCAGTTTAAGCCAGAGGTTCTCAACCTTCCCAATGACCCTTTAATGCAGTTCCTCATGATGTGGTGATCCCCAACTATGAAATTTTTCACTGCTACTTCATAATTGTAATTTTGCTACTGTTATGAATCATAATATAAATATCTGATATGTGACCCCTGTGAAAGAGTCATTCAGCCCCCAAAGGGGTCACAACTCACATGCCGCAGGCCATTCTGCCTCTGGGTCACTCGCCAAGTCCTAGAGGTCTGCTTTCTTGTAGCCTGCCTTTTCTATACTGGGTCTCTTGGCCCAGCTGCTTCCTTTTGATAAGGAGATCTGGCACACCTCAGAGGGAGATAGGCTCCCACATACCCATCTATCACCCCCCTCATCCACAACCCAAAAAGAAATTCCTTCAAAACAGTTTAGGGCCTGAAGCCAGGGTGGGAAGGGCTTGTGCCCCATAGGGATAATACCCTGTGGAGTCAGTGCACCAAGATCAGATTGGTTTTGTTTGTCTTTGTGTTTTCTTTATTTTGTTTTGTTTTCTTAAACAGTCGTCTATGAGATTTGTCTTTGGACTCCAGCCTTGGTCTCCTAGACTGGGGCTATGGTAAGTGTAGGCTAGAAAGAGTGCAGTGTGGCAGTGTCTGGATCCCACCCCACCCCTCTGAAAGTTCTCTTTTGTAAAAGCCAGGTGTGGTAGTACCTGTCATCCCAGCACTCAGGAGGCAGAGGCAGGAGGATCATGAGTTTAAAGCCAGCCTGGTCTACATTTGAAAAAGAAAGTTTTTCTTTTGTTAAAGAAATTAAATGAATTTTTAAATCTGAAATCTGTGGTGGGAGGAGCTACTCCTCCTCTTGGAACAGTCAGACGAAGACCCTCAATGGGACAAGGAAACCGCCTGAATCCCACTCGCCAGCAGGCCACACTTTTAGAGAAAACTTGTTCTCTAAACAGGAGTGTAACAAAAGTGTAAATAGCATTTCCGAGTTGAAAGTCGATGGTGCAAATATGTATATAACATACTGTATTTTTACAATGATTGTGGCATGGCTCCCCCACCCCCTTTTGTACTCAGTATCTGTCTTTCAGAAACCTCACCTGCCTTCCCTCATGTGGTCTCCTAATCCTGTAACCCAGTAATTGTATTACTGCCATTAAAAGATGAAGTTATTAAAAAAAAAAAAAAAAAAAAAGAATCAGAGGCCTCTGCAGTCCCAACACCCCTCTAAGCTCTAGAACCTACCTTTAAACTCCATGTTGGCAGCATCATCCAGAAGTTCCTCTTTCATGGTGTTAAGTGTCTCAACAATCATGTCCTTCATTTCCTCCTGCTTTCGGTTGGCAATATTCATCAATGATTCATACAATTCATTCTCCTTTTTTCTAGTATACTCTAGACGTTTAGGAGTGATTTGTAGGTCCCGTTGCATGTCAAAAGCCTGGTTAATAAAGATGTCAAGACAGCGGCAGTGCACCACGTTCAGGGCCTTGGCTGCATCCACTAAGCGGGCCTGTAGCAGCTGGTGAGAAAATGTACTCAATTGTCTCAGCTTCTCACTTTGCTCCACCAACATGCTCTGAGCTTTGCTGTCCTCGTCAGGGACTCCACAGTTCCTGTGACTGCCGCTCAGATAGCCCAGGTCCAACAGCTGTCGATACAGTGGTGACCATTCACTCTCTGCTCGCCCGCTGGGGGAGTCCATAATCTCCAGCTTGGGTGCTTTGAAAAAGAACACAGGAAAGGAGAAATACTTTCTGATTTCCTGAAGCTCTTGCTCGTCCCTCTCAGAGAGTTCATCTTTGTGAAGTGCGTAGGTTATCACAGGCAAGAAATCATTCGCCACGTCACCCAGAACATCTACCGCAGGCCGGTGGCTGTGGCACGGGGCCACCACAATATCCACTTCCTAGAAGGAGAAGGGGTCAGATCAGTACTTCAGGGTGGGAACCAATCCTTGCCTCCCTTGAGTCTCATCTACACTAAAACCAAAATCTGGACGAATAACGGAGAACTGGACTTCATTTTAGCCCAGTCACTTGTCCACCTACTTCCTTGGTTCCTAATACCCCCCTTCTGTGGCCTGCAAAAACAAGCATTCATCTAGACAGAGAAAATATAAGTAGAAAGGATGGCAGCCCCTCAGCCATTTCAGATGGAAAGAACAGGACCTGCCTCCTTTGATGCTTATAAAGTCTTATTGATTCCCCATGGAAAGGGGGCAATAGTGTAAGACAAATGAGTTCCTAGGGCAACTCTCAGACAGGGGGTAATCCTGTATTCTCCCTCTTGCCTTCCACTCACATCTCCATCCCCACCTGCCAGCCGGGCTAGCGCCAGCAGCCTTTAAATGTCGGTTGTAAAGCATGTCGTCATATCTTACAGTCTTCCCTGTAAGTTAAAGGGTCCCTGGCACTCTGTCTCTCCTTATCTGCATTCAAAACATTCATAGATGACTTATCTGAAACCCATATTGTTTAGACACGTGTAGTGGCATATGCCACCTGGGACACACAGTGAGCTCCAGGCCAACCTGTACCAGAACCTGGGGAAACCCTATCTCAGAAGGAAGAGAAGGAAAGAGGGAAAGGGAAGAAAAAAATTAAAAAAAAAAAAAGAGAAGTGAGAAAAAAATGAAGAGAAGACAGGGAAGAAGAGGAGAGGAAGAAATAGAAGGGGGAAGGAAAGGAAGAAAAGGGAAGAGAAGATGCTGTTCCCTGTTAGCCTATAAATCCTTTGAAGGAAGAGGCCGTATTTACTTACTCACTATTAGAATGCCAATATCTAGCACAGTAAATCCACCATACAATCAGTTGTTTAACCAAGAAATCATTCTGCAAACTGATAGCCAAAGTCACCAAACATTTCTGTCATTTTCCAGGACTCTGCAGATATCCCAAAGACTCAGTCAGGTTACGCTGTGGTGATACCATGAGGAATAGGCATGTGCTCACTGGGAAGAGGGCACAAGCATGGGATCTGAGTCCATTCCTAGCAGCTGCATAGAGATCCAGGAATGGCCACAGAAGCCCCCTGACTCAGGAAACTTCGAGTTCAGCGAGAGATCCTGTCTCAAGGCAATACGGTGAAGAGCAATAGTGAAAGTCCTGCTTTGGTTCTCATGTGTGTGAGCTTGCATGCCACATGCACACACACACAATTATGATCACTTGGTATGGCAGATAATAAGGCTCGCCAATCCAATATTTAGCTTTTATATTTTGGGGAAATTGGGGTAAGGCAAGAGAAAATGAAAAACAGAACCGATGGGTTCTAGCAGGAAGCATGCCTTTTGACCTTGCCCATCTTCCTTCTGCATACGGACATGACAGAGTAGCAGCTGCATGTAGCTGCCTTAGGCAAACTCGCAGGTAGACGCCAAAAGAGAGAGAGTGGTGGCACACACCTTTAATCCCAGCACTCAGCAGGCAGTCAGTCTAGTCTACAGAGTGAGTTCACAGCCAGGGCTATGTAGAGAGACCCTGTCTCAAAAAACAGAAGCAGTAACAAAAGGGAAGCCTGACCCTAGCTGCCCGTGTGAGGAGGAATTAACCTGCTTGCCTACACATCTGTGTGTGTGACAGCCTGTCACACATAACAGACCTTCATCGCAACTGATACTCCCAAATTTGTACAGAACTTTCCAGAAAGCCCCTTGGTTTTGAAATAAATCCTCATGGGTCTTTTTCCTATTCTGTAGTTTCTGCTTTTGTGTTCTCTTTCTCCTGAGCATATATTTCTATCCAGTGTACCGGTGTTCCTCATCTCTCTGAAACTGTCACAAAGGTGTAAATGGGGACTCTGGCCAGTCATCAACTGTGTTCATAAGTACACAGTTCCTGTTGCCTTCAGAGATCTACAACTCAAACCAAGCCTTCCTGCAGAGTTAACTTACAGAATATATCTTACAAAGCTCTAAAAGAATTCATTCTGTATCTGTTCAGGTTTAAGTCCTTGACAACTGCCAGACTGAATATTTATTTGAAACTTAAGTTTGTTGTTTCTGTTTTGTTTTGGTTTTGTTTTTTGACAGGGTCTCTCTTATGTAGTCATGTGCCTTCAGACTTGCTACTTCCTATGTAGCCAATACTAGCCTTGAACTCCTGATCCTCCTTCTATCTCCCAGGTGCCTGTTTTACAGGCTTGTACTATTATTCTGGGCTGGAAGCAATTTTCTTCTTTTTACATTTTATTCTGTGTATGTGTGTGTGCGCGCGCATGCGTGCACACTGTCAGGCCCAAAGGTACACACACTAAGCCATCTTTCCTGCTGTGAAGGTATCTATATTTGACAAAATGTATTTTAAAATGAAATCCTGAGATATCCCCCTCTCTAATAGCCTTCTCTAGACACGAAAAGTCAGAGAAAGCTAGTCTATTTATCTATCTAGTACCTGTCTTCTATCAGCACTGATACATGTTTGTAGTATGTTTTTGTTTTTTCATTTTTCCTTTTTTAACAAAGCACAAAGTTCAGGCTAGAGAGATGACTCAGAGGTTAAGAGCATTGGCTGCTCTTCCAGAGGTCCTGAGTTCAATTCCCAGTAACCATATGGTGACTCACAACCATCTACAAGTGAGATCTGGTACCCTCTTCTGGTGTGCAGGCATACATACAGGCAGAATACTGTATATAAAATAAACAAACCTTAACAAAAAAAAGCACAAAGTTTCTCACTTTCTTGCCAGCATAAAACTAAACTTGCCAGGCAGTGATGGTACACACCTTTAAACCCAGCATTCAAAAGGCAGAGGCAGTCAAGAGTTGGAGGCCAGCCTGGTCTATACAGTGAGTTCCAAAACAGTCAGGGTTATACAAAGAAACCCTGTCTTGAAACAAATTCCACCCCACTTCCTGCCCCCAGCAGAAAAAAATAAAACAAACAAAACCCTAAACTTTATTTCCAGGTAAGTCACATAATACTTTAGTCACTTGAGCTCCGAGAAATCTGAGCCTTTTAGCATCTCATTTGCAATTTGAGCAAACTACGTAAGTCCATCCACTCCTTACCCAAACCCAGATCAAGAGGAGTCTGCTGTTTCATCTCTCCCACAAATGCAGGGAGTGTATTCTAGGTGGAAACCATGCCTGGCTCTCATCCTGCTGTCCAGAACAGCCCTCTTACTGCCCTGACTTACACATGCTGGGATGCGAGCAGTTTCTTCAGGGAAGCATCTTCAAAAAGCTGGTTCATAAGACTTCAAGGTTTAGATTGGAATACACAACTGCATAAATACCACAGCAAAGTCACAAGTAACAGTGAGAAAAAGACTGAAGAGAGTCCTAAGGACCAGAGGGAGAGAGAATGAGAAGAGGGAGCCTGGTATTTGTATGACGGGGTCAGAGGACTCTTCAGGAGTTGGTTCCTTCCTTGTTATTGTGAGGCAAACTCTAGTTTCGGCTGCTGTGCTGCACACTCCAGGTAACTGGTCCACTCAGTTCTCCATCTCGCTGTAGGAGCGCTGGGATGCAAATGCTGGCGGCACTCAGGCTTGTGGTAGACTCCAGATTGAATTTGGGCTTTCTTTTACCTACTGGTCCATCTCTCTGGCTCATACACTACATAAATTATATGTAGTTTTTGTTTTGTTTTAATCACAGCTCCTCTAAGTATATATTCCCACTCTGAGATAGGATTTCATGTATCCCAGTTTGGCCTCAAACTTGCTGTGTTGTCAAGAAGAACCTGGAATTCCTGGTCCTGCTGCCTCTACCCGAATGCTACATCACAGACATGCATCACCATGCTTTCCTTACGCAGTGCTGAAGACTAGACCCAGGGCTTCCTATGTGGTGAGTAGGCACTCTACCAACTGGGCTATACTCCAGCCCCCAGACATTGTAGAAAGATAGAACCGATTTTATTATAGGAAGAAAGCAAAATATTCAAAGTCTAAGTATTATCTGGAAATTTTTCATTTGAGGGAATTTATAGCTGGTACTGTAAACCTGACCAAAAGCCCAAGCCTGGGAGGTCACAGGCCATAGGAGGGAAATGCCTACTGCTGCCTTGCTAACTAACCATGTGGTCAAACTGCTGACCTCAGCCTTAACCAAACAAGCTTCTCCCTGTAGTGGCCAGTAATTAACTAAGCAACTCATAGCTGGTCAAAATGCTGAGATATATGACTGGGCCCGACATAGCATATCTATTAAAGCTCCACGTGTATCAAAGCTTAAGGAACATTGTAGAAAAGGGGGTAGAACCACCATCTTCTGGAAGACATGGCCAGTATACTCATGCACTCACTGAAGCTTTAGTTACCCGCACAGGGTCAAGTCAACAAGACCAGTCAACATTCCAACAGGCAGCATTAATTTGGTTAAATCTTAAACATTTTCAGGTTTTCCTCAAGGACACCTTTGTGCCTAAGAAAACCATCAGCGAAAATTGCCAAGTCCATACATAAGACTGACACCCTCTTTAAGAGAACAGAAAGAGCGGGCAGTGGTGGTGCATGCCTTTAATCCCAGCACTCAGGAAGCAGAGGCAGGTGGATCTCTGTGCATTTGAGGCCAGCCTGGTCTACACAGCTAGTTCCAGGGTAGCCAGAGCTATACAGAGAAACTCTGTCTTGAAAAGCAGAGAAAGAGAGAGAGAGAGAGAGAGAGAGAGAGAGAGAGAGAGAGAGAGAGAGAGAGAGAGAGAGAGAACACAAAAAGAACATTTACTCATAAGTACAAATTCATTAAAAGAAAATTTCTGATTAAAGGCCTTCTTTTTTTAAAGACAGTGTCTGTGTCTCAAATTGCAGGGAATGGGATCTGGTTGGAAAACTTGTTTAACACTTGCTGTTCAAAACAACACCTTCTGCTGCCTTGACTTATATATGAGCCACCTTAAGGAAGCGCATTCTGACAGTCCATCTCCTGAGCTTAACTGCAGGACTTTCAGCCCTGGCTGGCCTGAACCTGCTATACTCTGTTGGCCTCAAACTTATGTCAGTACCCCTGCCTCACATCTGAAGTGCTGGGATGATAGGCATGTGTCACCACACCTGCCAAACTAAAGGCTTTGTAATGATGTACCAGAACTTTTGAGAAAAGCTGTACACCTAAACCTCTGTGTTGCTGTTTGGTAGTGTTGTGTTTGAAGGTTTTTTTCTGTTGTTGCTGTTCTGAGACAGGATCTCCACATATACCTATGTAGGCCTTAAACTCACAAACTATTTAATCTTCCTGTTTCAACCTCGTCAGTGCCGGAAGGACTGCTATGCCTGGCTATTTGTAAATCCATGTTGCACTAAATAAAAATGGACAGAAAGCAAACACAGTGCTCTCTCCTCCTACCCTGTCAGTTCACCGTGCAGCTGGTCCCGCAGCTCTCCCATGAGTCAGTGCAGACTGCCACTCACGCAGCAGTCAATATCACCTAGACCACAGTGGGATTTGTGAAGCTAATACTGTCTTCTGGAGGCAGAGAATAGGAAATAATAATTAATACTGAGTGGATGAACCAAAGCTGTCCCAAGTCCATTGTAGCCACCTGAGATAGACATCTGACCTCAACTGTCTATGTCATGAAGGCTATATATCTTCCTACCACCCAGAACAGCCCCAGCATACAATAAGAATATAATCAGAACAGTCAGACAGCACACAGTAACTGTGGATTAACCAATAAAGAAACAGTGCTTCTGTTACTTGCTCAGAAGCACATGTGATCGTCATACAAACTCTTGCACCTTTCAGGTCGCATCCCACACATTCATCTGACCCTGCTGCTTGAAGCAATAGGTAAGCATATTGCTCCTTAGTCAAGAGAAAACTCAGGAGTCAGGATAGAATCCCTTGATTCCCATTCGAATTACAATGGAAGAGCTCTTTTGTGGGATACATTCTGCACAAATTCACAGACCACATAAGAGGTTTCTGTAAACCATCAATTCTTCTAGCAAGATTAAGAAAATGTAAAAGAAGGGGAGATGGGGACTGGGAGGAGTGGAGAGATGGAAGGCTGAGGTCAGGAGGTATTAAGAGAAGAATTTTAAAAGAGAAAAAAGGAAATTTTTTGAAAAGAAAGAATGTAAAAGAAAGTGCTTGCTGCTCTCAGAACAGCAGAGTAACAGCTCTTTGGCTTTGTTTCCATATGAAGTGGTAAAGCTAACCGTTGATCACTCGGTCACCAAAGAAGGCTGAGTGCTTCCTACGGTTATGTGCTCATGTTGGTAGGGACACTAACTCAGCTGCTAAAGCTCAGTTACAGAAAGGATGACTTCCGTTGTCCACCCAACACAAGCTAGAGTTATCTGAAAATAGACAAGCCTTGGGCATTTTCACAATTAGTGATGGATCTGGGGGAGCCCAGCCTATTGTGGTGGTGCCACTCCTGACCAGGTGGCGTGTCAGAGAAAGTCCTGAGGAGCACCCTCCATGGCCTCTGAGCCCTGCCTTGAGGTCCTGCCCTGACTCCCTCCGTGGTGGGGAGGGACCTGAGACTTGCAGGCTGAACTAACCCTCTCCTCCCCAAGGCCCTTTCACTCGTGTTGTTTCCCAACCAGGACTGCTCTGAGACTCAAACAGCTGTGTGTTCAGGCTGAAGCTTGGAACTAGCAGTGTCTTGGCTTCCTCCTCATCCACAGCTCTGGGTTCCTGAGCCCACACGGAGAGTAGCTCACTAACAGAGCCACGGTCCTGCCCGTGCAGAGCACTTACACAGCGCAGCCTCCGCCCTACCCAACTTTTTTTTTTTTTTGAGGCAAATAATTTATTTTGGAAAGGTTTGATGTGTGAGGTTTGGAAAGGGCTGGAGAGGTCCACCCTCACTGCTGTCCTCTGCAGGACAGATCTTCAAGGTCTTTCTGTCACAAGAGAGCCCTACCCATGTCTACCTCCAGTTTTCCTCCACAACCCTCTCATTGGCATCTGAAGTTTTCTTATTATTTTACAGGGTTGACTCTGAATTCATTTCCACTTTATTTAAGCATAGCTTTATTTATTATTAAGGTGTATATAATATGTGTATGGAAGAATACAGGTGGCAGTGTGACAGACCACATATGTGGAGGTCAAAGGACAACTTGAAGGAATCAGTCCTCTCTCCATCTACCATGGGTTCTGGAGAGCAAATGCCACTCTTCAGGCATGCTCAGCCAGCACTTTGACCCACTGAGCTATCTCACCTGCTCCTCACTTTTAAATATTAATTACATATTAAAGAAAAACTGCCCTACTCTTGCCATGTCGTAGAAAATATATTGACTCTGGTTGACACCAATACTCTCTAAGGAGAAGTTTAAGTAAATAGGTTTCTAGGCCATTACATGGTTCCTAAGAAACTGAGGTTAATATGAGGCCATCCCAGGGCTCTATCCCAGAAGCACAGGAATAGAGAGGCCATCTCGATAGGAAGCTGAAGCTTTATTCAGCGACTGATGAGACTCACAGGCAAAGAGAAAATAGATGGAAAAGAAAGATCTGAGTTAAATTTTCACAGACTTCTGTACTGCACCTTCTGAAACAACCTTCTTTCATTTTACTCTAAAAGCAAGTACGATGGATTGTGAAGAGCTTACTCCTAGTAAGGCTGGGTAACTCAAGGTTCATTAGCACAGGGGCTTCAGTTTGGAAAAGAAGGAAAAGTCTGCATTTGGCTGGTTATCAGAGAAGAGACAATGACTACAAAAATAGGGACTTTATTCTCTTTTCAAAAGTAAAACATTTAAATTGTGTGTGCATGTGTGTGTGTGTACATGTGAAAGGGCAGGGCCTGCAGAGGCCAGAAAAGGGTGTCAGATCCCCTGGAGCTAGAGTTACAGGAAGTTATAAGTAGCCCCACAGAGCTGGGAACTGAATTCAGGTTCTCCTCAAGAACCTCCAGCCCAGGAACGCTTCTTAAAAACACTGATTTATTCTCTAAGTGGAAGGAGGAGCTAACTTATTATGTGCTAACATTGCTAGGTTCTTTATACATTTTGTCTCATTTTTGCTTCACATCAATTCCAAAAGACAGGGATGACTAGACCATTTTACACAGTCACAGAGCTAAGTGACAAACCCAAATGGCTACACAGTTCCTCATCTACCTAGCCACAAAGGCCATGTTTAATCAGTTCCTGAAGATCTACTATGTATCAGGAACTGCCTGATCCGACATCAGGGAAGTTCTGAAAAAAGGCATGGCATGCTAAGCAGAGGTCTGAAGAATTCTCTCTCACCCTATGCTTAAGAAGTATGCCAGCTGCAAAGTAAAGCCTCCATGTAAAACAAGACAGCATCCTCTAAGAATGGCTGAGGTATCACAAAAGAAATCACAAAGAAATTATTTTCAAAAAGCTTAACAGTCAAGTCTAACTCAGGGCTTTGTGCTCTGCTGTCTTAGTCAGGGTCACTGTTGCTGTGGTGAGACACCATGACCAAAGGCGAGTTGGAGAGGAAAGGATTTATTTGGTTTATGCTTCCACATCACTGTTCATCACTGAAGAAAGTCAGGACAAGAAGTCAAAACAGGGCAGTAACCTGGAGGCAGCAGCTGATGCAGAGGCCATGGAGGGGCGCTGCTTACTGGCTTGCTTTCCCTGATTTGCTCAGCTTGCTTTCTTATATAATCCAGGACCACCAGGCAGGGTTGGCACCACCTACAATGGGCTGAGTATGCCCCACCCCATCAATCACTAAGAAAATGTCCCACAGGTTTGTCTGCAGCCCAATCTTTTAGAGGCATTTTCTCAACTGAGGCTCCCTCCTCTCTGATGACTCTAACATATCAAGTAGACATAAAACTTGCCAGAAGATCTAACTGGGATGCATCCCTAGCTCCTGGATAAGAATTTAAAAAAAAAAAAATCCTGGCTAGAGGTTTGGTTCAGTGATAGAGTCACATCTTTGTTATACGCAGGCCTTGAGTTCAAACCCCAGCACCAAAGAAAACATTCACTTTTAACCACACATCTACTTAATGTGTCTATTAACCTAGAATAGGTGTTCCTGATTTTCTTTGGCAAACAGTGTAAGCAGGATGGCTGCATTTCACTATGTATGTACAGCATACTAGGATAAGGGTAAGACTGCTAGGCAGAGAACACATGCTTACTGTCTCCAAGGTATTTATGATTTAGTGTTTGTCTGAACTTCCTACATCCTACCTGATACATCATTTCAGTTCCCCTTTCTTGCCCCATAAAATAATCTGTTCTTTACTTCAATTAGCTCTCTAAAAATATCTCTAAAATATTTTACTTTGAATACTTAGAATATCTCTTCTTTGGATATTTTAACATGCCCTTATTTATTTTCTTTTGGAAAACCATCTGGACCTAATTCCATGCCCTCCTTCCTGCCAACAGCATCTTGCCTTTGTTTATACTTCTTACCTATCAACTCCGATCTTTCCATCTAAATACTACATTCCACAGACAATGCAGCATCTAAGGGAATGCGCTGGCTGGTCTCATGTCAACTTGACACACACACTAGAGTCATCTGAAAGGAGGGAAATTTCAATTGAGAAGATGCCTCTATATGATCCAGCTGTAAGGCATTTTCTTAATAAGTGGTCAATGAGGAAGGCCTAGTCCATTGTGGGTGGTGCCATCCTTGGGCAGGTAGTCCTGGATTCTATAAGAAAGCAGGCTGAGCAAGCCATGGGAAGCAAGCCAGTGGGCAGCATCTCTCCATGGCCTCTGCATCAGCTCCTGCCTCCAGGTTCTTGCCCTGCTTAAATTCCTGTCCTGATTTTCTACAGTGATGTGGAAGTGTAAGCCAAATAAACCCTTTCTTCCCCAACTTGCTTTTTGGTCATGGTGTTTCACTGCAGCAATAAAAACCCTAACTAAAAAAGGTAACATACAATTGCTTGTTTTATTAGGCACCAGAATAAATGCCAATAACTAGCCAGAATGTATAAGAAGCTAGTCTCATAGCAATAATCTTGGGAAATTTCAGGGTCAAATTTTGTAATAAATTTTTTGTTCTCTTAGGATGTTTTGTGGTAACTAGATTTTGAAAGCATTAACTGCTAGGATATAATTAAAAATCAGTATATGTATTAAAAACAGGTTATTCCCACTGCTAGCTACTTGTTGAGGGTTATAAAGAGAAAAATGTATCACTGTAACTGGTTAGTTCAAATATTTGCAAAGTAAGTAAGACCTTGTCTAGAAATGTTTGTCTTCCTCTGTTCCCTGAAATATCTCAGCAGACATCATTATGAGACAACAACCATGCCACCATGCAAGTTGTGTAGAAGGTGACAGGTACATTTCCCAAAGGGCCAGCAAGTACCTGTTGGGATAAACAAGCTACTGATAAGGGTGGAACAACACAGCTAGCTGTGGTGGCTCATATTTAGAATCCCAGCAAGTGGTAGGCTATGGCAAAAGAATTAAGCAGCAAAATAAGTAACATTTATGTTGTTGTTGATGATGATGATAATGGAAGAGGGGAAAAGGACAATGAGGAGGGGTGAAGGGCAGGGAGGAGGGGAGGAGGAAAAGAGGAAGAACAACAACCTCAGAGCAACTGAAATTATGTAACCGCCACAGTAAAGGAAGCACTGCAGGGTGAGGGAATCCTCTCAGGTTGAGCAAACTGAATCTTGACAAAAGAAACACACACACACACACACACACCTACCACCAGACTGTACAAGTGTGAGGCAGACAACTGTTCCATTATCCCTGTAAGAGGAGATTTGAAAAGGAGGTGGGTAGATGCAGATGACAGAAAGTGAGTGGGGTGGGGAGGGAATATAAAATACTTGTATGAGAGGTTATGAAATGTGCTGCCAACTGGGGAAAAAAGCCACATCTGAACACTAAATAAGGTCTCAAATACTAAAGGCACAACAGTGTTCCCCTTATTAAAGCATAACCTGGGGATCTCAAGGGACCCAGACTAACAAGTTGGAGATACTGTGCAGTGAGAGTTGATATAAGCTGGTCTATTTTAGAATATGCTCAAAATGGTGAGATTATGAGAACTTTAACATATTAGAAAAATGACCATTGTATAAGAGGGCAGAGGGAAATTCTGCCTTGATAGTTTGACAGCTCAAAGGGACATCCATTTCCCCTAATTCAATTTTGGTTTCCTTTAGCTAAATGTTTCCTTTCTTTGCCACCCCCTTCTCCATATCAAATAGAACCATGAACTCATTGATCCTAAATATAACTGGAGCTGAAGAAAATATCTTTTTCACGGGCATGAGCACTCTCCAGGTAGCTGTGCCCTGCTCCCACAGTGAGTTCAGCATCCTGACGACTCAACAGATGAAAGCGTGTGGTGAGAGAGTGGGAGCCAAACCCACAGAGGCCACAAAGCCCCTGGCATCACAGGAAGCTAAGCTTAGAATCCCTGAAATCTGCTCCCAGCTCCACATCAGAGCATTGGAGAAGAAAGCAAATCTGAAGAAACTGCTTAAGGGAAATCTCATCAGCCACAGAAAAGAGCAGGAGAAATTAGAGAACTTCTCAGGAAGAGTGAGAAGCTTCATTTTAACCATGCCAAGAAAAGGCTGCTCTGGTATTGTAATTCCAATACCCTTCTCAATTATAATCTTGGTGTGTGTGTGAGTGTGTATGTGTGTGTGTGAGTGAGTGTGTGTGTAGCATGATTGATAAGCATCTGGCATACTGCTCTGGCTTCTACACATACACCAAAAACATGCATGCATACACACACACACACACACACACACACACACATTTAAATAAATAAATAAATAAAAACAAATAAAATCCTAGAGATGTAAATCAAATAGGGTTGGTATGTAGCTCAGCAGTACAGCACCTGAAAACAGAGGAAGCCCACAACTACGATTGAACTGAGAGAAAATGGGGATTGTTACATATTCCACTCCGGCACATAAAGATAAAAGAAACATGTAGAAGGAAGTGAGAAGACTGTCTCTTTTATAGGCCACAGTCACTGGCAGAGACACCAAGTATCCTAGAAGAGGGGTAGATGGAGAGGCACTAACAGAGACAGAAACACTCTCTCACGCTGGTCAAACTAGCCCAAACACTGTGCTAGATGATGAACCCTGCTCTGACCCCAACCATCACACCCTTCACCAACCCCCCTTTCCATCTAGCCTTGGCCGACTCCTAGCTATCCAGTAGCAAATGAAGGCCAGAAAGAGAGGAGTCTTCTTGTGTGTAAGCAGGAATGATGAAGAGGCAACATAATAGCTTAGGAGATGCCACAGCCCTGTGCTTTCCTTGGGAGTTTACATAAAAAGGAGCCAAGATCTTCAAATGACGGGAGGGATCTTTTGTTCCCTTGTATTGAATCAGACCTGTCTGTGTTCCTTCTAACGTCGGGAAATGAACTGCCCCACTCAGTAAATTAACAGCTAGCGGTGAGGAGAAAACAATAAAATTTCTCACATGGTCTCAGTTTTACTAAAAATATTAATTATTCATCGTATCACTGTCTCTTTAGAGAGAAATGACTAGAAACCGTTCTAGAAACAAAAAGGGCCTTCTAACTTTGATAACCACTCTGTATGATCTTGTCAAGATGCAACAATCACATATCACATATCCCTTCCTCTCTAATGGAGACAAATGTTCCCCAGGGCCTGCAGAATGATGAGCAGCGGCTGGCGTGAAACTGCTATTGCCTGCACAGTTAGCTTCGAGGATTACGTTTCTCTCACTGCGTTCCTTTCAGAGCCCAGAATACACAGCACTAGACTACTTTTCTAAAAAGTCAGAAAAGAAGCTGGTGCAGACATACATGTAAGGCTGGTACCTGTAGGAGAGCATGATGCATTGTCACCTCCAGCTCAGCTAAAACATGAGCAGCATCCTTGCTGTCTTCTTGAACCTCCAAGTCCTCCTCAGGGATGGTCTCCCAGTTGTTCTGGTGTGCAGCCAGCGTGTGTACTAGTTCATACTGGCCGGGGAGTGCCAGGCTGACCCGAGTCTGAGTCCCATAGGTGAAGCGGAGGCGCCGAAGCCTACAGCTCTCGTCGCTGTCCAGCTTGATGGTGGGAAGCACCTGCACCCCCAGCAGCAGGTTCAACAGCTGGCACTTGGCATTACAGTCCTGGCCGAGGATCAATATGCAGGGAAGGCAATCCACAATCTGCTGGAGATATTTCTCTTCCTTAGGTGGGAAGGAAATGCAGCTCAGCTGACCTGGTTGGGGAATGGGGAGAGTGGAGGAAAAATAAGTGGTAAAGAATAAGGGCAATAGAAAGACTCACACTAAGACTCAACTAGAAAGGCACAGTCCCAGAGGGAAATTTCCAGGAAACTTTTGGTTAAAGGAGGTACCGGGAAAATGTACTAGTCAGAAAATGTTCTTCAAATGTCATAACTGACCAACCAATAATGTCACCTGACCAACTCATCTCAGGAAACAAAAGGGGACAGTGACCTGACAGTCCTCTTTCATGCAGTGGAGGGACAGCTTACAAGGATTCCATCACAAACACAAGATCATTAAATGACAATAACTAGGGTCTAAATCCAAGTAGAGACTATATCTAAATGTACCAGAATTAAACCTTCCTCTGACAGAAGGCAAAATACTTGAATGCACACTCCTTTTAAATCCCTACCCTATGCAGTTTTAGCTTATGCTCCTCATTTAAACTTATTTTATTCCTAAATGCTGATGAATACATATATGGAGGGGGCAGTAAAAACCTCTGCAAGATGACATGAGCTCTAAGGCGTTTTCTAATTCATCACCCTGACAGCTGAGCACAGCACCCCAGCTGCCAAGTTTTCTTAAGATACTGGATGCTTAACTGAGATCTATATTCCCACATCAACCCATACTCTTTTCTGTTGATGGCTGACAAGACCATGAGTAAGACAAAGGGACAAAACTGCTCAGCAGGATAAAATCTAGGCAAATCTAAGAGATGTGATCTCAAAAATAATCTCCTTTGAGGATACCACCACTAACCTAGAGGGCTCACTTCCTCAAACAGATTTCAGTACTGTTATACAGACCAAAAAGCTTAAAAACCTGTTTGGGAAAGAATATGAAACCGGTTCCTGGAAATGCTCAAGAAAGAACTCACTCAGTCACTCTCAAACTGCTTCGGCAGTGGGGTCTCCCAGCATCTAAGATTCAGCAAAGCCAATCTTTGAGCCAAACACACACGTCATAATTGAAGTGTAAGGAGATACTACTTGCCTTAGTCACCTAACAATATATTACATCAAACCACTTGTGGGGTTGTTTTGTTCATGAGGCGAGAGGCCTGACTCACTGAAAAGGTAGTTCTTCAGAACATACCTGCCTCACCAGAACATACCTTAACCTTCACTAGAAAGGTTCAAGAGGTCTGTCCTCACTAAGTCCCTCTCTACATTTATTATGGTTCTCTGTTTCATGTATAGCTACTAGTGCAGCACCCTGGCCTTGGCATATACATCAGCAACACTAGAATAGGAAACCTGCTCTCCTGGGGAAGAGACAGTTCCTCCAAAAGCCTACAGAGCATTTCCTGAGAGCCTGTTTCTGTGCAAGCTGTCTAAGAAGCACACAAGTGAACACAGCCAGGATACTCACTAGTCTAATCCTGGCCTACACTCTAAACTGGGAAGGAACAAACAATGGTCTATTGCAAAGAACAATAAGCAACTCCTGAGTTCTGGGTCCCTTTGTCCACTATATACCATAATATATTCCATACAGAGCAGAGGTTCTTCTATTAATAACTATTTCTAAGAATCAAAGCATGAAGATCCTTCCTATTTCTCTGCATCCTCAGCACCCAACACAATGACTGACAGCACTGAAATGATGTATTTGCTCTGTGTGGGAGCTCATTGGTTGTGAAAAGCCATCTACAGAAGTGACTCTATCTGTAAAGTCGTAATGAACAGTTTCAAGAGAGCCATCATTCCTAAAATGTTCCATCTTTACACAGTGAGCAGCTGTGAAGAAAACAGAGCTGCAGAGTTTGAAGGGAAGATGTCAGCTGCCCTGCCGTCACTCTCATGTCCTCGTCCCCATTTTCCTCTTTTCTAGCCCTGCCCAGATTCTCACCTAAGGACTCTGTTCACACTGACAACCTTGACTTTACCATCATAAAAGCAGTTTTACAAGCAAAACAAACCAACAGTCCTAAGTAAGTTCTGCCACTGCTGCTCCCTCTAGCAGAGTGTGTAATAAAGAAAATCCACTGAGCCTCTTTCAGGACAACACCTCTGAAAGTATCAGCAATAGGAAAGCCAATAAAGCATGCTGCATCAGCCAAAACCACAGAGACACACCCCATTATTCATCTGACCCAAATCATCACCTTCCCATGCTCCATCTCTCCTACAAAAACAGTCTGCAGAAACAAGCCTCTCTAGTCAAAACAGACAAAACTGGTGCCGTGGCAAGGGGGCTGAGGTTGAGCCCCGTTCTCCTTCCCATTTCCTGGTACTCTGCCAGGATTTCGTGTGCAACCAGCCGAGCTGGGACGCCTTTATCAAGAGAGCTGCTCTCCTGTTTTCCAGCATATCACTGCTCTCGTCTTCTGCTTCTCCCATGAGGCTTTTTCAGTGATCGCCAACATGTCCATACAATTTGAATAAGTGCACGGATGAAATGAAGCCAAAAGCAGAAGAGATGATCTTACTTCTCTGGGCGCCTTTGTGACAAGGAACTCAGCTGGCAATGGAACAGCCTGAGGTGATTTTCTGATCCTAGCAGTCTACTGGCCCTTTCTGATCCTTACACTGCTCATCCATGAACTGACAGAGTTAGACCATCTTCAACACTCTCTCTCCGGTTCTAAATTCTCATTTTAACTGATCGGATTGTTGGCAATGCTATTCTGAGAGAGGGTCTATGTAGACCTGGCTAGCCTGGGTACTAAGTAGATAAGGCTGACCTCAAACTCAGAGATCCACCTGCCTTTGATTCCTAAAGGTGTGTGTGTCACCATGGCAGGCTGTTTTATTTTTAAATTGTACATGTATTTAATTGTGCAAGCTCCTCTTGAACTACTATTAAGTACAGATCAAAGGTGACTAGACTCTCACGGGCTCTAAGGACTACAATGCAGTCTTAGCAAGCTCTGAAGAAAAGATTAAAAGCTGTGTCTGACACTGGGGGAGAAAGGAAACCTGCTCCTGAGCTGCAGCAGCTGCCTCACAGACACTTAAAGGACTTCTGAGTTAATCGGGTTTTCTTTGATAATTAATACAGCAGCATCTGCATATGGGCCGCCAGAAGGTAACAGTGGGGCTTCTCAGCTAGTGCACATTAACCCTGCCAACTCTAACTGCAGGAAAACTCAAATCAAATTGTCCTGAACGCAAACCAAGGCTTTATCTCTCCGTCTTTCTTCATGGTGGTTGTTCTTAAACACAGAGTTATCCTGATTGAACTTCCTTCTAACAAAGGTTTCAAGTTAGAAGGAAGAAGTGCAACAAAGGAGTAAGCCACTGTATTTACTTAGTCTAGATAGTATTTTTGATCCCTTTCTGGATACTGACCTCTGTTTGCCTCATCTCAATGTACTTGATTCTACCAGATAACTTCTGTTCTCCTTTATAAATTAGAAAATAGGCTTTAAAAAAAAAAATCAAATGTGGCCCAGGTGGTTTCCCCTCTTAACTAAGGAGCTAAAACAGCAGTGCAGAGCTGCACCCTGGTCTCAGGAATGCCCACCATGCCATTTCCCAACCCAGGGCTAAATATACAAAATTTTGTAATTACAGGACTTCAATTTAAAGCAAACTGTACAATTGCTATGACTGTTCCTCTAGCCCATGAGGAATAAAGCCTAGGGATAAAACAGAAAGACCTGCCAGACATGGCAGCTCACACCATGAGCCCAGCACCAGGAAAGCAGAGGCAGTAAGGTCAGGGTCTGAGCCAACCTGGGCTGTAATGAGAAGCTGTTAAAAACAAACCGCTGGTGAGAGGATGGCTCAGAGGTAAAGAACACTTACTCCTCCTCCTAAGTCCAATTCCTAACCCTCATGTCAGACAGCTCACAATCTCCTGCAGCTCTAGCTCCAGGGGATCCAGTGCTCGCTCCAGGCCTCTGCAGCGCCCTGACACTCTTGGCACACACAGCAGGCACATGAGTGACAGTAAACCCTTTAGCAGGGATGGGGTTCTGAGACAAGGACTCACTGTGTGGCTCTGGCTGTCCTAGAACTCTCACTGTGTAGACCAAGCAAGCCTTGAACTCACAAAGATTCACCTGTCTCTGCCTCCAAGTGTGTTATGATTAAAGACCTGAACCACTATATCTAGCCAAAAAGAGTAAATCTTTAAAATAAATAAACAAACAAACAGAATTACTTTTGACTGGTGCACACTCAAAGCCACCATTTATTCCACATATTTCTGGAATCCCTTCTCTAAGAAGCTATAGGTGCCTTTCTACAAAGTTCTGAATGTTCTTCCCATTAGTCAGGGTATAGCACTTTTTGGATTTGAAGTTAAGACTCATAAAGAGAGAAGTAACATATTATGTCACTAGTGCCCTGTTAGGATACATTGATAGGCTGGATTACATTTGCAGAAATGGCTAATTGGCTTCTATAAATACACTTCCATTCTTGCTTGTTTTCCACCCCAATTGGTAATATATACTCATGGTGAGCCAAGGATTAGAGAACATCAGCTCATGGTACTATCTAGAATAAGTGCAACTTTGGTCTTTACCTTTTAATACTATGGTAACATTGGGATCCATAAAATAGACTGCCAAAAACATGGCACTTCAGCAGGCTGAATACTTCCAGTAAAAGTCCAGAAGGTCTCTGAAATAAAGTCTCTCTCCTGATTCTTCTGCCTGCCAGTTTTCTACCCTTCTTCAAAGTAATTCATAGAATTCAATATTTTCTTCCTGAAGGTGGACATGGAAATTGGAAACTCTTCCATGCCAAGCCAGCCATAAAAGTTAGAAAATTCATACCTTTTCTCTTTTCCTTTTGAGACAGGCTCTCAGTGTAGCCCAGGCTGGCCTTGAGTGAGTGCTGAGATTACTGACTGCCACCACACTTAACGTCATTTCTTTTCTCTGGATTTCAGCAGTGTCTTGCTGCATACTGAGAGGAAAGAAGGCTACAGAGGAAGCCCAAGAAACGAACAGACAGGCCGTGCTGGGCCTCCCCACTGTCTACAATAGCAGAGGCCATACCCTGGCTAGTGCCATTCTACACAGCTGTCCTTCTTCACCAAACCTAAGCACTACAGTCATTTCCCCTGGATTTGGGGCCATCGTTTACGAAGTTCTGGGCACATAAAACTTTAATCCATCACTGTGCTTTGCTCATTAACTTGGTTTTGCTACAGGAGATTGGGTTTTGACCTTGGATGGAAAAAGAATGGTACCACACCTCAAGACTGAATGACAAGGACGTCAGTGTTCACTCAGGTCTTAATTCCTTCCCTTGGCTTTTTGTTTGTTTGTTTGAGGCAGGGTCTCATTCTGTAGCTTAGGCTGGCCTCAAATGTATAATCCCCCTGCTTCTACCTTCCTACTGTTGAGATTGCAAGTGTATGCTACCACAACCACCCTTCAGGTTGTTTTTTCTTGTTTTTGTTTGTCTGTTTATATCACTTTTAACTTAACTTCTCTGTATACTACGTGGTTTTGTGGCAAGCTAACATAAATCCTGTCGAGAAGCAAATAAAATAGATTCTATAGTTAACTAAAAGGAACTGTGACACAAACATACATTTCTGAAGTAAGTAGTGGAATTTGACTTTCCGCTAGCTACATGTGCCAAGAGTAGAGGAAAGAATCAATCCTACGCTGACAAAGGAACGCTACACAGTCTTTCCACTACAAGTTCTGAAGTACTAAACTTGGAACAAAATTCCCAAAAGTTTACAGAAAAAAATCCTAGATAAAAAACATTTATTATTTCCAAAGAACTCTCTGAGCATCTGCTAAACATAAAAGATTCTGGGGGCTAGAGAGAGATGGCTCAGTGGTTAAGAACACTTGACTGCTCTTCCAAAGGTACTGAGTTCAATTCCCAGCAACCACATGGTGGCTCACAACCATCCATAATGGGATCAGATTCAGCACTCATATACATAAAACGCATGAATAAATGAATCTTTTTTAAAAAACATAAACAATTCTGAATGATACAGGAGACACATGACTCAAGAAAACACATTTTGAGCAGCCTAGGTTTTAGAATCTTTTGGGACCAAATAGGACAGGGAACTGTGATGGAAGGGATGGTGTTTGGAGAAGAAAAGCTGAAATGTATTGAGGTAACCAATGTTCTTATTACAGGCTCAAGTCTAGCTGCTGGAGTATGGCTGAAGTTATTCTGTGTGTTACCCCTGAGAAGACCTCCATATTTTCAAAATCCCAGAGGTTGTCCTGCACTAGAGAAAAAAGGAGACCTCCCTAGCAGCTGGTACCCCGGAGCCATGTGAAAAACGAAGACACTCAGCAGCCTGCCACCAAGTCCCTTCCTGAGTGAAAGTGCTTCTAATGCCATCATGGTCACAGGGAACAGAAACACAGCAGCTGAGGCTGTCATTATGGGCTGCAGAAATGGAAGTGATTCCTCGAAGGAATCCAGGCCTATGCATCACTGAGGCCTTACGTTCTGCCATTTGTAAGAAAGCACATTAACCATTAGGAATGATTCAAAGGTGAGGACATACCAAAGGATACTGTAACCAGCCTGAAAGGGTCTCACTAACCAAACAGGATAATTTAATCATAAAATAAAAAATAATAAAAGTTATGTCCCATTCAAAAATATCCCCAAGCCCAAGTCCACACTGATATAAATAAAGCAAGCTCTCTTTAGAACAGCAACAAGAAAGGCAGAGAGAGTGATGGATATGAACACTTCCACTGAGCAGTGAAGACTGTTGGTGGATGCTATTCTAGATGCTACTCTAGAACAGTGGTTCTCAGTCTTCCTAAAGCTGCGACCCTTTAACACAGTTCCTCATGTTGTGGTGACCCCAACCATAAAATTATTTTGTTGCCACCTCATAACCGTAATTTTGCTATTGTTATGAAATGTAATGTAAATATCTGTGTTTCCCAATGGTCTTCGAAGACCCTTATGAAAGGGTCATTCAACCCCCTAAATGAGAAATTCAACCCACTAGTCTAGAGAAAGAAAGGGTTCTGAGGAACAAGCTATCAGTAAAACCTGAGAACACATTAGACACAAGATTAAGCTGGAGCCAAGGGAGAAACGACGAGGCTAAAGTGGAGCTATCTAGAGGATCCCCACCTAATCAGTGATCGCGCTCACCATCTCGAGAGTTGAGGCACAGCGGCCTGTGCTCTGTGAAGTGCTATGTGCTGTGTCATTTTTCCGAGATTCATGAGGGCTCGTGACTGAGTCTCGTCATCACAAACGACATGCAGATCAGACTAAGTCATTCCACACAGGTAAGGCCTGTCCTTTTAACTTGTCACAGGTACAAATGTCAAGGACAGGGCAAGGAAGCTGCTCTAAGGGAGTCTGAAGAGGTGTGACAACTAAACGCAACATGTATTCAAGGGAAATGCCAGGGACATGTATTGGGACAGTCAGCAAGCTTGAATGTGGCCAAAGACTGGACGCAGTGAATCCACACTGACTTCCTGACTTGGAGAGCAGCATGTTGTGTGGGATGGCGTCCTCGTCTGGGGAACTGCACACTGGAGTGGTTAGAGACAAGACAACCTGTCTGCATCTTGCTCTTAAAGGCTTCGAAAAGATGAGACACAATATGGGGGACAAGGGTCAACTGGGAAATGCTAACAACTGGCAAACTGTATGAACAAATATATGAGCTCTTTTCATGCTGCTGAAAGTGTTCATGCATCTTTGAAATTATTTCAAAATATTTTTTTAATAACCAGAAAGGACAGCTAGTTAAGACACAATTCTAGATCCCAGGAAATAGAGACCAAGAGGGAAAATAGAGACCCTACAGGTCAAACACAGTACCAACAGGATTTGGTATATTTTTAAACAACTTAATAATAGTTCCTTCCTTGTCCTTACTGCTGCCCTGCACAAATCTCTCCATCTCTTGGATCTTCCTCTGGTTTGCTGCTCCCTCTTGGGAGAAGAAGGTGCTTTCAGGGCACTAATCTAAGTAGTTCAGAATGAAATTTAGAAACCAGATCCACAAGCTGAAGCAGCAGGTCTCCAACAGACCAACTAGTAAGTTCTTTAATGAAGAAGCCAGAAGAGAAGCTTGGTCTTACAGTGCGTGCAAGTGGCCCCCCCTGTTCACTCGGAAGTAGAGGGAGTTTCGGCACGTCTAAAGAGTTCAGGCATCCACCTTCCTACCCTTAATTAGTTTTAGTCTATACTAATAAGACCACTTTTCCAGGTTAGGCTGGTAGGAATTCTCTGTCTCTCCGTGGAACAAGCACAAGAAAACAGGTCAGTTGTTCATCCAAAAGAAAGTGAAGTCACCTTCTCGAGAGGAGCCTTGTAAGCCACCCAAGAACAACTTCTCTTCCACAGGCTGTTTTCTCCACATCCTTCCTGTACTCACCTGTCTTCACAATTGCAAAGCTAAAGTCTCTTTTACAGAATATTCCTAAAAAGTAAGTTCTGTAAGAGTGTAGCTATGCTCTCTCTAACCTCAATTAGAGAAAGAGTTTTCATAGAAACTAGTCTTGTAACCTGGCTCCTTCTGGGCTCTGCAAAGTCTGTGGGGGGTGGGCAAGTGGGGAAAGAGAAAGACCAAGGGATTGGGGAAAGAGATATGAGAAAATAGAGAAGAGGAGAGAGATGGGAGGAAACTTGTGAAATTCTCTCCCCACTCTCCAGAGAGGAAAGGGTAAAAGCCATCAAAGAGAAACCAATCTGACATAAATAATACATTAAAGTTCTTAATCTGATTAATCTAAATTTAGATACTTTACATCCATCCAAGTAAAGAGATAAAAGGCACTTTAAAAAAAGAAATGTATTTTAAAACTCAAAGGCTTTTATGACTACATAACCAAGACATTATTCTCCAGAACAATTCTGATGCATCAATTAGCTAGACATGTGAAAAGCTAAACAGTTCTGAAATCCTACTTCCAGCTTCCTGCCCAGAGAACAGTGCTCCAGGGAACAGAAGTAGAATTCCAAAGTGAGCCTGGTCTGAAGATTCCCACAACCACATGGCACAGAGCTGGAGAATACATCCAAACCATTCACATTACCCAAGAGAGGGCAAAAAACACACTGCATAAGATTAGCACTTCAAATGGAGACAGGAGGTTGTCAATGAGTCCTCATGCTGTGGCTGGCTTTCCTTCAGGATTTTGGTCTGGACTTGAGAGGAAAATTATACATAAGGGGATTTTCACAGAAACCCTGATTTATACAGCTCAAAGCAAAAGTACACACATCTCAGCCACTACTACACATGTTCTCTGTCAGGTCTCAAGTTCCAAGATCCCAAAACCACCAAAAAACTGAATCCTCAAGGCCAGGAAAGGACTGAACTGAGCCTGGGCATCTCAACAAGGGACTACAGTCAAAGTTCTAGGAGGTAAGAAAGAAAAGTTCACCTTCCACACCCCATTATATTACTGATTCTCTGTACCATGTAGAGAACAAAACTCACTGTCCTAGAGGCTATTTTCCTACATGCAGGGTAAATTCACCTCGGATCTTGCGACTCTTGTGTGTGGTGGAAGACAACCCACTTTTCCACAGAAGCATCACACTCTTCCTCTAAGAAAGGCAGAGGTGGGAGGATCACTAATGGTAACGGGATGGGATGTATTCCGTATTGAACCACACAAACATGACCACCATCATTACTCACAAAGAGTACAGAGTACCTCAACTCCTTTTTAAAATTTGTTGTTTCTTTTTAGCAATGATGGAGATGGTATCCCAGTTAAGTAAGCTCTTTCTATCACTGAACCAACCACCATGCCTCAACTCTTTATCAACACAGTATGTGTGTGTGTACGTGTGTAAGAATATATATGTATCGCCGGGCGGTGGTGGCGCACGCCTTTAATCCCAGCACTTGGGAGGCAGAGGCAGGCGGATCTCTGTGAGTTCAAGACCAGCCTGGTCTACAAGAGCTAGTTCCAGGACAGGCTCCAAAACCACAGAGAAACCCTGTCTCAAAAAAACAAACAAACAAAAAACAAACAAACAAACAAACAAACAAACAAAAAAAGAATATATATGTATCATGCACACATCTGTAGAGGTCAGAGGACAACTTACTGGTTCTTTTCTTTTACCATATGGATTCTGGGGCTTGAATTCAGGTCTTCGGTTGTTTGTTAGTTTGTTTCTGTTTTTGAGGCAGGGTCTCTGCATAGTTACTGCTGTTTTGAAGCATTCTATGTAGACCAAGCTGGCTGTGAACTCACAGAGATCCATCTGCCCCTGTCTCCTGTTTGCTGGGATTAAAGGTACGCACTACCATTTAGGTCTTCAGTCTTCTATGTCCTTAACCCCATCATACTCTGTCCCTTCAACGACAGGTGATGGATAAGTATGCAGCCAATCTGTAGATCCTTTAATGGGACCCGATGAAATGCTAAACTCCCTTTCCTAACTGCAGTCTGGAATGGCTCATCTCACTCAGGTCCCCAGGTAGACTGGCTTACACAGAGAGTTGCTGAGTGTGTGAACATTAAGAACGCATTTCTCATACCTTGATGGCACTCTGGTCTAGTTAGTACTGCGTGAAAATCATTCTCTGGGGCATGAAAATAATTATTGTGAATGGGGCATGGATCTAACTTCAGCTCAACTAGGCACAGTTGCACAAGTCGACAGTCCCAGCTACTCATGAGGCTGAAGGAGCAGATCATACAAGCTAGGAGTGTAAGAGAGGTGGAAGACAGGCTGAAGAAGAAAGGGTGAAGAAGCTATTATGCTCAGAGAGGCCAATTCCTAGCAAGTCTCTGATCAGCAAAGGTGGTTCCTAAAGCCCTGAGCCTCAGGGAGTAGGAACCAGGACTTGAAGGTGGGTCACATTTTCTTCACTGAATGGGATAAGGTTTCCTACTACAGTAAATCATGGTTCTAAATTAGGACTCATTTGTAACAGGCTCTGCGAAGAGTGCATTTGAATTCCTAAGCCAGGTCAGGGAAGCACAAGGAGCCACAGAAGAACTGGACCTGAAGCCTGGAGACCCGGGTGGAGACCTGGCCACAGTACAGTACTTTGTCCCACCTTCATGTTTCTGTCTTCTTGCTTTCTCTCCCCTCTCCTCCAAGCCCATGTTCCCACTTGTTAATCCCATGGGCAAAATCACATCTATTAGTATCTACACCTGAGCCGTAGTGCCCACTGTCTCTAAGTGTCACAACTTTGTAAGGTGGGCATTATCACTCTCCCATCATACAATGAGATAAAATGATCATTTTTTTGTTTGCTGCTTTGACTTTTGAGATAGAGTCTCATTATGAAGCCTAGGTTAGCCTGGAACTCTGTATATAGCTCAGACTGATTTTGAATCCCAGATCCTCCTGCCTCAGTCTTCCATGTGCTGGGATCATAGCTGATTATACTCTGTGATACAGACTTCCAGGACAGAGCCTGTTTTCAGTAAGTGTTGGTGCTTAACTGTAAAATTTTGGCAACCCATCTATACTAAAAGTGACAAAAAGAGGCCAAAGAATGCTGAGAAACACATCTATTAAATAACAAAAGCAAACAGCTATAAAAACCTAAGAAGTAAAATTCATTTAAAAGGCCTATAATCTAGCCACTCTACCTTCCTGCTTTCCTCTCAGTTTATGTGTTACATGTGTATAAATTCTAGCTGAGATTATAGCTCTGCAGAGGACCAAGTTCAGGCCTCCAACTTCTTTTTTTCCACCCCCCAACACACACACAGAAGTTCTCTGTAATGATGACAATTATCATTAGTTTTTCTTAAGAGAAAAGTGTAAGCCAAAGTAGTGCCGTACGCCTACAGTCTCAGCACTTGGGAGGTGAGGCAGGGTTACAGGTTTGAGGCCAGCCTGAGCTACATCTTGAGACTCTAAGAGGGAGAGAGAAGGACTGGTATCTGCTCATCCAAGGTAAGCCAAATTTCTTTACTTGACCCTAACCCCCATATGTAGCATGCTGACTGCACGTCCCAGGCGCTCACGTGTCTAATAACGGCTACGTGGGGCCGAGGCGTACCTGTAATCCTAGCACTTGAGACAGAGACAGAGGGATCACTTGAACAGAGGTGCGTAAGACTAGCCCAGACAACAGTGAGACTGTATCAAAAACAAACGGCAGCTGCTGCTTACCAGCACCTTAGCAGGCTACCCTGAATATGCGCAGTCCTAACTCCCAACAATCCCAGAGGTAAGGTCCATTACAACCCCCATCTCCAGATGAGGAAGCTGTGACACAACACAGCTATGATCAGTTAAGAGCGAAGGGAGGCAACACAGATGACAGAGTTCCAACCAGACATACATGAGTCATTCCCACTTCTTAAAATGGAGAGCTTTAAGAAAAACGGCAATAGAAAGGACCTCCATTGGATCATAAAATAAGACAAATATTTTCCCTTCTTCTATTTTGTAATACTCTACCCTGCCTCGCCTGAAAGGGGTTCAAAGTCTTTATCTCATTGCTTCTGAATGCTCTAGCACAGATGGAGGGGTCTCTCCCCCACAGCGACATGGGATAGCTGGAACGACAAAGGGAGAACCTTCTCTGTACAAGCGAAGCCACTCTCAAAACCAGAACATTTCAAGTGCACCACTACGATCACAACCACTGCACAGCCCAGGCTGACGGGAGCTCACAGTCCTCCCATCTCAGCCTCCTGAGCACTGGAGCTGCTGGCACCTGCTGCCATGTCTAATTCCATCTACATTTTTTTTGCCTTTCTGCTTTTCTTTTGATGGGAGAGGAGCAGTGTGAGACAGTGTTTTGCTAAGTAAACCTGGCTGGTCTGGAACTTGCTTCGGAGCCCAGGCTGGTCCTGAATTTAATAGAGACCCTCCTGACAGTGACCCTGCTAGTGGCGTTCAGGGTTGGAACTACAGGCCCACACCACCTAGGTGGGCCTCACCCGGGCCTTCCATCCATACTTATCTTGTAAATACTGGAACTTTTTTATGTTCTATACACGGACTTGAGTGAATTTATACCTAATAAAAATAAGAAGTGTTCTTTTGGAGTTCTTCCCAGTTCTCTGTAGTTGAAAGTGAATTTTTAAAAAAAAAAATGGTGTTATATGTTATGACAAATAGCATACAAAGAAATATTAAAAATTGTTCTTATTATTGTTGCCATCTTTTTAGTTCAACAACTTCAAAGTATAGTTAGTCCCTGATCTTCAGTTGCTAAAATACATTGCATTAAACCACAAAGGGCTTGTTAGGTTAAGAATTGAGGGCCCCTTTCCTCCATGTTCTGAGCACCTATTAATCAGAAATCAACACTCACAAAAGAAAGTTGAGACAGCCCCCAGTGACTTTGACCTTACCAAAAAGCTCCAACTAGCACAAGGAGCTAATTGTCCTTTAAAGAGTGGTTCTACTTTCTAACACCTTTACCAGAATATCTGGACAGCAGCATCCTTCAAGTAGACACAGAGATACTTAGAACCCTGGTGCAGCCGCACCCCCAATGACTAGGAAGCATGGTATAAAACAAAATCAAATTGTTCCCCATTCTGTCAGCTGTGAGCTTCTGGCATTTTATTGAGATGGGTGCATTCCAAAGGGTGAAAAAGTTCAAATATGCAAAAGTTAGATCACAATGCAGTCAACCAGAAAAGCCAATTAAGCAAAAATACAGAGGTGTTTCTGTGTCTTAGGTTTGCCTTGAAAGAAACAAGTCAACCAAGATGCTTGAAAAATTTAAAGTCTCCATCTAAGTTAAATCCATTCTGATTTTTTTGTAAAGGAGTAACTCTGAAGCAGTCATTTTAAAGTAAGAGCGGCAATAGAGGGCTTTTCAATTAAAGCTGCAGGAGGGTCTTCAGATGGAGGAAGTCGCTGAAAAGAATGGAAGCCATATCCTCTTCTAGACAGCAAGTCTCCAGATGTGGCCAAAGCACGTCAGAAAAGGTAGGTACCACCCTAGTGCTTTTTATTCTGAGTTACATAAGAACTTTCACCTGACAGTGGTGGTACATGCCTTTAATCCCAACATTCGGGAGGCAGAGGCCAGCCTGGTCGACAGAGTGAGTTCCAGCACTGCCAGGGCTGTCTCGGAAAACAAAACAAAAAGACAAAGAAGGAAAAAAAATCTTTAAAAAAATACACATATTCAGCATCGGTGGTGCATGCCTTTGATCCCAGAACTTGAGAGGCAGAAGCAGGTGAATTTCTGTGAGTTTGAGCCCAGCCTGGTCAACAGAGTTAGTTCCAGGACAGCCAGGGCTACAAAGAGAAACCCATTTGGAAAAACCAAAAATAAATATATATTTGGTGTGTGTGGTGTGGTGTGTGTGTGTGTGGTGGCCAAGGTCAACTTTCAAGAGTAGGTTCTCTCTTGGTCAACTCAGGAAATCAGGCTTGGCAGCAGGTACATTTACCAGCTGAGTTATCTTGCTGGCCCAAAACAAGGACTCTTTAAAACGGCCTCTTGGGCAATGGAACAGTATCACTGAAGGCCCTATCAGAACTCACCAGTCTCAGACAAATTTAAGATAGTAAACATGCACCTAATATGAGTGTGGAGTCCAACTCACAAGTTCACCTTAAGTCCAAATTTGTCACCAACATCACATTTCTCAAAGTGTTAATAAAACACCTGTATCAGATCCTAGCCTCTTGAACTGCTGAATTAGACTCTTAGGACCCACCTACTACGATGACACAACAGAGTCTGAGACATGGCGTTTTTTAATACACTCCTGAGGTTGTTTTAAACCACACTGCAGCTCGAGAATCACCAAATAAAAAGGAAGGGCATATCTGCTGGTATGCTGTCCCCCAAACCCTATCCATATGGAATGCCAGTGGCTTCTCCCTTCCTAAAACAGCGGCTCCCCTCCAGTTCCCCGCCAATTGCAGTTCAACAGTAATCAAGGAGGATCAAAGATCTGGCAATATTTAAAGTGATTTGGGACCTCTGACACATCCCACGGGGGAAAAAGATCAAGTCAAGAAGGGCAAGTTCTTTAAGGGCTCAGGACCGCCCCCCTCCACCCCCAACAACAACAACAAAAAGTCTTCCTTAACTTTTTCACGATAAACGCAAGTAACATCTCTGGCCAATTAATTGCTGGCACCCATTAGATGTATTTTCCTTTGGCGACTCCAAATCCTATTTAGAGGACATCTTTACAGGGCTGCCTCTTGACTGGATTACAAGCATTTTACACTCTCAAACCCCACGCGTGCAAACATCCCAGTGCAGTCCCAAGGCGTCCAGGGACTTGAGGAACACCCAGCCTAATGCCTAACTGGGAGGACTCGGCCTAACAGTGCAACCCCAACTCAAAGCAACTTTCCCACTCTCCCCTTAACCTTCTCGGGTTCTACCTCCCTGTCTCGAGCCCTCGCCACCTCTCCCCAGGGATGTCCTTCCACTTCATCTCAGATCCCCGCGGCCCAGGCCCCGCGCCGCCCCGCGGCCCACTCCCACCCGCCGCCTCCTCCTGGGCTTGTTTTGCTGACAGGAGTGCCACCCTCCAATTTTCCTCTCTGCTTCGGGCCTGTCCTTCTTACCCGCTGGCAGCGGGGCTTCGGCGACGTCGCCGGCAGGGCCAAGCTCCGCCGCGCCGCCACCCGCGGGGGAGGAGGGACAACTGTGACTGTGGGAGCACTTGATGTCGCGGAAGAACTTCTGGGTCTCTCGCAGGTTCTGCCGCAGTCGTCCCAGGTAGCGGCGGTACCGGCCGAAGCCCCGGCACAGCTCGCGGATCATTCCGCCGCCTCCCGGGCCGGGGCCTGACACGGACTCGCCGGCCCACGGCAGTCCGTCGGCCTCCATCGCTCAGCCCGCTGTCTCCGCGGCTAGCTGCGCCGCTAGCCCGGCCCCCTCCGCCCGCCCCCTAGCGCTCAGCGAAGGCGGAATCAGCCTCCCGACGCCCCTGCCGGCACTCAACCGGGCCTCCAGCCTCTGTCACCGCCACCGCAGAAAGTCAGGGCGCCCAGCACTGGCCAGAACCTTTCTCCGCTCCCCCGCGGAGCGAGGGAAGCGCTCACCGAGGCACCGCCGTTGCGCGGGCTCCTGGGACTTGTAGTCTGGACTGGGTGGAATGCCACAACGCCCACGGAAAAGCGCGGGAGCGGGTGGACCCCACTGCTATCACTCGGTGCCTATACTCGTTTCGTTTAAAGTGTATTCTTGCTCTGTACACAAGTCCCTAACGAAAGGCAAAAACAGTGGGGTCCGAACGCCCGTAGATGTGGGATACCCCGAATCAGGTCGAAAGATTTTAATAGTCTAAAGAGGAAACAAGACTGAGGCCAGAATATCTCTATGGTTACCCCAAAAGGACACAACAGATACTAGAGAATTGATTGAAAACACCCTGGGAATAGTGAAAAGTCTCCTGTTTGTGCCACAGTCTATGTTTTCTTTTTTTCCTGCTCTAGATGTGGAAGAGGGGTTGTGAAAGGGTGGATGAGATACAAAAGAAGGGACTGTTGGTTTCTTGTAGAGCCAGCATGTTAAAGGGAAGTTGAGGTCTGCAGCCTTCTAAAGCTTTCTGATTATCTTACGAGGCTTCTGCCAGTGTGGCAAACTTCCATCACTCAGACTGTGACTGTCCCGAACTGTGTAACAATCACAAAAGACAGAACTTGACACCAGTCACCTCTTCATCTTTTTCCTGACACACGCACCTTGCCTTGTAACTTTCGGCAAGACCTTGTTTTATCAGCTGTGATGTCTGGACTACTCGATCTCTAAGGCTTTTCGGGTCTATAAGTCTAGCTTTACAATTTTACCCACACACCCAGCTCATTGTATCGTGAGTAACCTGGGCTCTTAACTAAATGATGTTATTATATTAGATTAATTCGATGTGAAATGTGAAAGCTTGAACAGGAACTTGTGGCGCTTTTTAAAAGTCCACCGATTCGAATGAATCTGCACTTGGATGTAGGCTAGCTGCAAGGAGGGAGCCCCACATTCCTTCCCATCTGCTTCTTCCTTTGTGCATTCTCCACAGCCCATTCCTCTCCTCTATGAGATTGCATTCCCCATACTTCCCAAAAGACTCAGTAAAACAGAAGTGAAAACACAAAATGGTAGTTCCAAGAAAAGAAAGTTGATAGTGTTTTTTATAAATAGAACAGGGGCTGGGTATGGTGGCGCATCCCTTTAATGCCAGCACTTGGGAGGCAGAGGCATGTGGATCTCTGTGAGTTCAAAGTCAGCCTGATCTACATGTGAGTCTAGCTAGCCAGGGACACATAGTTAGACCCTGCCTCTATTCTAACAAAGCAGTGCGTGAAGATTCTTCACATAAAAGAGTTTCCAGTTAAGAGGATCAGTGGAGAAAATACTCAGACTGGAGGATGAATCTTTCTAGATGAGATACACACAGTGAGACGCACCTGTAATCCCAACCCTCAGGAGGCTGAGGAAGGATAATCACAAGTTTATGACCAGCCTGGACTACATAGCTAGACCTCATCTCAACATCACAAAGCTATTCATTGGTACCTAATATTTTAAAAATAAGTAGGAAGGGACTGGAGAGATGGTTCAGTGGTTAAACGCTTTGACTGTTCTTCCAGGGGTCCAGGGTTCAATTCCCAGCGCCAACAAGGTGGCTAACATCTGTCTGTAACTTCAGGGGACCTGATGCCCTCTTCTGGCCTTCATGGGCACTGCTCACTCGGTGCACAGACATATAGGCAAAACAGTTATATAGACTCAGAATAAAAATAAATCTCAAAAAATTAAGTTAGAGGTTGAGGAAGGAGGATAGTGAGGTTTAAAGTCTGCCTGGGGTACATAGCAAGTTCCAAGCCAGACTTAGGTAGTAAGATCTGTCTCCAAAAAGAAAAATGATATAAGAATTCATAAAAATTTCAGTTGATATAAATGGTACATGAGGAAAACTAAATCTCCTTTAGATTTTCTATCCCTGTTTCCTAGTCACCTAGTTCCCTTCAGGACACAACAACCATTGTAAAAATTGCACATGTACTTTAAACATAAGTGAACACCCTGTACACACTCTGTTACAGTCTTAAAGACTTTCATACCAGAACATAAAAGTTTACTTTATTCTTTTGAGATGTGTAGTATTTGACCATATGGATGGCATGTTTTATTGAGCAGGTCCTTTACTGATGTAACATAGAAGTTTTGCAGCAGGAAATAAAACCTATGCATCATTTAAAAATGTGAAGGCTCGTATCACCATTTTTGAGCTGCTGAGAAAAAAAATAGTTGTTGTTATTTAAAAAAAAAATTTTTTTTTTTTTGGATTTTCGAGACAGGGTTTCTCTGTAGTTTTTTTTTTTTTTTTTTTTTTTTGGTTCCTATCCTGGAACTAACTCTTGTAGACCAGGCTGGCCTCGAACTCACAGAGATCCGCCTGCCTCTGCCTCCCGAGTGCTTGGATTAAAGGCGTGCGCAACCACTGCCCGGCTTGTTATTTAAAATTTTTAAGGTTAGGTTGGTATCACTGAGTTGCTATGGTGCTTACTAAGCAGGCATGAACTACTGGGCCCAGTCCCCAGCACTGCATATGCTGGGCATGGTGACACAATCCCGCAGCCTCCAGCATATACTGGGCATGCTGGCACAAGCCTGCAATCCCCAGCACTGCATATACTGGGCATGCTGGCATAAGCCTGCTGTCCCTAGCATATACTGATCATAGTAGCACAAGCCTGCAATCCTAACACTTGGGTGGTAGAAGAAGGAGAATCAGAAGTTTAAACTCATCCTTAACCATAGCGAGTTAGTTTGAGACCAGATTGAACTACATGACACCCTGTCTTGTGTGTGTGTGTGTGTGTGTGTGTGTGTGTGTGTATTGGGATTGGAATGATAGCACAGTGATTAAGAGCGCTGCCTGCTCAGTTCCTAGCATCCAACTGGCCCCAAGTTCAGTTCCCAGCACCCAGCACCCACATGGTGGTTTACAACCATGCGTAATTCAGGTTCCTGGGATTCAAAATCCTCTTATGGCTTCACTGGGCGCCAGGTACACACATGTTGGACAAATATACATGCAGACAAACATTCATAATTTTTAAAATTTAAGCCAAAATGCTGCAATGGTGAACTGTTGTATGACATTAACTAAAGATGTGCTGTGGAACATTTGTTTAATGATGCAAAGGTGTGTTGCATTCTTTTATGTTGCATTTTATTTGTTTAACTCTGTGAAGCTGTGTTACTTTGCTTGCCTAAAATACCTGATTGGTCTAAGAAAGAGCAGAATGGTCAATAGCTAGGCAGGAGAAGGGATAGGAGGGGCTGGCAGGCAGAGAGAATAACAAGAAGGAGAAGAACGTGAGAGGGAGCGAAAGGGAGAGGAGGACTCGAGGGGCCTGCTGCCCAGCAACACACCCAGCCCTGGAGTAAGAAGGGGGAAAAGATATGCAGCAATAGAGAAACGTAAAATAAAAGCCCAGAGACAAAGGATAGACAGGATAATTTAAGAAAAGTTGACTAGAAATAAGCCAAGCTAAGGACAGGCATAAGAAAGAATAAGTCTCCCTCTATTTATTTGGGAGATAGGTGGTAGGCCCCCAAAAGAGCAAAGAACAAAGATCGGGGGAAAAAAAAACAACAACAGTGAACCCTTCTTAAAAAAAATAATCTACCAGTAAAAATACATATTTTATTCAAATACTTAATTCAAAGGATAAATAAAGGAAATGAGAGTTTGAATGGGAAGAGCAGAGAATTTAAATTGATATAAAGAACTGATGAGTTAAATAATTAGTGAAGATTAAATCAGATCTCTTTTATTTCTTCTAGAATGCCATTAAAATGACAAGAAGGATTTTTTTAATTTCTTGAAACAAGATCTTACTATATTCCAAGCTGGCCTGGAATTCAATCTGTACTCCTCCCCAATCTCAAAAGTTGGTAGAGGCTGGCACTTTCTTGTCAGTTCTAGAAGTATAGGCTGTACAGGGGCCATGAACAGAAATTAAACAAAGCTTTGGGGGCTGGAGAGATGGCTCAGTGGTTAAGAATGGTGGCTGCTCTTTCAGAGGACCCAGGTTCGATTCCCAGCACCTACATGAAGATTCACAACTGTCCAGGATATCTGCTACCATCTCCATGTGGTATACAGATATTCATGCAGGCAAAAATTCACACATATAAAATAAAGAATAGTTTTGAAAGTTTAGGAAAAAACAAGAAGGTTTTAAGGGACCTATGAGATGGTTCACCGAGTAAAGTCACCTGCCAGCAAGGCTGAAAACCTGAGTTCAATTCCTGAAGCCCCCAGGACAAGAGAGAACAGACTCCCGAAAGTTGCCCCACGGCCTCTACCTACTGTGGTACTCATATGAGTAGGCACAGAAGCACACATATTAATAAACGTATTTTTTTTATTTAAAGGATTTTGAAAGTTATATACGTGCCCTTGAAATCTTGGACCTTCTTTAAGTTTCCAGCCCAAAGAATATGGAAGGCGTTAATCTCCAGAGAGGATTAAACAAGAGTTCCCCACCTCTGCGGGAAACTAGAGGTGTCTCCTTCCAGGAGTCTGATCAGCTCCTGAGGAGAGATCCAAGGACACGGATCAGACAGTGACTTGGGGAGTGTGGCTTGGTTTGTTCCTGTAGCCTTGAAGTGTCTAGAACAGCACTTGCTGTCCTTCCGCAGGCACTCATGAGCTATTTACCACAAGGAGTGTTTGCTGTGGACATTTCTGAATATCCAGGAAATCAGGAAGAGGGAAGAATCATTCACATTCTTACAAACTAGAAAGAACCAGTGGGTTTGGCTGTAGGTTTGCGGTTTTGTTTATTTGTGGTACTAGAATTTGAACCTAGTGCCCACATATAGAACATGCACTCTACCCCTAAGCTATACCCCTAGTTCTCTTTGTTTTGAACTTGGAGTCCTTCTGTATCAACAGTCTGAGGAGTCGAAAGTATAGGCCTGTACTAGGAAGCCTGTCTATTTGGTTTTTTGTTTTGTTTTGTTGAGACAAGTTTTACTACATAGCCTAGATTAATCTTGTACTTGCAATCTACCTTTTTTTTTTTTTGAGATAACATGAAGCATGATTAATAAAAGCTCAGATAGAGAAATTGGGGTTCAACCTGAAGGTCAGAAAAGTAAAGCAGCCAGCCTCTGGCTCTTAGCTCAGTCCAAAAATGGCGACCCCACCTCTAAGAATCTCAGAATGAGACTGAGAGCTGTCTCCTCCAGTCTTAAAATCCTGTCTAGGGCTGGGATTAAAGGCATGCACCACCCGATTTCTATGGCAACCAGTGTGGCTACTGGGATTAAAGATGTGTGTTACCACTGCCTGGTCTATAAGGCCAGTGTGGCTGTTTTCTTTTCTGATCCTCGGGCAAGTTTTATTTATTAAAATACAAGTAAAATGCCACTACAATAGCATCTCATGTAACCCAGGGTGGCCTCAAGCTCAACATATGACTGAGAATGACTTTGAACTCCTGATCCTCTTGTCTCTACCTCCCAAGTAAATTAATGGTGTACACCACCACACCTGGCTTTTGTTGTTTTGTTGCAAAGTCTTGCTCTGTAGTCCAGGCTGACCTTGATCTCCTTCCTGGTCCTCCTGCCTCCACCTTCCCAGTGCTTGGATTTTGAATATGTACTACCATATATGACTTAGAAATACATCTTTCGAACTTTTCTAATACAAGTTCTTGCTTAGATGATATTTTTCTTTTCTTTTTTCTTTATTTTTTTAAAACAATCTTTTCTCAATTTACATACCAATCCCAGTTCCCTTTCGTCCCTCTTAGATGATATTTTTAATTAAAAAATTACGTTACATGTATGGGTGTTTTGCCTGCATGTGTGTCAGTGTACCATACATATGTGTGGTGCCCTGGAGGTCAGGAGAAGACATTAGATTCCCTGGAACTGGAGTTACAGCTGGTTGTGAGCTGCCATGTGGGTGCTAGGAATCAAGCCCAGGTGCTCTGGAAGAGCAGTGGCTGCTCTTAATTGCTGAGTCATCTCTCCAGCCCCTGCTTAGAAGATTTTTGAAGACTGATCCTCTCCTATTCACATAGATAAAACCTGAGTGGGTCTGTGGAACAAATCTGTTAATACTTAATTCTTCCATGTGAATTGAGAAAAAGTTTATTGTCAAGAAGCATGGTGGCACATACTTTTAATCCCATCACTGGGGAGGCATAGGCAGGAAGATCCCTCTGAGTTCAAGGCCAGCCTGGTCTATCTAGTAAATCGCAGTACAGAGCTATGTAGAGAGATCCTGTCTCAAAAAGAAAAAAAAAAGTTAATTTGCTCATTGTCTTCTTTACTGTCAGCTAAATGAAACCAGGCTTAAGAGGGGGAGAATTATAGAAAAAGAGATGATAAAAAAAAAGAATGTTTAATTTTTCCTATGAATTGGAAAAAATCATCTATATCAAATTTATTTTTTAATTGTATTTATTATGATTATAAGGTGTACACACGCCATGGCATTTGTGTGTATGTCAGAGACAACTTTTTGGATTTGGTTCTCTCCTTATGTGGCTCAGGGGCCCCAACGCCAAAGTCTAGCAATAAAGCATACTTCTTCCAGCCCAAGCATGTTTGGAAATCCCTAGATCTATATTGTGTAGAGAATCTTCTGTCCTTCTTGGTCCATTTTGCACACAGCTAGTAGTGATGCAGAACAGTACTCACCCTATGCACAGCAACCACATGGGGAGTTCTTTTTTAATTTTTATTGCACTTTTATATTTATTTTGTGTGCATGGGAGGGGCACAGGTGTGCCATGCATGTGTGTAGACATCAGAGAACAACTTGCGGAAGTCAGCCCCTTCTACTTTTTGGGCCCCAGGGATTGAACTCAGAGCATCAGGCTTGACGGCAATGCCTTTAACCACTGAATCACCTCACCAGCCTCCACATGGAGATTTCTGAGTCAATGAGCATTCTAGCTTGCTTTCTGTGGCTGTGACAATCCCCATGACCAAGATCAACTTAGAGGAAGAAAGGGTTCCTTCAGTTTCCATGTCCCAGGTCATACTCTATCACTGAAGAAAGTCTGAACAAGAACTCAAACAGAAACCATGGAAGGAAATTGCTTACTGGCTTTCCCAACAACTTTCTTTGTCTAGGCCTACCTGCCTAGGGATGGTGTAATGAATTAAGTAAAAATGCTGCAGGTTCCCAAATGGCTGCAGCAGGCAGTGGGCCGTGAGACCATGCTGCAGGTCCCCAAGCAGGGCAGGCAGCAGGCAGGGGGTCCCGAGAGCAGCCAGTCTCAGGCAGGGATGACACACGAGACCACGAGGAGAGACAGACAGATGGGCATGCCACAAGACCACGCCCCAGGTCTCTGAAGGTGGCTGGTCCCAGGCAGGGAGCCATACAGTGGGCAAGAGACAGAGACATGGATAGGCATTCCATGTAGAATGAGATTGGATATTTATTTAGTGGGTTATGGAGGGGGAAGGGAGAAAGGGAGAAGAGCAGAGAGGCAGAGAGAGAGAGAGAGAGAGAGAGAGAGAGAGAGAGAGAGAGGAAAGATGGAAGCTGCCTCTTAGAGAGGAAGATGGAAAAGGAAGAGAGTCAGGCTACAAGCAGGAAGGAAGATCTGCCTGCCTCAGGACAGGGAGGAAGGGAGTAGATGGGGCTTCTCTCTTAAAGGGATAGGACAGATCATTACATTTCCAAGAGACCAGCTATGTAAGGATGTGACTAGCACCCAGCCTTCTCAGGTCTCCCCCCTCAAACGACACCCACAAATAAGCAGGAAGCAGTCTTGAGAATCTGCCCCCCAATTCCTTTAACTTTTGGTGCCTAAACCTCCTGTCTTTTTATTATTAAAAAGAGATGGGAATGTAATGATCTATCCTGTCCCTTTAAGAGACAAGCCCCACCCACTCCCTCCCCCTGTTTGTTGAGGCAAGCAGATCTTCCTTCCCACTTGAAGCCTGAGTCTCTTCCTTTTCTGTCTCCCTCTCAAAGGGGCAGCTTCTGTCTCTCCTCACTTCCCCACTTCCCCCGCTTCTGTTTCTTTCTCTCTCCTCTTTACCCTTCTCCCTTTCCAAAACCCACTAAATAAATATCCAACCTCACTTTGCATGGCATGCTTATCCATGTCTCTGTCTCTTGCCCACCACATGGCTCCTTGCTGGGGACCAGCTGCCTTCAGAGACTTGTGGCATGATCTTGTGGCATGCCCATCTGTCTGTCTCTCCTTGTGGGATTAGCTGCCCCATCAAGGTCTCACCCACCATACAGCTTCCTGCCCAGGACTCATGGACCACTGCAGCCACTCGGGGAACCGTGCCATCCCTGCCTGGGACTGATTGCTCTCAGGACTTGCTGGCTTGGGGACCTGTAGCCATTCTGCCAGTGCAACCACTAGGAAACCTGCAGCATTTTTACTTAATACATTACAGATGGTACTGCCCATTGTGGCCTGGATCCTCCTGTATCAATCACCACTCCAAACAACTCTTCACAGACATGGCTACAGGCCTGCCTGGTCTGGGCAATCCCCCAATTGAGACTTCCTCAGATGACTCTGGGCTATGTGAAGTTGACAGCTGAAGCTAACTGGGCCATACACCTGTGAGATGCTTTAGGTTTCACAACTATAACAAGCTGTCAGTGGTGCCAATGTTGCTGACCTATGGACCATAACATGGGCAACAAGGTCCTTTACAGGAGTCAGGAAAGACTCAGGGTTAAAGAAATGAGTTTGACCAAGAAATTTGCATTAAATCCTGTTCTCCACTTCCTAAAATTTGTATTCCCTTAAACACTTGTTTTTTAAGTCTTATTTCCTTACATGTAAAATACGAACGGTAGTACTTTATTTACATGATAATTATATGTAAAAGGACATCAGTAATCTCAAAGTAGGTCCAAGTATGTTTTTAAAAGAACAGTTGTTTCCTCAGGGTTGTTTTGCTTTGCTTTGCTTTCCCAAAGACAGGGTCTCACTAGGTAGCTCCAGCTGGCCTGAGCTAGATGAACCTGGCTTGCTGGAACTCAGAGATCCACCTGCCTACACCTCTGAAGTGTTGAAACTAAAGGTGTATACCACCACCCTCACGAAGAAGAGCTGCTTTTAGCAACTGCATTATCATTACTATAAACCTGGGGTCTTAGTGTTCTCTCGCTGTGAAGAGACACCATGACCATGGCAACCCTTTTTTTTTCTGTTTCTATGCTATTATTTCACTGTCTTTATTAATAAGATAGTGCTCTTTGCCTTATTCCTCTGATTTTTTTTGTTGGTTTTTATTGAGCTCTACATTTTTCTGTGCTCCCCTCCTTGCCTCTCCCCTCCCTGTCTCTCCCCTCCCCTTCAACCCTCTCCCATGGTCCCCATACTCCCAATTTACTCAGGAGATCTTGTCTTTTTCTACTTCCCATGTAGATTAGATCCATATATGTCTCTCTTAGGGTCTTTGTTGTTGTCTAGGTTCTCTGGGGTTGTAAATTGTAGGCTGGTTTTCTTTGTTTTATGTCTAAAAGTCACTTATGAGTGAGTACATATGATAATTGTCTTTCTGTGTCTGGGTTACTTCACTCATAATGATGTTTTCTAGCTCCATCTATTTGCCTGCAAATTTTAAGATGTTCTTTTTTTTCTGTTGTGTAGTACTCCATTGTGTAAATGTACCACATTTTCCTTATCCATTCTTCGGTCAAGGGGCATTTAGGTTGTTTCCAGATTCTACCTATGACAAACAATGCTGCTATAAACATAGTTGAGCACATGTCCTTGTGGTACAATTGAGCATCCTTTGGGTATATACCCAAAAGTGGTATAGCTGGGTCTTGAGGAAGGTTGTTTCCAAATTTTCTGAGAAATCTCTATACTGATATCCAAAGGGGCTGTACCATCTTGCACTCCCCACCAGCAATGGAGGAGTGTTCCCTTTACCTCACATCCTCTCCAGCATAAGTTGTCATCAGTGTTTTTTATCTTGGCCATTCTTACAGGTGTAAGATGGAATCTCAGAGTTGTTTTGATTTGCAATTCTCTGATGGCTAAGGATGTTGAGCATTTCCTTAAGTGTCTTTCAGCCATTTTAGATTCCTCTGTTGAGAGTTCTCTGTTTAGGTCTGTACTCCATTTTTTTTTATTGGACTATGTGTTCTTTTGATCACCAATTTCTTGAGTTCTTTGTATATATTTGAGATCAGACCTGTCTGATGTGGGGTTAGTGAAGATCTTTTCCCATTCTGTAGGCTGTCGTTTTGTCTTGTTGACCATGTCCTTTGCTTTACAGAAGCTTTTCATTTTCAGGAGGTCCCATTTATTAATTGTTTCTCTCAGTGTCTGTGCTGCTGGGGTTCTATTTAGGAAGTGGACTCCTGTGCCAATGCGTTCAAGTGTACTTCCCACTTTCTCTTCTACAAGGTTCAATGTGGCTGGTTTTATGTTGAGGTCTTTGATCCATTTGAACTTGAGTTTTGTGCATGGTGATAGATATGGATCTGTTTTCATTCTTCTACATGTTAATATTCAGTTATGCCAGTACCATTTGTTAAATATGCCTTCTTTTTTCCATTTTTTTGCTTATTTGTAAAAAAAATCAGGTGTTCAAAGGTGTGTGGGCTAATATCCAGGTCTTCTATTTGGTTCCATTGGTCTTCCTATCTGTTCTTACACCAACACCAGGCTGTTTTCAGTATTGTAGCTCTGTAGTAGAGTTTGAAGTCAGAGATTCAACTCTTATAAAGGAGAACGTGTAATTGGGACTGGCTTACAGTTTCAGAGGTTTAGTCCGTTATCAGCATGGCAAGCTACGAGTTCTACATCCAAATTGGAAGGCAGCAGAGAAAGTCACGGCTTGGCTTGAGTATTTGAAACCCCCAAACCCACCCTCAGTGGCACACTTCCTCTAGCAAGACCACACTGACTCCAACAAGGTCACACCTCCTAATGCCTGCCAAGAAGCTCCACTTCCTAGAGACCGAATATTCAAATCTATGAGTTCATGGGAGCCATTCCTATGCAAACCACCACACCTGGGTTCTCCTTTGTCTTGCTGCAGTGAAATCTCAGTCAGTCATTGGTCCCTCTGAGTCTTGATTTTCTTTTCCACCAAATGGGATAGTATCACTCTCTTCTGTAGTTACTGTGTGGGTGAAAATAATGGGTAAAAGCACATAAACTGCTTTACACTTAGAAGTCACTGAATTAAGGTAACTGTTTTTTTGAGAAACAAAAGCGATAGTGTGTGTGTGTGTGTGTGTGTCTGAATTTTTCTTTGGGTGGCCAGCTCACGAATAACAACACAGTGTGAAAACTCAGTCTTATTTTAGGCTTGTTCTTATAACTTAAATTAACACATTTGTATTAATCTATATCCTGTCACGTGGCACTTTTGTCTTCCATCCTGCACCTCCTGTTTCTTCTTACGTCTTGCTAAATTTATGCACCCAGATTCCTCCTCTCAGTTTCTATCTTAGGAGGTCCCACTGCCTAGCTATTTAGCTCTTTATTAAACTAATCAGAAGGTGCCTCAGCCAGAGACATGTCTTTACAGTGTAAACAAATATTCCGAAACTTATATGTATATATACACACGCACACACACACACACATTATTAAATCACCTTATACTGAATTAGTGATTCACACTCAAAAGGCTGAGAACCCAGAAGTTGCTCGTTTCAGGAGGCTGGGTGACTCAGCAGTCCCAATCTGGCACCAGAAGCCTGGAGGTTCCTGGGAAACCACTGGCCCTTAATCAACGACCATGCCTGGATATACTGGTTCTGATATCAGCTAAGGAATCAGAAGGGGCAGCTGCCCAGTAACTCAGCTCAGAGGCGAGAGGGAAGGCAGAGGAAGCAGAAGACAAACAATCCTCTGCTGTGACCTATTTATCCAGGCTGCCACCTGAAAATGCCACCCACAGTTTGGAGAGATCATCCCACATCTATCAAGGCAATCGGGACAATTCCTAAGGCGACGGGCCCCACTCAGGTGATTCTAATTTCTGGCAAGCAGACTTTAAAGTCAACTATCACACTAACTGACATATTGGTAACGATAGGCCTAGGAGTTAATTCTAGTTCTCTGATAACTTTTTAAATTTTGTTTGTTTCTTTTATGTGCATTGTTGTTTTGCCAAGGGTGTTGGATCCTTGGAACTGGAATTACAAGCAGTCATAAGCTGCCATGTGGGTGCTGGAAACTGAACCCAGGTCCTCTGGAAGAACAGTCAGTGCTCTCTTAATGACTGAGCCATCTCTCCAGTCCCAGATAACTTCTGTTAAAAGAAAGGATCTGGGAGCTGGGGAGACGGCTCAGTGGTTAAGAGCACTGGTTGCTCTTGTAGAGGACCTGGGCTTGATTCCCAGCACCCACATGGCAGCTCACAATTGCTTATAACTCCAGTTCCCTGGAACTGGACACCTTCCTCTTACCTCCATGGGCACCAGGCATGCGTGTGGTACACATATAAACATGCAGGCAAAACACTCATACACATAAAAAATAAATATAGAAATAAAAGAAAGGATTCACTCTTTCTGCTTCCTGTCTACGTTGCTGTGAGCGGCCTCTGCTGTGCGCTCCAGCCTCTGTGCTCTCCCTCACTAAGGCCTCGGAGTCAACAGAGCTAGGGCTGTCACCGAGACCTCTGAAACCCTGATGGAGTCCGGAAAGAAGTCTTCCCTCGACTGTGTGTGGCACAGCTGAGAATATCAGCCAAAAATTAGTGCTAGAGAAGTGGGGTTGTTGCTGTGACTAAATCTGAACACTGCAGAAGTCCCGTGTGAGTGGAACTGGAAAAGATCTGGAGAAGAGAACTAAAGAAAGCCTCGCCCGCTTGAGCTCGGTGTGGCGGTTTGAAGGAGAATGGCCGCAGAGGCTCACATATTTGAATGTTTGGTTCCTAGTTGATGGACTGTTTAGGAAGGATTAGGTGGGGCCCTCTTGGAGGGAATGCCTCACTGGGGGTGGGTTTTGAAGTTTCAAAATTCCTCACCAATGCACCAATCTCCTCTCTCCCTCTCTCCCTCTCTCTCTCTCTCTCTCTCTCTCTCTCTCTCTCTCTCTCTCTCTCTCTTTGTTGCCGCCTATAGACATGGATGTAAGCTTTTTTAGTCACTGCTCTGGCACCATGCCTGCCTCCCTGCTACCATGTTCTCCACCATAATGGTCAGGCACTAACCCTCTGAAACTGTGAGCAAACACCCCAATTAACGTTTCCTTTTATAAGTTGCCTTGGTCATGGTGTCTCATCACAGTGCTAGAACAGTAACTATGCCACTCGGCTGAATGAAGAGCCAGGTGGGACTTCAGAAAACCAAAATACTGATAAGAATTTGGCCCACAGCCGGGCGATGGTGGCGCACGCCTTTAATCCCAGCACTCGGAAGGCAGAGACAGGCGGATCTCTGTGAGTTCGAGACCAGCCTGGTCTACAGAGCTAGTTCCAGGACAGGCTCCAAAGTCACAGAGAAACCCTGTCTCGAAAAAAAACAAACAAAAAAAAAAAAAAAAAGAATTTGGTCCACAAAGGCTTGGCTTGTGAGGTTCTGTGGAGAGATAAGGGCCAGAGACCATTAGCAGTGGAATCCGAAAGAGGAGCTTATTTTAGAGAGCCTGAATTAAAAGGTGACAGGCTAATTAACCTGGCAGAGATTATAGAGCGGTCCAGCATTTAGAGTGTGGCATTGTTATTGATGGCTTCTCTTTGATGACTTACGGTGAGAGTCAGAGCAATATGCAGCACAGCAGTTTGGAGATGTCGCTTAGTTTAAGAGGTGCTTGTCTTGCATGCGTGGAGCCCCAGGGTTCCAACCTCAGCACTGCGTTAAAAACATGGTAGTACATGTCTATAACCCTAGAACACAGGAGAGGGAGGCGGGTATATCAGAAGTTTAAGGTCATCCACAGCCACATAGCAGCTTCAAAAATGTAGAATACATGTGACTCTATATGAAAAAGAAGCATAGAAAGTTGGAGTTTAGCCATAAAGCCTATGTAAAGTTAAGGAAGGCATGATTTCTTTTTTTAAAAAAATATTTATTTATTTGTTTATTTATTATGTATACAATATTCTGTCTGTGTGTATGTCTGCAAGCCAGAAGAGGGCGCCAGACATCATTACAGATGGTTGTGAGCCACGATGTGGTTGCCGGGAATTGAACTCAGGACCTTTGGAAGAGCAGGCAATGCTCTTAACCACTGAGCCATCTCCCCAGCCCAAGGCATGATTTCTGAGAAGAAAAGAATGAAAGAAAGAAATGAATGCTGTCAGAAGAAAAGCCACATACTTTGCATCAGGAAAGATGCCATGAAGGCATCTCAGGAATTGGTCCCACACATAACAGGCTGAAGGACAGATAAAAGTCAAGTGATTTAAAATTCTTCCTTGCCCAGAGGTAGTGGCACACGCCTTTAATCCCAGCACTTGGGAGGCAGAGGCAGGTGGATCTCTGTGAGTTGAGTTCAGCCTGCTCTACAAACTGAGTTCCAGGACAGCCAGAGCTGTTACATGGAGAAATCCTCTCTCGAAAAATCAAAATAAATAAATTGTTTGATTAATTAATTAATGGTCTTTTTTGAGATGATAGTGTCTCCAGAGTGTAGCATCTCCAGAGTGTCCAGCACCAACAGGCCCACCTAGTACACTGTTTCTCCAGATTTTGATCATGATGCTCAGCTGACCAGGCTCTCAAAGGCAAATGTAGCCATGGTCCAAGAAGTTCATCTGCAGTTTGATTCAGCAACAGGCTGAGCCATCATCCACATGATGCTGGTTTTATAGGCATGCAGAATTCAATTAGAAGGCCACAGAGGCTTCTATGATCCTATAATGGCTTCCTTTCTTTTCAAAGGAAGGCTTGGGAGGCTAGAAATACTGAAAAGGTCAGGATCCCTGCAGGCAGCCCAGAGTGGGTGGTGCTCAGTGCTGGGAGAGTGAAGCCTAAGTTGCGATGGATTCCCAGGGGATGCCGGAAACATGGCATGTTTACTATGGGAAGCTAGAGGAGCTGGTGGGAGATGTAACTCCATGGAAAGAGCGCCTGCCTCGCATGCATGAAGCCCTGACACCTACGAAGGTGTCAATCAAAATAAAGTCTAGCCTCCCTTTAAAAACTGAAGGGAGGTTGCTTCACAGTACTCAACCTCACCAGGTTATTGGGAAGACTAAGTGAGTCATAGTGTACGAGACTTTTTAAAAATGAAAATCCTGTAAAATATTTAGAGAAAAACAATGGAATCAAAGAGACAACCCTGTCTTGGCCGGGGTGCTTGCTTTCTTTATCATCTTAAGCAAACCTCTTGACTTCTCAGGTTTTATCATTTAGAAGGACCAAGCACTTCGTAGATTAATATGGAAAACCCTTTAATAAAAACACACATCCTGATCCTAGCTAAAGCCTACGGGAGTCTGGCCACGAACACAAGTCTACAACTTATCTAAGTTGAGCTGTAACCCTGTCATCTTACCTATGCTCTCATTGGTAGGTGACTTTTTAGGTTCCTACCCCAAGTTACATTTTCTGAACAATTGGGTGGGTTTTACAGACACAGAAAGAAGCTGCAGTCTGGCTTCTCCACAGACCACACTCGCTGGGCTGTGAAACACTGGTGCAGTTTTCTACTGAGCCAGGTTTGTCCTCTGCGCAACTGGCAGCCAAGGTCATTTTCTCTTTGCTTCTTCCTCTGGTGAGAAGAGGGGGCTCCTCGAGAGCAGGCAGCCCCAAATGAGTGAGCGCCAAAGAAACAGATCCTCAGTGAATCTAAATTCTAATTATCCGAGAAGTACAACTCTACGGCCCTTATCTTTCATGGGTTCCAAGAAGTTTGATTAGCATGCTGCACGTCTTCGAGTTCTGTCTGAGGCAATGCTTCTTCAAGCAAATTCTACCGCTATGAGACTTAATATCTTTAAGCAAGCTTATTGGTAAATTCTCTAAGACACTTGTTTGTGATTCTTAATTCTTTTCTCCAATAGTACTTATTTCATAGCATTGTGAGGTTAGAGGTCATCATGTGAAAGCACTTATCTGCTTCCTGTTATATGTAATCTTCCGTCATAGTTGTGCTCATTCAGGATTATGGTTTGTTTCTTTCCCAAAGAGGATAGTATTTCTAAGAATATTTTGTTTTTGATTGTGAAATTGTCTACATGAATATTTATTAGCTTGAGGATTAAAGATCTATAAAATTGAACTGCTAAATGCATCCTACTTAATTATACATCAAGTGTCATCCCAATGTTGAATATTTGATCAGTGGCTTCCCTGGCTGAGAGAATGCAGAGCCTGGGGAAAGAAGGCAATCAATTAAAGAGAATTTAGTAAAGCCCCAAGCAAAGATCATTTTTATTTTACTGCCAAGTTGAAGGACAAAGTTTTCCAAAGGGCTGTGTTGTTATTGTTGTTCTTTTGTTTTGTTTAGAATAATTCACCCCAAAATTTTCAGACGAAGATCCATTTTCCACCGGCAGTATCAGTAGACTAGTATTGCCTTCCCAGACTGGTGCTGGAGAGATGGCTCGGTGGGTGAGAGCACGTACTTTTCTTTTGGAGAACCCCAGGTGGTTCCGAGCATCAGTATCAGATGGCTCACAACTGCCTATAACTGCAGTTCCAGGGCATCTGTCGCCCTTTGGTCTCTGTGGGCATCTGCATGGGACTGGTGTATATAAACTCACACAGGCACACATTCACACAAATTTAAACCACAATAAACATAAGTGGTTGTATCTTCTCTTTACCATGTTTCCTGACAGTTCAGGAGAATCCATCTGTGTTAGTTTGAGTGAGAAATGCCTCCCATAGGCTCATGTATTTCAACATTTGGATCACTGGTGGTGCTGTTTGTGGGAAGTTACGGGGTCTTTAGGAGTGGGGCTTTTACTGAAGGAATCCCATCACTGAGGGCAGGCTTTGAGGGTTTATAGCTCCCACCCCACTTCCTACTCGATCCCTCTCTGCTTCCTGTGTGGATGGAGATGTGCTCTGCAAGGTTCCCGCTCTTTCTGCCTGCTGCCGTGGCTTCCCACCATGACAGATTCTATCCCTCTGGAACCACAAGCTAAAACAAACCATTTCTTCTTTAAATTGCTTTGGTGGTAGTGTTTAATCCCAGCAACAGAAAAGGGACCAAAACACTGTCTTTATTTTATTTCTTTATCCACACAGAACCACTTTACAATAGGTTGTTTCAGGGTTTTTTTTTTTTAATGTATAATTTAAGTTTTATTTTGTGTATATTAGGTGTTTTGCCTGCATGTATGTCTATGTGAGGTGTCAGAACCCCTGGAACTGGAGTTACAGACAGTTGTGAGCTGCCATGTGGGTGCTGGGAATTGAACCTGGGCCCTCTGGAAGAGCAGCCGTTGCTCTTAATTGCAGAGCCACCTCTCCAGCCCTCATGTTTTGGGTTTTTTGATTAGAATAAATAATGCCAATATAAATAGTTTTGTTGTGGCTCCTGTAGCTTGTTTTCTTCTTTTGCATTATTTCCCGGAGATAAATTCCCTGGTGAAAGGTTACAGGATCAGTGTGGCTCTAGCTATGTATTATCTACCCATCCTCTGAACAGACCGTCCTGTGTTGTCACATCTTCTCCCACCAGCCCCTCGTGAGAGCTGTAAGGCAGGCCAGGGTGGAGTCCCTGTGCTGCATGGGTATGCCCTGGGGCTGTATGATGCTCTCTGAAGATGGCGTGTGGTACAAATGTGTACACTTCAGACTAAGATCTCACATGAGCTATGATCCCAAATCTCACAAGGGGATTCCTGGATTAAGTTTGTCTTTTGGAAGTCAAAAGATCAACAGAAGTTACTCCTTTGGTTTTTTGTTTTGTTTTTTAAGAAACTGACATTTTCTTCTTGAATCAGACAGCATCTCTCTACTTGTATATCAGAAAGAAAGTGTGGTATCTGTTAGATATAAAAGCTAGACTGTGGCACACGGTTTGCCATTCCGAACTGGGCCCCGAGGGGTTGAGATAAATTATACCAAGTAAAGAAAGTCCTGACAGAGCTAGATTTTCAGGATCTGTTAGGAAAGTATAAAAATGAGGGCAGGTTCTTTTCAATTGTGTGGAAAGTTATTTGGAGATTGCATATTAATATCATACATGGCAAAAAAAAAAAAGTCCCTTTTAAAGTTACGGGAAGGTTTAGATCTGAATCATACAGCACACAGTGGGACTCATATGACAAATATTATCATTGCCACGCATGGCAACCATCATAGCCTAGGTGACAGTGCAGCAGGCATTGCAGAAAGGTCTGGACACTGAAAGTCAGCAGAACTGGTTTGGCCTTCTCAGCTGGACAGGTATGTGGTGGCGCAAATGAATGCAGACAGATTATATAGATACATACAGCTTTAATACGGAAATAAACTTACAGGACCACAGGTTCCCGCGGTGTACCGGAAAAGCGGAGCAAAAGAAAAAGGGCTGCTGGGCTCACGCCCGGCAGATTTATCCGTAAACATTAGCCCGAGGCGAACACGCCCCCAATGGGTGGGGCTATGTCCCTACACAGGTAGCCTTGGACAAGATTTGATCCTGCCTCAGTTTCTATGAAATGAAAGTTACACTGCTTTCCTACAAACGTTGCAGACAGAACGACAGTGTGTGCCAGGCTTGCAGTAAGTGGTCATTTAACTCATAAATTGGTCAATAAAAGACCAACCAATCTTCCCCTACCCCAGAGCTTCTCCAACTTTAGTGTGACTATCACCTGGGCTACTTCTCCAAAAGGCAGGTTTTCAGATTCCTTCTCCAGAAATTCTAATTCTGTAGAAAAAAAAAAAAAAAAAAAAAGACGAAGCCTGGGAATCTACATATAAAACCAATTACAAGGTGTTCATGCGATTAGTTCATAGACCATACTCTGAGAAACACTGCCCTATAATCTCAGAGAATTAAAACAAAGAAAAAAGATTTCTATCACCAACAGGCTACAAAACCTTGCTAGCAGGCAAGAGACCCAAATAACAAGTGGTTCTATTTCCAAGGCACTGCGGGTAGTTTTTACCAAATGGAACTAAGATTTCCTATGTAACGTCTTATCTTTTAGCCCTTGTGATGGATGACTGTGTCCTTGAGCCACCTTAGCAATCTGTCCCTTTTCTAGACTTCAGTACATCTCTTCCATTCAACACACTGACAGACATTGCATCTTTAATCTTGTGTTATTGCGCACTTGATTTGTGCCTCATTTCCCACAACTAGACTAAGTATCTTTTATTGTTTTATCCTCTACAAGCAACGAAAGAATCCTTTGCAGTGATAAGTATTTCAAATACATACTTTATTAAATACAGATATATGGGGACTGGGGAGATGATTCAGTGGTTAAGCTGCTCTTCCAGAGGACCCAGGCTCAATTCCCAGCACCCACATAGCAGCTTACAAGTGTCCGTAACTCCATTTCCAGGGGATCTGAGACCCTCACATAAATGCATATAAAATAAAATTAAATTAAAAATTCAGAATAGATATACACATTGAACTGCTAACCGTTGGTCATTGGTAGATCCTTTGCCATGAAAGTGGCTCAGACGCATTCATGACGGCTTGAGGTCTAGGCTTTGGAAAAGGAGAGTAAGTGCTGTGGCTCCACAAGCTGCTTCCTCCCATAGAACAGAGCGAATTCTTACCTCCCAGGGTTGTATAGGGAGGATTAAATAAGAAAATGTTTATAATGTTTCTAGCAAAATGCCTAACATTGTGATTATGTTTGTAACAGATACAGGCTCTTGCTGTTACATCTGAATGAACCACACAGAGTACATAGAGCTGTTTCAACATCCTCTTTCTGATGCAAAGTCACTAACTGGTTATTTCTGAGCAAAACTGGAATTTGATCTTTCTATGTGCGTACATGTGTACATGCATGTGTGTGTGTGTGTGTGTGTGCACTCAAGCGTGCATGTATGCCACATATATGAAGGTCAGAAGGTTTGCAGAAGATGGTTCTCTCCCTCCAGTATGTGAGTTCGGGGAATTGAACTCAGGTCATTAAACTTGGCAACAAGTGTCCTTACCCTTGGAGCCATCTTGCTCATTCAGCTTGCGTAGTTCAGGTTACTGACATAAGCCCTGAGACCAACGCAGGCGTTTCCCAGGCACTGTTTGCTGGAGTTTTCGCCTCGCTTTTTGAAACAGGGTCTCTCACTGAACCTGGAGCTCCCGGGTCAGTCAAGGCTGTCTGGCTAGGAAGCTGCAGGGATCCTATCTACCTCCTCAGCCTGTGCTAACATATCTGGCTTTCTAATGTGGGTGCCCTCATGCTTGTGTGACAAGCACATAAACCATCTTTTTGGCCCCTTTTTCTTTTGTTTTTGGCGTCTCAAATTTTAAGCTTTAGGAATCTGATTGTCCGGAATGTGTGTGGATTCTCTATAGAGATGAGAAAGCTATTTTTACCGCCCCAGCTTTCACAGAGCAATTCAACTAAGGTTCATGCTTCACAGACCTTCTCTGGTCATGTGATTATCGTGACTTTTCTCCCATTACCTTGGAACATCCAGCTTTCAAAATAAAGAATATGAATCCCACCTGAGCAAGACCCACAGACCTTCAGCCTTGTGCTGTGGATAGGAAATACTCCAGCCCCGGGAGTGAGGCAGACACTGGGATCTCGGGGCTATCATGCAAACAATGGGATTTCCTAGTCCTTTGGAATAAGTCGGTTAACTACAAGAGGGTCTGTGCCATGGAGAAAATTATATAATATACATAAACTATAGTTTCTGTATACATATAGGAATTTCAGCTAAAAGCAAGAAACTGAGACAGTTCCCAGTGTCTAAGAATAAACTGGTTAGGGCTGGAGAGATGGCTCAGAGGTTAAGAGCATTACCTGCTCTTCCAAAGGTCCTGAGTTCAATTCCCAGCAACCACATGGTGGCTCACAACCATCTGTAATGAGGTCTGGTGCCCTCTTCTGGCCTGCAGGCATACATACAGACAGAATATTGTATACATAATAAATAAATAAATAATTTAAGAATAAACTGGTTAGTGGCTAAAACAATGAGAGATGTATTTGATAGGCTGTAGAGGAATTGTTCTAAATGGTTACAGAGACCTAGAGAATACAACTAAGTAATAATGTGGAATAATGTGAGAAATGCAATAACATGTAAAAGGCTCTGGGCACATTTTAAGAAAACCAGAAAAAAAAAAAAAACAGTAAAATTTAGCTTAAGCTCAGAGCTTTCAGCAATTGTGGAGTGATGTAGAACCTTCCCAGCACTCCCTGCCTCTCACAAAAGCCAATAAGAACCACAGGTTTAGGTGGTGGGATTGTGACATCATCAACCCTCCAGCCAATCTCTTTGATGATTATTTGCATAGTTTACTCCTCCTACTCCGAAAGAAGTTGATTTGTTTTCCTGACAGCACAGAGTGAAAGTGTTAATCTCCAACAGAAAAGAAGAAACTACATTAACAAAGACATATTTGTAATGACATTGGTATCAAAATACAGTGATCAAAATGATAACTAGTCCCGAGAGTGCTTTTCCCTCCTAAGTGTTCCAGTCTGCTTGGTATGCTGAATCTTAAAATAGCTCCCCAGCAACTTGACAGCTCCTTATTCATTCCCTGTTTCAATGTTGTTTTAAAATTAATTCCTAAGGAAGTGGAGGCCAAGTTCAAAGTATCCTTGGCTACGGTAGTGAGTTAGAGGCTAGCCTCAACTCATGAGACTCCACCAGACAAAGACAAAAACAAAAAACTCAAAGGTTTAATACAAATTCCTAACTCCTAATAGAGCTTAAAAAAAATACTAGCAATTTTCTGGGATGCTCTAGAAGTCTCTCACTGTTAAGAAAAAGAGAAACCTATTTTTCAGACCTAACTGTTTTTTATAGAAAGAAGTGTTCACCCACTCTAGTCTTACCTGCCCATCTTCACACTTTACCCTCTGTAGGAAAAAGCATCAGTTCATCAAACTGACCTGGGTGCTGACAAGGGCACAGGATTCTGGGACACTCCTTTTTATTTGTATATGTATTCACCAGGTTAGCAAAAGTCGTACCAGCGAGGGCTGACTTTGTTTATTATGCTAATTGAGATTTCTATTAAAGAGAATGTTTAGTAGGTCAATTCTGTTGTTCTCATACAACCTAGGGGCGCGGATCCATCACTAGCTTCATTCAGGTGTACTGGCATCAGCCGTGTGTTCCACACAGGCATTTTGTAGGCCCTGTCCACTTGGCTCTTCACAACAGCAATGTGAGCACATGAATCACAACTGAGAAGAACGTGGGTCAACGAGGTTCATTGATTTGGTTGCCCCAAACAGAACCAGAATGCTCACATAAAATCCCTGACATAAAGCTAGCATTCTTCTCACTACGTTATATTTACTTAAAATAGATGCATCAAAACAGAATGGAAAATTCTACTCCTATATGCCAAACATGGCCTCTTGCTTTGTGAGTCTGCAAATGTTTGTCATATCTTAAATATAAGCATATAGTTTGTGCTTGTATTTTCTCAAAGCCACCGAGAACAGTTCGGGAACAGATCGATTCAATACTTTAAGCAGAATTTCTATCAGCCAAAGTACTTTTGAGTTGTGTATATCTCAAGTACTTGTTTACTAGAGTTCCAATGGAATTCTACCACTGACTTCAAGCCAGCAGTTGTGGGGTATCCAGGTCTCTCCCATGACATCACTCCCAAATGTCCTTTGAAGGTAGCATATTTGTTATGGGGTGTCCCTTTGTGAAGTTCAGAAATGGCTGGGGCAGATCTGAATTTTATGGAACCATCTGGAAACTGGATGACATCTGTGATAGAAGTCAGGGCCTCTACTCCTGGCCAGGTGGTGTCTAAATGCCTTATACATATTACTCAATATGTACTCTAAAAGAGAGTCATCACCCCACTTTCCAAATAACTAGGAAACTTGAGCACAGCTTAGCAATGGAGATGCAGTTTAGTGGTAGTGTATAAACTTGGTGTATGTGAGTCTTTGGGTTCAGTTCTCAATAGCACACCCCCAAAAGAAGGAAAACAAGGTGGATTTTAGGAAAAACACCAAAGACTTCCCGTTGATGTTTGATACCTTGAACATCATGTGTAAGTATATGATAATATAACAATCAAACAAGCCAGATGCCTGTGATCTCAGTCCTTGGGAGGCTGAACCAGGAGGATCACAATTTAGAGGCTAGACTGAGCTGTCTATAGTGAGGTGCTGCCTCAAACAAACAATCAAACTTAAGGTGAACATTTGGTAATGAAATGAGGTATAAATAAAATTTTATGATGGTTTCTGTTTCCTGAAAGGTCTTTAAGTTTTTGTTATGCATTTATTTACTTTATTTTTATATGTACGAGTGTTTGCCTGCATTTATGTCTGTGCCTGTCTGCCAGCCAGACTAGAAGAAGGTGGCCAGAGAAAGTGTTGGATCCCCTGGGACCGGAGTTGTAGACCGCTGTTAGCTGTTATTTGAGTGCAGAGAATGGAACCGGGGTTCTCTGAAGGAGCATTCAGTGCTGAAACTGCTGAGTCATCTCGTCAGTCCCACTCTTGAAGGATTCCTGAAGAACCCCATCTGCTTTTCTTCGGCTCGGAGTCAGTTCATGATCAAAGGTCAGGGTGGGCCCACTGTGCGCTCCACACTCCTTGCCACCCCTTTCTCTGTCACGAGGTGTGTATTTAAAACAGAGAAAAGGTGTACGGGGCTTCTGCAGTTCTCCCAGCTCAGGCAGAGAGCAGTCTGCTCCTCTCCTTTATACCTTGTACCAAGGGAATCTGCCCCCTCCCGCTGTCTAGTCTACCCACGATCTGCTCTGGCACGCCGCCATTCCGCACCATTGAAAATTCGAAAAGCTTATGGCTTTGCATTCCCAAACTGTGCCTGATACTGTGCAGTGGATCTGGGGGGTGTTTTTTTTACATTCCCAGCCCATTCTAAATTCCAATTTTCTAAAAATGGAGCAGCTTAGTTTAGAAAGTGGCTCCCTGACTGTAGTAAATTCTTAACAACTTGGTCTCTTTTAGGATACACATCAAAATAAGGGATTGGAATGGGGGGGGAAAGGCTTAACAGAGTCAGGAAACTCACACACTAGTGGGACTGAAGTGAGGCTTGAATGGCCTGGTGAGTGTGAACAAGATTGGTAAACTGTAAAATCCTCCAGAGAAAGCTGTGTGACTCACAGGATCAGCCTTTCCCAGCAGCCCAGGCCAGTGGCTCTCAGATGCTAGCATGCCACAGAACTACTCAAAGGGCTAGTGAAACATCCATCTCTGGGTCCAGAACTTTAAATTTAATAGTGTCCGGAAATTTGTATTTCTGTCCAGTTCCTGAGTAACACTGATGCTGCGGGTCCCTGTTTAAGCCTTGACAATTGCAGCCCTCTGAATAAGGGCAATCCATCACTGCCATAGCAGGCATACCGTTTGCAGGGAGAAGAGCAATTATTAATACTACTAGTAGAATACTACTGCTCCCCATTTCTTGGTAACCCCAACATCGGCCCTCATCTTCCAAATCACTCAGTGCTTGTATAGGGCAAAAATTAGCATTCCTCTTCTATTCTGCAGTATCTTTCATTAATACCTACCAGTAACAACCCATCCTTGCTTAAACGTTGCGTTCAGGGAGCAGGGGACTCTCACATGTTATTGTGTACCTAGTTTCCAAATGTAAAGCCTAAGTTCTTATGAGATGTGTATTTAAAACAGAGAAAGGAGCAATGTGGCGGAACACACCCTCTTCTTTGCTTTTGTGGCTATGAATGTAGGCATAGGTTTGTGACTCAGATCACGTATCCTAGAAGGGACCAGCCTGTCCCTAACTGAAGGGACGGGTATAACATAAGGTGCAAAGTTAGGGGAGTGATGATAAACACCTTACCGTGCCCCCCAACAGAGCGAGTAGGCGGGGTGATTATAAAGGCCTAGCCTGGGAGAGGTCGCTCCAGAGCCGGCTCTCTGCAGAGCTCCAACGCAGACTCATGTCGCCCTCCAGACCCTCCCGGGGGACGCGCGGTGCAACCAAGCCTACAGCGGTGGCCGCGCGCCGCCGCGCAGCCCTCCGGCCTTCCCATTGGCGGGCGGCGCCATCTGCGCTCGCCTCGCCCTGGCGCCGGCGGGCGGAGGCCCGGGCGGGGTAGGCCGCTCTCGCGGCGGGCTGTGGCCGCAGCCTTGCGCTGGGGCTGGCGAGGAGCGGGGCGCGCGGCGGGAGGAGGCAGGCCCATGCGGGGCGGCGGCGGGCGGCGGGGCCGGGGGCCCAGGGCGGCCCTACGGGACCCGCCCGGCCGGCTCCCGCGCGCCCTGCCTGGCCCAGCAGCCCGGCCTGCGGGCAGGGATGCACCGTGTGGTCCAGCTTCCCGCCGCCCTGCGCGGCCCTGAGGCAGAAAGTTTGGGGGTCGGGAACGACCCTCCTCCCCGCCAGTGACTGCCCAAGGATTCCTGCAGCCCGGCTTCGCCCGCCACCTGCCTCCGCTCCCCAGGTCGGAATGAACTATCCCAAGCCTCCCCCTCTTCGCCCTTCCCTCATCCTCCTTTAAAAAGATATTTTCTTAAATTCAAGAACTCGTGATCTGCCTACTCCCCTCGTCCATAATTTAAACCCCAGGTCTTTTGAGTGCAAGAGGGGGTGCGGTCTCCCTCAATACAGCACGCTAGAAGGACAGATTCCCCTTGCCGACCCACTTACACCATGAAGAGGTGCAAATCGGACGAGCTGCAGCAACAGCAGGGCGAGGAGGATGGGGCTGGGATGGAAGATGCCGTTTGCCTTCTGCCAGGCGCAGACCTCCGGCCTGGGGAGGCCTCGGGTGCAAACTCCGCTGGCGGGCCAACTTCAGATGCTGGCGCTGCGGTGGCACCCAACCCGGGTCCCCGAAGCAAGCCTCCTGATTTAAAGGTGAGCTCAGACCGTCCCCCAGGCAAGCCCAGCTCGCCACGTAGCTTTCCCCACCCCACGCAGAAGTGTCTTAACAGAATAAAAGTGATGGAGAAGCTCGCAGAGGTCAGAGAGGATGAACGACGTTCCCGCTAGGACCGGAGGGGCAAGTTAGGTACTGTTTGTGCCTGTCTATCAGTTCCATTTCAGGCCTCTGTGTTCTTCATTATTCAGCCAACGGTCTAATGACTCACTCATCCGAGATTGTTTGAAGAACGTGTGTGAAATGCTATTTGCAGACAAAGGGTTGGAGAGATCCAAGATGCTAACTTAGAAAGTTCACAGTACTCTTCCTTCTGTAGGAAGGCTGGGGAAGAAGATTGCCGCACGGGATGCTAAATAGGTTACCGCTACCTTCCTATGCCAATTAGCCTTCTCCAGGTGGGATTTTTGAGCACCTCCCTGAACGAAGCTCAGTTTGTCTATCTATGAAAGGGGGCTGTAGATGTCTTGCCGTTAGGTGGAGCCAGAGGTTAAGCTAGTGCTTGGAGATCCCGGTCTGCCTGCTGAACCAACCCCCAGGGTGGAGAACTGACAGGTGGCAGGGCAGAGCTTGGGCTGATTGGGGCCTCGGTTCAAGTTGCACACATGCTGAGCCGGCAGCCAGAACCAGAATTGGAAAAGGCCGTTCACACGGAGCTGTTTATTTTCCAGCCCGAAGTCTTCTAGACAATCGGCGAGCTGTATTGAATATATCTCTATGTCAATTACTGCAGCAGCCGGGATAAATAATGCGCCTTTGCTGGAGTTACCGCCAGGACTGCCAGCTCAGGCTCCTCGGGCCAGTTCACTACTGGGCTGAGAGAGATGTCAGCCCCAGGCAGGAACTTAGATGCCTTGGGGATTGATGCCTTGGGAATTTTCTTTGGAGAGGGTGCAGGGTCCGGGTTAGGGGAGCAGAAAGGACTCCCGTTAGGTTAAAACCGCATCGCTATGGCTGTGGGCACTGAGGAGCTCTCCAGAGAAAGCCAATGACATTCCTTCTTTGGCCTAAAGAGATCAGAGTCAGGAAGCCAGGTAAGTGCATGTGTTCTTTTGTGGTGTGTGTCTGTGTGTGTGTGTGTGTGTGTGTTCATTTGTGTCCCTTGGGGGAAGGGAGCCCCTTACTCCTTGTGTGGTCTTGTAAAATTTTGTGGAAGTTTTGCAAATCTGACCTCTTGTTCACCAACCTTATGTCTAACCATAGGCTCTGTTGAACACCTAGGTTCCCTTCACAAAGCTTGTGATTTTCATCAGACCCCAAGAAGTGTCACTCCCTCCCCCAAGTGACATGTTTCTGTTTTAAGAGAGATGACAAGCACAAAGAAGTCCCTTTAATGCAGCAGAGAGGAACGGGGAAGGGGGGGAGATCTTTTGGCCTCCCTCTGCTAGCTGTGATATGGGGGCTACAGTATCCCTGTGTATGGGAAGCTGCCTGAAGGTTGGTGTTTGTATCCTCCTGTATTACCTTTTTTGGTGACACCCATTTTGGTCAGGAGCAGACAGAGCAACAGCTCCGCACTTGACTGTAACATATTAACGGCTAGACTGTCTTGAAGGAGAATTGAGAATTAAGAACCCTCCCCTCCACACACGCCCCACCTCCACCCAGCCCGGCAGTGTGGACCCAAACAAGGAGAATGTGGCAAGTGCAGCTCATGCAAGCGCAGGGAGGCCAGCAGAGCTCTCCTGCCTGTTTATCTCTGTCCTCTTCATCACAACATGTTTACTGCAGGACAGACTTCTCCACAGATGTGGCGTGGGGGCCACCCCAGTTTGGCAATGTCACTTAACTTTTCAGAGGAAAGAGACAAGGGATATTGGAGTGTGGCCAAACTTGTTTTCCATTGCTGGGCAAGTTTTCCACGGCTGACAGTTCAGTGGAAAAATTTCATCATTGTCTCTAGAAGTGGGTAGAAGTTGACTTGTTCTAAATTTGATGATGGTACCGAAAAGGACATGTTTCCTTTTTAATTTGTGATACCATTTGTCCCATACTTGTGTTTAGCTGATGCTGTTCAGCGGCCCTGGCTTGCTTTTGCTTTCATTTTGAACTTGGAGATAGGAACTTTCAGTCCCTTAGTTCCACTTCTATTTTCTTATGACAGCTCCGGGGTTGTGACTGATAGAGTGTCATGGAGGAAGTCATCTTGAGCAAGGAGCAAAAGCATGGAAGGCTATGTCTAAAGCACCTCCATGGTAGGAGAGGAAGCAAAAAATTCCCGTCTTTGCTAGAAGCATCTGAATGTTTGACTAGTGATGGCCAGCATTGTCAGGGGCCTCTACTGTCTCTGGTCCTTTAAGAAACATCATATTGTGTGTTGTGCATTTCTCGGTTTATTTTGTGTACGGATGGGTGTGGGGGTGGACGTCCTGAGATCATAACTAGAGTCTTGAGTATGCTAGCCTGAAATCTGTGATTATGGAGTGGGTAGGACCCGTGGGGTGGGGGAGGGAGAAAAATAGCTACGTAGTAGCAGTTTTTAATTGTAACTATAACAGAAAAGCAACCTGCAAATGGGCCTGGCCCCACAGGAGGCTTGTGTAAACACTTCTGAGGCTTGCCACAACTTCACATAAGCAAGTATCCTCCAGGGGAGATCTCAGCAGACAGTGTGTAAGGGTAGCAACAGTTTAGCATGGATTCCTGTCTAACCACCCAAGCTTATGTCTCCATTCATTTGTTCTGTTGATCCCATCCATTGCTGCTCTCCGAGTCCCTGCTTGTTGAGAATAGATGCTGGTGACTTGTCACAGAGTCTGCTGGCTGTCCAAAAGTGTAACAGAATTCTCCAGCAAGGAGACTGGCTACAGTGCGAAGGGGTGTGGAGAGGAGCTTAGAAGAACTCTATAGACAGAGATCCTGTCCAGAATGCAGCATGTAGTCAGGGCCTGGGTGAACGGTTGAGCTGAGTGTGTGGTTCTGTCCTGAGAGCTTGGTAAGCCTGAGATTGGGCAAAGGCATTGCCCATCTCCCACCGTTCCAACCCCACTGTTCAGTTCAGGAACACAGCCCTTCCTGAAAGGAAAGCCTGGGGATGCTGGCCAGGGAAAGTTTCCAGAGGTGCTCTGTCTCCTTATAGAAGCCGGATTTCCCCCTGGGATTTCTGAGCAGTATCATGGTCATTCCCCGAAGAAAAGGGGGAAGTTCCACCACCCATTGTTCCCATCTGGTTGTAAGCACTTTTCACTCCAGAATCCTTTGGGATGGTTCAGACCATGTCCTTCTGTTCATACTATACCCTCTTCTCCCTTCCTACTGAGTGAGGAGCATAGAGGACAACAGACCACGCCAAGGGAAAGCCACAGCTGAATCCTAGTGGTTCTCCTGTACAGGTGCTCTAAGGTGCTTCAGGGCCCTGTAAATGGCTCACGATCCTTTCTTGTTCATCAGTGCATTGGCAAGAGGGTATGTTTGTGCAGTCAACAGATCCTGGACACTTTCAGAGGGGAAGATGTTATTATAAACAGTGAAGTGGGACTTGATTATAAAAAAGTGTCCACAGAGAGACATGAATAAAGTTTAATAAAAGCAAAAATAGACAGATCATCTATTCGCCACCAAAGTCAAGAAAATAACACTGGCATTCCCAAGCATCTGTTGGTTGAAATGTGGTATCAGTTTTTAAATGAAGGAGAAGACCAGCTACTTTGGGGGTGGGGTATAAAGGCATGTGGGTTTCCTGGGACTTTAGATGATTCGGTGACTGTGGGGTAGGGCTACCTGGGACGGTACTATGCCCTAGAGTCCTGCTGTCATTTAGAAATGGTGTGCTCGGGCTTGAAGCCTGCACTCTGTGGGATACGGACCCCTGAGATAGATTTCATCAGGGGAGATAGACTTGAGGGAGACCTAACCCAAGAAATGGAAACTTAGTTTCTCAGCAAGGCAACGCCAGGATGAAACGCTTTCAGGAAAACCCTCAGGCTTCAGTATACTTGGAACACCCTGTAATGGAATGGGAAACAAGAAGGGTGCTTGAAGAGGAGATGGCTTTAGATCAGGATATCAAAGAAAGGGCAGAGAGCTAATTAACAAATGAGAGGAGAATTTCTAGCTAGGATAATAAGATGACGAGAACCAAGACCTCAGTACAGTCTTTGCCCTCTTCCCCATCCCTGTCAGTGTCAGGGGCCAGAGAGCACTGAGGAAGGCTGAAGTTGCTGGTTTCGACCCATCTGTACCCGTCTATACCTCAGGACAGAGGATCCCGAGGCCCAGGACTGCCCCTACCCCTATAGCCTGCAGCAGTATTCAGAGCAGCCCTACGTGTGGGCTCAGCAGGAACTAGGGCCGGCAGGAAAGCATGTGGCAAACGAAGCTCTCTGTTCCCCTGCCACATATTGGGTTCTAGATTCCCTCCCAGATGCCCTAGTTGCAATTCAGTTTACAGAACATGCTTCCTCTTGGTGTGTATCCAGTTGCGGCTTAGCTGCCAATCCCATTAAAAATGCCTTCCTCTATAAGAAGTTGAAACATTCAATAAATTATGAATATAGAGGTGAGGGTAAATGATACTATGGACAACGAGAGGCTTGGTGAGTTCTCAGGGTGTGGCTGGGTGGTCTTACTGCTAACCCAGAATCACTCGTGTTTACCTCTTCCATGCGACTTGCCATCTCCCTTGGAAATCCCCACCAACTAGAATGGTGCATCTCTGGACCAAGGCTCTGGCTAAACAAGGGTCCAAACATAGGTGTCTCTCACCTGAATTAAGAAGTTAAAACAAAGCTGCTTGGGGTGGGGGAGGGAGGCAGGTTTTGGATTTGACCTCTCAAAGCAAACTACCAAAGGTTTCCTCATTCCAGCCAAGTTAGCTAAGTGATATCCACTGCAGGATGAGGCTGGCTGCAAGGGCATGAATCCCCAGCAAACCCTCCCTGAGCCACTTGTGGGGACAGTAAGTTCATTCTCCTGCCAAGCCAACACATTCTTGGCAAGTGACTAAGATGATAAATGGAGCCAGGGGTTCAAGCCATAGCAGGAGGGATCTGGATTTTAGACACAAGCAAAAACTGCTCAATTGAGCATTTTAAAGTTTTAGAAAAGATTAAGCCCTTGGAAAAGGTAGTTCTCTAAAGATTACATAACTTTTTAGGACAGTTTTGTAGACTTGGGACAAATAAATAAATTGGAATAGCCATGTTTGCACTGGGGTCTCTGTCGGGTAAGAGGCGAGACAGCTATAGCGGCTGCTCCTCAGTCACTTGTTTTTGTCAAGGATTCGGCAAGCTGGTGGGTGAGAAGCCCTTGGAGCAGGCACTGGGAGTGGAGTCGCAAGACAGCGCATGATGAATCTCAGAATGAGTGATGTAGATAATGAGCCCTCATGGGTTCAGAGTAGAGGGAGGCCACGGACCCTGGCACGGCCAGAGAAGGCTTTATGGAGTGGGCAGATGGACAGGGATGGGTGACAATGGGAAGAGGCAGAGAGAGGACACATCACAGTGGCAGCTTTAATAAAAGTCTGTTGTTCTAGTGTGCATAAGTTAGTTCTGTCCAGAGACCCCAGTGGATGAGGTGACCTTTCTCCACTGACCCTCCTTAACTCCAGTCCAACTGTTCTAAGTAAGAAAGGTGCAAGAATTCAAATGGGGGTCAGACTCGGCCTCAGCTGCTCCCGGGTTAAGTAAGCTCTGCTTTGCTTTGTTGTTTTGAATGTGAACTGATCCTGGCGAAGAAGAATGAATCCAGAAACCTTCCATCGCTGTGCATGTTGCCAATAGAAACCCCGAGTAGACTGGGAACCAGCAGCTGCTGCCTCTCCATCACTCTGTGGTCAGCACAGGAAGCCTGGAGCAATAGACCTTCCCTGCAGCCCCTCTGTGGCCCACCTCTGCTGCTTCTGTGGGTTTTCCCGGTAACTCGTTCTCTAACGCTGGCCCTGTTTCCATAGAGACCCTATAAATAGAGGAGACGTTGGCGACCCAGGCTTATAAAGGCTCAGGGTGACCCGGGCGCCCTATCTGTGATGGGGCAGAGGGAATGTCAGACCAGGTGAAGGAAGGCTAAACAGTTGCCATCTGGGGATCGTTAGTTCCAGGTTCCCCAGACCCTTTCAGCACTTCTGGGATTGAGGAGAACACAAGGACCCCCAGGTATTGGAAACTGCTTTAGGTCCTGTTTTTAGGCCAAACGGTGCCCAGGACATTGCACCCTGAAGCCTTTTCCTTTTGACTTCTTGAAGCTGTCTTTGCAGAATCAGAAGCAAACTTCCTTTTGTTGGGCCCACACCCAGGGAGGAGAACAGCCAAAGCCTGCTGTTCAGAAACCACGGCATTCTCAGGAAAGAATACCATTCTTCCTGAGAGCACAGTGTCACCCAGGGAGCTTGGGTCTTCCCTCCTCTTGAAGACAGTTCCAGGAAAGGGACAGTACAAGTCCCTCACTGCTCCCCCCAGGTGTAGCACCTCCCTGCCCATGGATATAAAGAGCTTGTGTCCCATCCCTGACTCTCCAGCCTCACAGCTCTCTCTCTCTCTCTCTCTCTCTCTCTCTCTCTCTCTCTCTCTCTCTCTCTCTCTCTCTCTCTCTCTCTGACACATGGTCTTGTCTGGCCATCACAGTGGCTTTTGGCAGCTGGAGGAAAGCAAAAGTCAATGTGGAAGAGCAAGTGACATTTAGAAGTTGGAACCTGTTAGTCAGAGCAGGTGGCGCTTTCTGCTGCGTTGGTGGCGAAGTTCCCTTGAGCTGGTCGCCATGGTTTTCCTCTCTTCTGAAACTTGGGGCTGGGGATGTATATGCACTGAGGATTTTTATTCCCCCCCCCCTCATGTTAGTTATGTCAAAACCCTTAACCGTCTTCCTGACACCCACAGGTAGAAGCAGCTGGCCTGTGTGTCACCCTGCTTGCTATTCTTGCTTTTTACTCCCTCCCCACCCCACATTGTTTCTTGGCTTTTGTTCTTTCCCTTCATATCTACCTGCAGAGCACCTGGGGAGGGGAGAAATGAAGAGCTGAAGAGCTGTGGTCCGAGGCTTGCCCAAGTCCGATGATGAACCCTGAGCAGACCTCCGAACAGTTCAGTGGCCTCTGTCTAACCCTGCGGTTTCTGCCTTAGGGTCCCAGGAAGCATACAGCACCACAACTACTGTAGCCTCATGTCAGGTGCGGGCCGGTAGATTAGACTAGACGTCGGAGGCTCGTCTTTTTGGCTTGGATGAACTATCTAACTCTTATGTGCCTCAGCTTTTTATCAGCAAAATGGAATGTGGCTGCTTTAACCTGTCAGTTTTTAACTCCTGGAATAAGACTAGCTTCAGGTTAGATACCATAAGTTGAAAAGCACTCTGTATGGTTTTAAAAATAAGTTAGACAGGGTCAAGCTGATATGGCTAATGAGTAGTTGAGATTCTCCAACCTTCCCCCTGCACCCCATAATCCACCAGTTCCCAGGTTCTGGCTGTGTACCCAGGACCTCAGCTAAAGTCTTTAAGGGGAAACTGTCTCCCTGAGTGAATAGGAAAGAGGGGCTTCTGTGTAAGAGAAGCAAGTTAGGAATGGGGTGTGGAGGAATGGCCTAGAATAGAATATTAAGTTCAGAGGATATAGTATATTTAACAAAAACAGTTGGGCAAAGACCAGGGCCAAGAGGCCCCCTCTGTGGTGCCTCATGGGAAATCTTGTGTCAGCTTGAGTCTGGCCATGTGAGGAAGATGGTGGGTAGCTCAGGTAGGTCAGGAGGCCCAGGATCGGACTTACTCAAAGTTTATGGTACCTGCATGCTCCTATCTCTGCCTTAGATATCTTGGTTCTCCCCAGTATATATTCAAGTGGGCTTGGGGTACTGCCTCTCTCATTGCTGAAGAGTAGGCAACTCTGGGAACACCTGGCATAGAAGACGTGTTTCTAGGGTTACCCCAAACCTCAGTTCTTGAGAAGGAATAATTTCTCTATCTGTGGGTGCAAGTGTGCGGTTGTTGCTTTTGTGGGTGTCTGGGAAACAATGAGATTATGCAGGAGAGAACACACCTCCAGAGCTCAAAACTCAGCTCGCGGGGAGTTCTAAGGATGGACATGTGTGGCCGGTGAAGTGGTAGGCATCCGGGGTTGACTGGAGGACTCAGATGAGGCTCCTTCCCTTCTGAGCCAGTGCAGGCCTTGTAGTCACACGGGAGTGTGGGTGCAGCTAGCAATGACAGTGGTGGTGCGCAGCATTGAGTGGGCAGCCACTCAAAAGCTGGAGACTTGTGCTTTCCTGGTTTCTTCATGGTCTAACTTTTGCTCTGTTTGTTTCTAGAAGAAAATAAGGAAGAAAATTAGTGTGTGTAAATTTTTTTTTTTTGGACTGCTTAAATTGTTTTCTAATGACAGAGGTTGCTGTATAAGGTTATAGGATGTTGGCACGGAGAAAGCCCTGCTGTGGCTTCTGAGCCCCAGGTGACTTGGCTCTGTTTCTCTCTTAGAGGTCAAAGTGAAGAGTTCCCCTTGTCTTCTAAGTCCCACCCATCCTCCCACAGCTCTGGAGCTCTACAGAGGACACGGCCCGCACAGAGATAAGCCATCTCCTCATGAGAAAGGTGCAGCCCGTGCACCAGCCCCATTCATCCTGGGCAGTGCTGGGGAGGATAGCAGCTGGAGTCTCTCTGGGCACTGCTACAGGAGGGCGGCACCAGGCTCCAGGACTTGGTTCTAGTCTGAGGGGGAATGAATCCCCTCATCTGGACAGCTATTTCTGCTGTAGATACTCTGGGCTCAGAAAAGTAACGTTCATCTCATTGTCTGTTATGCCAGAACTTCACTGGCTGCTAACAATAGACGATTGTAGTAGAGTCATGTAGACGGAGGTAGGTTTTATGGACTGTTTTCTTGGATGTGTTGGTCTTCCATCATCAGCTATCATCTCATGGTTACAGGATGGCTACTACATCCTCAGATACTATTTTCACATTCCAGATGGGAGAACTAGAAAAGACTAGTGCCTTTATCGAGAAAGCAAAGGTGTTTCAGAAACCATAGCTACAAGCAAATGTGCTGAAGCTGAAAGTTCTAGCAAGGTACATTAACACTTTGTAGTTTGGTTGGCGAGAAAGGGGGAAAGGTACTGGACACACAATTAGCACAGCCTGCTTCAATGGTATAACCTGATTATGTGGTCCTGCTTTTTCCAAGCGATCTCACAATGAGACCTCTTTGGGAAGGGATGTTTGGTGGTCTCAATGCCCCAGTGCAGCCTGAAGGACAGTCTAACATGGAAGAAGGGAGGTGATGGGTCTGGGGAGACCAGTCGAGAAGGATGCAGCCCCAGGAATGCCTGTGTACTACTTGTGTGCTTGCTACTAAGCCCCAGGCTCCAGTCTGAGAACATCCTGTTTAGAGATCTGAACTTACTTTAGGAACGGAAGGGTAGGTGCCCTTGTAAGCATGGCAGGCCAGCCCTAGGGATCCCAGCATTGGGAAGCCTGTACTAGCTGCTCTGGTCTCCTAAGAATAGACCCTTCTTCACCCGCGCCTGACAAGGCATGCAGGAGCTTTCCATTGACCAGGACTTTTTATCTCTCCTCCTTAAGAAAATCCAGCAGCTCTCAGAGGGCTCCATGTTTGGCCACGGCCTGAAGCACCTGTTTCACAGCCGCCGCAGGTCACGGGAGAGGGAGCACCAAGCATCTCAGGAGGCCCAGCAACAGCAGCAACAGCAGGGCCTATCGGATCAGGACTCCCCAGATGAGAAGGAGCGCTCCCCGGAGATGCACCGCGTCTCCTATGCTGTGTCCCTGCACGACCTGCCTGCCCGACCCACGGCTTTCAACCGGGTGTTACAACAGATCCGGTCCAGGCCCTCCATCAAGCGGGGCGCCAGCCTGCACAGCAGTGGGGGGAGCAGTAGCCGACGTGCCAAGAGCAGCTCCCTGGAGCCACAGCGTGGCAGTCCTCACCTGCTTCGTAAGACCCCCCAGGACAGCAGCCTGGCCGCCATCCTGCACCAGCACCAGGGCCGACCCCGTTCCTCCTCTACCACCGACACAGCCTTGCTCCTGGCTGATGGCAGCAATGCGTACCTCTTGGCTGAGGAGGCCGAAGGCATGGGGGACAAGGTAAGTCCCGGCAGGAGGGCCGCAAGAGAACCTCTGAAGTTAGGCTGATTGATGGCCTGCTTGGCACTGCTTACACCTGCTATACCCCATTATCTGTCCTTGCTGAGAAGTCAGGATATGACCAATTCAAACACAAGGGGCTAATTTTTGTTTGTTGAGGGGATTGTTTTTCAAAAATGGTCATTTGCTTAGATTGTTTGATAGTAATTTTGGTTTGTTTTGCTTAAAGATGCTTTGAAGAGACAGGAGTCTGGTTATCCCTCTTATTAGCATCATTAACTGACCACTCAATCTCCTTGCTCCTCTGCATCACCAATTGAAACTGGGATGCGAGGAATGAATGAGTTAGCACAGGCAACTTCCTGAACTGGAACCTGGTACAGTATCTTCACTGTGATTATTACCAACCAGAAAAGAAGGGGAGGAATCCATGAAGTGTTATTTGGCCCTTCATGAATGTGATCCAACTCATTTGTTTATTGGTTTAACAAATATTTAGCAAGTCCTCATTGGCTGTTACAGGAGTGAACAAACCAGCTTTGCTGTCCTCATGCTGCCCATCATCTAGAAACACTAGAGAATGGGTGGAAAGGCTCTCATGACTGCTTTGGGGATTTGGAAACAGAGTAGTCAGGGTGGAGAGGAATTGACCGAGACTTTCTGGAGGAAACTATTGAACTAAATCTCTAAGGAGGGAGGGAAGGTTGTTATGCAGCAAAGCAAGGGAGCTGGTGGAAGGTGCTTCTGCTTTTGGGGAAGCAGAGGCCAGAGTACAGGGGGTCATGCTGTGTCCTGTCTGGGAGTCAAGTGAAGCGAAGGGAGGCTGGGAAGTGAGTACAGAGTGCAGGAGGACAGCAGGCAGTAGATTAGGAAGTGGGAGAGAAGAGGAGCCAAGGAAACCATCTTTGAAGTTATTGCAGCAGCTGCAACCACGAAGATGTCAAATAGGAAGTCAGATTCTGGAGAGTAGGAAGAGGCTATGGAAGTGAAGGAGGAGGAGAGAAACCTCTGACTTCTGGCTTAGCTTAGTGGCACTCTCTCTGGCTAAGTCAGGGAAGAAGGAGCAGGGTCCAGGGAAGGGGTTGTCCTGCTGCACGTACATTGGGAGCTGCCCAGGTAGAAAGGGCCCACTGGCTGGCGAGTGAAAAGAGTATTGAGGTTGAAGTCACTGGTGTAGGTGAGACAGATCCTCAGAGGGGCATTTCGAGTGAAGAGAAAGCTCAAGTCAGATTGCACTGGCATTGAAGGGACAGGCAGCCAGCTCTGACCTGCTGTTTTTGCCACATTGGTTTCTTCCCTCCTTGCCTCCTTTTTCTGCCTCGACAGCATCTCTCTGCAGGTTTGCTTCCACACACCTGGGTGCCCTTCCAAGGCTCTGGGACTGTGACTCATTTTCCTCTAGTGGTCTCTCTCTCCATCAGCAGAAGAAAAGTCAGAGCTGAAGACTTGATTGACAGGAGGCATGTCAAAAGGTCAAAGATGGCAGAGAGCTTGGGATTAGAGGGCTAGCATGACGTCTTGGCCTGCAGAAAAGGAGGTGAAGAAAGATGATGAGGTGGAAAAAGGAGATTCAGAGCTGAGGGAGTTAAAGAGCCAATGCACAGAGAAAGCCTAAAGAGGAGGTGGAGCTAGAGATGCCATTATGGTACATAGCTATAATCCCAACACTATGGAGCTGAGGCAGGAGGATCATGAGTTCAATATTAACCCGAGTTATACAGTGAGACTCTCAATAAAACAAGGACTAAGGATATAGTTCAGTGATTGAGTGTGTCAGCATGTACAAGGCCCTACATTTGATCCTTGGAAGAAGAAAAAATGTTGGGCAGTGGTGGCACATGCTTTTAAATCCCAGCACTTGGGAGGCAGAGACAGGCAGGGTTGTTTTTTTTTTTTTTGTGTGTGTGTGTGTGTGTGTGTGTGTGTGTGTGTGTGTGTGAATTTGAGGCCAGCCTGGGCTATAGAGCAAGTTCTAGGACAGTCAGGGCTACATAGAGAAACCCTGTCTTGGAAAAAAAAAACAAAAAACAAAAGAAGGAGGAGATGGAGAGAAAGAAGGAGAGGAAGAGGAGGAGGAGGAGAAAGGAGAAGGAGGAGAAGAAAAAGAAAAGGATTTAATATATTGGGAAATGGAAACTAAGACTCAGACAAGGAAGGAATAGAGAGAGACTTAATTTGATATGTCAAGATCTGAGAGGTTAGGTAGTCCACTTGGTAGAGGGGAAGCTAAGAACATGGCTTAGCTTGGGAAATGGTGGCAGAGGTCAGAGAGACATAAAGGCGGCCTGATGAGTGGAGGGCAGAGGGAGGAAATTTGTTACAGCAAGGACCTCAACGATGAGGGCAGGTCAGCCTGTGAGAGTTTGAGGAAGAAGGCGGTCCTCCTTCTAGAGCACAGGAGCGGTGAGAAAGGGCTGCCTTGGGAAGAGGAGCTGTGGGGACAGCCTGCTGATGGACAAGTCCCTGCCTATGGAAGATGGATGGGCACAGTGGGAAAAGGGAGAGTAGGAGAATGGTCGGTGGTGTGGAGCTGTGTGGGAGGACGAGGGCTAGTGGGTTCTCCAGCATCAAGGTTCCAAGGACTCTCTGCTGTAAAGTTGTTCCTGCTATAGGTTGTCACTAGCACAGGGTCAACTCCCTACACAAGATCCAGAGCTTCCTAACATTGACTGTGACTTCTGAGCATCTTGACTTTTGGAAACATTTGGAAGTTAATGCACTCAGCCATTCTGCCCGCCTAGCACCAGGTGGACACTGGCTTAGGTCTGGCTGGATGTTCTTCCAGTGTGGACATCTTTTTGTGTGGACATCATTAAAACGGTCCCCTAAGCCAGGTGAGCCAGATTATAAGAGACATGTTAAAACCCCAGAGCTTAGCCCTGTAGCACAGTTGTGGTAGATCCTGGGTTTCCTAACCCCAAGCCCGTTGCTACCCCCACCACGCCAGGCTGCCCTGCATGTGTAGCTGGCACTGGTAGTCAGTGATGGGGCTCTGACCCAAGGTTTTGCTTTGGCAGAATGATCACACCCGGAGGTGACTTTGCAACAGTTTCTGGCCATGAGTTTTTGAGCCATTTCATATATCCTGCATGTAACACAGGTTCTATGTGTCTTTAAGAAAAAGGGCTTTCCACAGATGGTTCTGGACCACCTGTCTGCAGCAGAGCCTCAGCTGGCAGCCATAAGTCAGCAGACCTCCCCTCCCCCTCGAGTGGGGTCTTCCTGCTTTCCTCTTTATTTGACAACATTTATTGAGCATCTACTAAGTGCTGGGTCCTAGTCTAGGCATTGAGGATAATTCAGTGAATGAAAGAACAGTTCCTGCAGCAACACATCCCCCATCCTAGTGGGCGGAGATAACCACCAAATGACTGTGCAATGTATTTGGTAGTAAGAATGCTGAGAAGCGAAATAGAAGCAGAACAGGAAGGCAGAGGATGTGGGTGGGCATGCCATTTTGATAGGTTGGTCAGAAAAGCCTCTCTGACAACGTGACGGGTGAATTGTGTGGATATGGAGTGGAGATAGCAAAGTAGAGAACTCAGAATCAGATCAGGGACAGGCTGGACTGGGGGATGGGGAGGAACGGGGAGCACTGCAGACTGCATGGGGGGCAGTATGCCAGGAAAAGGATTTTTGGGGTTTTTTTTTTTCTTTCTCTTCAAGTGATAGGGAAGGTTGCTAGAGAACTCGATACAAGATTCCTGGCACTGCCCAGTAAGAATGGACAGGTTGAGCCAGGAGTGTGGTAGAACGCTGACACTTACTCCAGAAAAGCTGATGGTTGGAGCGGGGTGCTTAGAGAAAGGATGCTGGCTGAACTCTTGATTTGCTTCAGATGTTAAGGCCAAGGGTTTCTGATGGATTGGATACGGGGCATGACGGGACAGAAGTCAAAGATGGCTCATGGTTTGGGGCCTGGCTGCAAGACAAAAGAAATTTCTGTGAGCTGAACAGCAGCAAGATGGCAAATTGAACAGCTATTCCTTTGCCAGGGGGTGGGGGGAGGAGCGAGCAGAGCTAAGTTTTGGCTGTGTTAAGTCTGAGGAGGCTATTAAACACCCCTGTAGAAATGCCAAATAAGCAGTAGGCTGTACAAGTCTGGAGTCCTGGGGAGAAATCCAACCTGGAGGCATAAATTTGGGAGGTGTCAGCATATAGATAGCATTTAAAACGATGGGACTGCATTTGCGAGCCTGGCTTCGGCTGGGAGAAGTGTGCAGTAAGGGGAGGACTGGATGCACTTGGCTGACAGGGTGTGGCCTCGTGAACCCAAGAGCTGGGGGCACCCAGCAGCTGCCACCAGGTTGTTCAGCCCTTCATGAGAAAGTTCTGTATGTACAGCAACAGCCGGGCCCACCTCTCATGGGTGAGTGAGTGAGTATGTTTAAAAATTTTAGTTGCAATAGCCTGTCACACGAGGGGCTTGATTTTGGATGGAGGAGTGATCATTGAGACCTCCAGTTAATTGTGGTGCCCCTAGAGTTCTCCAGCTGCCTGGGAAAGACAGAGAATAGGTGGGCAGTAGGCACCTTCGGAAACCGGTGGTGCTTGCTGCTTGGGAGGCAGGGAGCTGGAGTTCTTTGGGTAGGTGTGCCAGCTGGACAACTTTCTGGGGGCTTTTTTGTCCTGCTGTTTATCTTGACACCGTGTCTGGATAATGTGTAGAAGGAGGGAGTTTTTCTTGATGTGTATGGAAAGCCAAACCCAGAGCCTTGGGTGACCTCACCGGGGGACAGCTGGGGAAATGGTTGGTTGTTATTAGTTGTCAAGTAGGTGCTGGGAATTGAACCAGGGTCCTCTGGAAGAGCAGTCGGTGCTCCTAACTGCTGAGCCATCTCTCCAGCCCCATCTTTCCTAGTCTTTTTTGTTTTGTTTTAAGATTTAACTTTTGCTTAATTAATTTTAGGCAGGGTCTCACTGTGTAGCCTTGGCTGGCCTGGAACTTACTATGTAGAACAAGTTAGCCTTGAGCTCTTAGAAATCTACCTGCTTCGTCCTGGAGTTAAAGGTGTGTGCCTGGCTTCTTCTTTGGAACTTTCAGCTTTGCTACTGTTTACCTGGTCCACCTTTATAACAGACAGTGCAGTTGACAGAGCAGATGTCATTCTTTCCACTCAATAAGTGAAGGCTGAGTCCTCCAGAAAGGGAGGGCCTGCAGGCTCAGGCCGTCCAGCTAGGTCCTGGCAAAGAGGCATTGTTTCTTCCTAAGGTATAGACTGTCCAGACCTGGAGCTGTCCCTGGGGGTCTTGAGGGGAGAGCAGTGCCTCCCTGTCCTTGGAAGAGGGATCTTCTAGCCACCTTAAAGCTCGAGGCCCCATCATCTGACTCTCCAGACCCAGAGGCCATTGGCTGGTATAAGAAGCGTGTGGTTCCACTCTCTTGCTCTGGGTATGAATAGGAAGTATTCTTCTCTCTAGTAAACACAGCCCACATGCTCTCTTGCAGGCTCCCTGGCTATTACTAGCATCTATTTTTAATTCATAAGCCTCCCCCACTCCCCACACCCCTCACCATTGTTTGCAACTCACCAGCTGACTCTCAGACCAGGGCACCCTGGTAGGGCCTGAGTTACCAAAACATCCCAGAGGCAGCTAGGGCTCCTGACGGGCCCTGCTGAGACTTACACGGCCCCCACCCAGAGAAAGCAGGGGGCTTGAAGGAGCAGGGGGTGGCAGAGACAGGTGGGGGCTCACGTAACAGCAATTCAGTCCTGATAGTGGGAGCTGGACTATCATTTGTCCCTCCAAACCCAGCTATCTAAGCTCTGCCTTTAGTTATTTCCCTATTAAAAACAAACACCATTCCCCCTGGGCCCCACCCTTCTGCTTTCCATTCTGCGTGTGACTCTGAGAAAGGTCACCGTAGCACTTGGTCTTACATATGTCAAGTAGGGGAAATCATTTGTCAGCGTAGGGGGCAACACAAGTGAGCACACAGTGAGGGTAACATTGTGCGTGACCCCAACTTCTGGGAATGGGCCCTGGGGCATGGACAGGGAGCCACTAGCAGGGTTAGGCCACTTGGCTCCTCGGAAAGAAGAGGAGACGTGTTTCCTGTCCCCTCCCTATCTCTCTTTCATTTCCTTTTCTCTCTTTTCAAAAGCAGGTCCTGGAAAACGTGGGGTCAGAAGCTTCCCATCCCTTTGGTTTTTTTCTTCATGTCTGTTTGGGCATCCCTCAAAACCTCTCCGTACCCCTACCCAGCCTTGCCCATCCTGGACCAGTGTAAGGCATGCCATCCTAGAGGCTGACGAGGAGAAAATGATACAGGAGCCAGCTGTGTGACTAGCTTCTGACCTTGGCCTGGTCCTCTCTTCCCTTCTGTCCTGTGTGATTGAGGAGCCATGAAGGCCAGGGTCTGTGCAGCCTTGAGAGATTCGTATGGCCAGTAAACTCTTTCCTGCTGCCCCTGGGATAGGTTGGGGTGAGGGAGCAGGTTCTTCATAGTCATAAGGAGTAAGGAGGTGAGATTCTGTCCTGCCTGGTCAGGTCACTCTAACTTGGAGGTGTTATCTCTAGTGCCAGACGGTGGAGGGAGAAGCGGCGGGGTGCAGCTCGTCTCCCAGCCCAGGGCAGATTGAGGACATCCTGTGCACTTTCTACCAGATTTATCCAACAGCAAAATTTCCCTACCCCATGTAAATAAGTTCCCTGTTTACTTCCAGGATGGTGAGGGAGGGGGCCCACCCTTAGCCCCACCTCTTGCCAAGAAGACTGAAGTTTTGGCAGACACCCAGGGGCCCTGGTTTATTTATGTCTAGCAGTCTGCTGGCTCGGGTGGGCGGGGCTGCCTGCTGAGAGAGGTTTCCAAACATGTCCCCTAGGCATTGGGGGCCCAGAGACTACTCACCCATGAGTCCCCTGATGTCCTAGGCCTGGCTACACAGGGGCTGTGGTGACTCTGCTCTAGGATCACACCAGTTCAGCTTATTCACACAGCGACAACCCCTTCCCATATAGTACTGCCACCTCCCAGTGGCACAGCCACTCACACCAGGTCACCCAGGTGTCTGAGAACAGCTACCACCCGCATGCCCTGCTGTCCCCTGTCCCCTCTCCTATTCCCCCTTTTCCTCTCTGTATGGAAGGTTCTTGCCTTCCATACAGAGCCAGAGGCCACTGTCCCACTCCTTGGAGGACCCTTTGAGACTGTGTAGGGCTTCCAGGCACTCACCAAGCCAAGGCTAGCCCGCTCTGCTTTGCTTTGAACCATTCCTTGCTTGCTCAGTAAACCCAGGGTCCCCTGCTGCTTCCGTATACCCTGTTGTGCCTACTTTGCTGTGATTTTTATCCCTCACGCTTAGGCAAAGCCCTCCACCTTGTTACAGTTTAGACATGAGAAGGGACAAAGAATGAAGACTGCACTTGACTCCAGAGGTCATAACAGCCCCAGCCCCTTTTCTTTCAGAACCAAAGCTGGGGTCACTGGCCCCAGTACCCTTCCTTTGCCTTTGCCTTACCCCCACGGGTGTCCTTTCTGTATGGAAATATTCTGCCCTCCTGATTAACTTGATTCTGGAGCGTACAATTGCCTGGGATACGGTGTGTGGGTTAGACAACTGTTACCTAACCCTTTGTTGCTAAGCTCAGGCCAGAGCCTTGTGGGAGATGAGCTCTTTGTCTACAGCCCATGGGGCTGAGATGATGCCACTCTAGACACAGGTAGGACACTACAGTCAAGGCTCCATTCTCTACCTCTCTCAGCCTTGGCTCCTTCGGCTATGCTGTGCACTGCCCAAGAAGGTGTGCTCAGGGTTTGGGTGTCAGCCCCAGCCAGGGACGGTAACAGTCAGCAGGAAGTAGAACTCTGCCACCAGGCTCCAGACTATGTGGAGCCAGCACTGGGATGTGGGCATGGTCCATGGGAGTTGGCACACATCTCCCAGCTACCTAGCACACTCTTCCCTGCATTCGCGACATCCATGAGACGAGAAACCTGACCCTGGCCCCTCGGCGCCAGGTGAGGCAATGGAAACACAGAACCCTTAACCTGATCCCAGCATCTGCGTCTTGTTCTAGATGCAGTTCGTACTTTCTGTCTTTATTCCCCGCGGGGCAGAGGGAATAAAAACAGAGGTTCAGAATACATGCCGTTGCAGCCCTCTGAGGATCCTCAGAGAATCAGGGGCTTTCCTGAGCTAGGGTGCTGAGGTTACGGTAATGCCTTCCCCACCTCTCCTTTTCCTCCAGGGACAGGTGCCGGGGTGTCACAAACAAGTCGTCAGGCAGATCTTACTGACCCTTGCCCCTCGAATACTCTGGAGGTCCTCTCTGACCTCCCTGCAAGTCTGGTTTCCAGTGTATACCTTCCCTCTTACTTACAGCTCTCCTGACACCCCTACCCTCATCCCAGAGCTGGCTTGCTATCTGTAGCTCGTGAATAATTCAGCATGTTCAGCAAAAGCTAAATCAGATCCATAGCGATACTGTGATCAAGAGGCCCCCTTGGGGTGGCTGGAAAGGCGAACCCTGCCCTGGAAAGACAGGGGCCCTGTAATATTAACATCATTATATAAGGTTTCATTGCCTCCTGAGACGGCGACTTCAAACCCAAATGTTACTGGGGCCCCATTCCTGCCTACTTACTTCTTGGGGACTCAGTGGCCTTGTAGGCATGCTTCTGGGACGTGCTGGTGCCAACAGTCCGTCAAACAGCATGCCATAGTTTGCAGAATGCTTTTGTGCATATTTCTTGTTTAATCATATCAGCTCCAGTGGTAAGCTCAGAGCCCTGGAGTCAGCGGGAGCATACAGGAATTGTGTTTCAATAATGTTCTCAATTATTTGTGGCAAATGGGGTTGGATAGAGGGTACTTTGTGTCCTAAAAATTGTGCAGAAAGGAGATGCCTTTTCCTCTGGGTCACTTTCTTCAGGACCTGTTCCCCGCAAGCCACCCTCTGGGGAGCAGAGGACAGTAAAGGAATGAATTTGTTTGGCCTAATCATGAGCCAGATATATGGCTGTTTCCACTGACCAGGTTCCCAGGAATTACAAGGCCTTCCCCCACCCCAGAGTATCTGAGACATTAGATCATCCAAGGCCCCCGGGTAGAGGAGACGCCTCCTCCCTCCATGAAAGCAGCTGAAAGGTCTCATGGCGTTTACACGCCAATGCTGTGCTGTGGCCTCCCGCTCGATAGACCTTCTGTTTGCTTCTGCAGCTCCTAGGGCTGTATCTGTCTGTGCACTCCCAGAGTGCACACCTGCCTTGATCGCTGCAGTTCCCGGTGAACAATACCAACCATTCTCTTGTCTCCCCAGGGGAAAGCAGTTCCTAATGATGACCTGGTTAGGTTTGAAAGTAAGGGTGGGACAATGACCTCCCTGGCCCTTGTTTTCAGGGGAGGCATGGTGAATATCAGGGCAGCTGTTAGCCTCCCAAGAAGGAGCCCTTGCTGGGGCTTTGCTCGCCACACACCATATGCAGCCCAGAATATTTTTAAGGCCTTACCTTGCCTTCTAAGATACTAAATTTAGTTGCTTCTCACCATTGTACTCAGGCTTCCCACTATGTAGGATGTGTGGACTCTGCTGACTGAGTTTTTAATTTTATTTGTGTTTTGTGGTACTAGGGAAGCAAACCCAGGGCTTCTTGCATGCTAAGCAAGAACTCTACCACTGAGCTATACCCAACCCTGTTTTTATTATATTTTTTAAGAGAAAAAAAAGTAAATAGTATGACTTTCTGCAGAAGGGAGAGGACGATAATATAAATAAGGCAGAGGAAAATAAGGAAGTAAGGACTTGATATCAAAATTAAATGACGAGGAAGTAAGAAGAAGCCAAATGAGGAATAAGCCAGGGTGAAAGAGAGCTGAACCCTGCCAGGCGTGGAGAGCAGTGTGACTTCAGGCCCCTGGCTCCACCAGCTCCCTGCTCAAGGACAATGTGGTCCTGTCTATTGCCCTCAGACTTAACTCTGTGTGGAGAAGATGAGGCCAGACACCCCCAGCTGTAGCTCAGCTTCTGGGCCTGTAAACCAGTGGTAACCACCTGCTGTGGTGCTGTCTCTTCCTCAGCCATACCATAGAGGAAGTGACCAAAAGGGATGACGGAGACTTACAGGAAGTACACGCTGTGGCGTTCACCCAGGAGCACATTTTCTTTGCAAAAGGAAAGTTGCTTGGTGGTTTGTGTCCTTTCGGGGGCATTACTTGAATTACTTGTGGTGGCTCCCCCTGTTTGTTCCCCTCTCAACTTCCCATCAGATGACAGCTACTTTTCTGTCCCAGGCTAAGCCTTCGAGGTACTGTCTAGAATACTGTAATGTGTGCATGGGTTTACACATTCACATGTGGTGAGGGGGGCTCAGTTCTAGCAACCTCTTTCAATGAGGCCGGCAGTGTGTCAGCCTCTGTGGACACAGCCGCAGAGCTTCCGAGGCTCAGCTTACATGCTCTTCCCATGCCCCACTTGGCTTCTTGGCCTCATCCTGCAGACTCCTCGGTGGGTACACCTGACTTCTTTGTGGCTAGGAAGAAGTATGGCTAATACCTGTCGAGGCTACAGAGGTTGTGGGTAGCAAGGTAAGAATCTCTACCAGCCATTCTGGCTCCCAAGCACTGCCAGGCTATTGGCAAGTTTATTCAGCATCCCTGGAGCCCATTCTGTACGCATCTTTCTCCCAGACATATTCACCTTCAACCCTTACCCGTTCACATCCCTCCCCTTGTAACTGTGAATACTTTCAAAGTTTTAGAGCAACTGTGGAACCAAGCTTGAAACCCAAGGTCATAAATGTTCCCTGCTGTTCATCTTGGCAGATTCAGGGTCTCTGCTCATGGATAAGGACAAGGACAACATCACAGAGGAAAGTGCTCTCTGCCTGCTGGCTTGCCAGGCGACACTGCCCTGATCACCATGTGTTCCTTTTCTCTTAGAGACTGCTGGTTTGTCCCTTGACCCCTTCCCGCCCTCTTCCTGTCTGACATTGTGATGAGTTGCTCCAGGAGTGGAGCTGAAATGTCCCATTAAGGGGCAGTTTTCCCCATGGCCATCTTAATGCAATGTGGCCTAGCAAGAAACTGTTTGTGCTGTTCTTAGCTTTCTGGATCAGAAAGTCTGGGAGGAAAGTTGTCATTCAGAGACAACTCCACAATTTAAAAAAAAGTGTGTGGTGGGGGAGACAACCCCAGTCTTAGCCTGCTCTCAACCTCTTGTCTCCTGTGGCCACTGCCCCCTCTTCCTCCTTTTTTGTTTGTCTGGTTGTTGTTGTTGTTGATATGAAAAAGGTTATGGGCCAGTGAGATGGTTCAGTGGGTGAAGTAAAGGTACCTGTTGCCAAGTTTGATGACCTGAGTTATAGAAGGAGAGAGTGAGTAGTCAATGCCAGCAAGATCTGCTCTGCCCTCCACATGTGTGCTGTGGCATGTGTACCCACACGCATACATACCCTATACACAAAGACAGATAAACAAATAAAGTGTAACTTAAAAAGGAAAAAGGAAAGGGAAGTTCAGAAAGAGACAGACAAGGGGGCGCCTCAGAGGACATAGGATTTTCCCAGGCAATCATGGGAAGTGTAAGACCTTAAAGCCAGAAGGCATGCTGTGCTGGTGTATACACTGAGCCCACTACACTCTCCCAGCTAAGCAGACCCCAGGTGGTCCAGTCTAGACCCCTGCACCTCTGCTCACGTGGGTCTGGATCCACCGGTACATCTGTCATCACTCATATGCTGTCCTCACTGTCCATACTCTGGCAGACGAGGGCTCCCTCCCGATGATGCAGACTGAAAGTAAACTCGGCTCTTTACAAGTAAGAGCATGGTGGGAAATATCAAACAGTTATAGTCTTGGTGTTGTTTGTTGAAGTTGTGAAGTTCGATGTGAACCATTGAAGTGGTTTGGCCAATAAATATGTACATATATATGTATGTAACAGTTTTGGAAGGAGGGTTATTTGGGAGGGTTTGGAGAGAGGAAAAGGAAAAGAAAAATACATAATTATATTATAATCTTGAAAAATAAAGATATTTTAAGAATCTTAGCTTGGGGGTTGGAGAGGTTAAGAGCACTTTGTTCTTCCAATGAACCTGAGCTCGGTTCCCAGCGCCCACATCAGGTAGCTCTCAACCCCCTGTAGCTCCCGCTTCAGGGAATTCAGTGCCCCTGGCCTCCACAGGTACCTGCTTTCACACACACCACACACCACACACACACACACACACCACACACATAATTTAGAATTTTTTTAAATTTAAAAATCTTAACTTGGTAAAGCCCAAAAGGAGGGGACAGGGAAGGGATATCTTGAGGGTAAGAATCTCAAGCCAGACTTGTTGCTACCTAGGATGAACCTGCTGCAGAGAACTTCCATTATAGCCCAGTGAGATAGTCAGCTGCCGTTACACTGTTAGTGCCAAAGGAGACCAGCCTCGTGCTGGCCTCAGGAAGGGGCCCAGATAACCATAAGGGTTACTCCTTTCCTTCCTATAGTTTAATATGGACAGCAAGACTTTATATTAATGACTGTTATGCAAAAGGAACAGTACTTGTCAAAATACTGTATAAACAGAGAGGTCATTTATGAAAATAGGAACTGCCTGGAGTTTTCCCTGATCCTATAGACTAGGATGGCCCCAGTCATGGGAGACCCATGTAATGTGTCTAACCAGCCTCCTCAGAAACCCCTAAGTCATCAGCTGACACATGTTTGTACAGTTTCCAGGACCCCTGGGTGGGGGATTCCTGGCCTCGGTGATTTTGGCTGCAAACCTTGCCACTGGCTCCTAGAGATAGCACGGGGCCCTTCTTATCTCTTGGAACCTTCTTGAACTTGGGACTGCCCCATGAGCATGATCCACATTGACCATCGGTATTTAAGCCCTGTGTGCTTCTGGGGGCTCACATGAGTGCAGAGTCGCGGAATGGACATTCTGCCTTGGGGAGCTTGCTGGTAGAGAGACAGGTGGACCCAGGACTGGCTTCTCCATCTCCTTCCTCACCACTTGCTGTCATCGACGGTGGCCCTCTGGCCCCCTCTGCTGACCGACAGGATTTTCTACTGGGACTGCACAGATGAAGTCCAAGGAAAAAGGAACTGCTGTGAGTTTGTGTCTTTGTTGTACCCTGGGTGGTTCCTGCCTGGGCAGTGCTGGAGGACAGGACGTGGGGGAAGCTGAAGCTGGGAGGGAGGCACAGAGGTGTCCAGAGCAGAGTGGCTTCATGGGACATAGTCTCAGGACAGAGGGATTCCCTTATTAAGGCTGCTGATGTCTCCAGGCCATTATTGGGGATTCTGGGTTAGAAGTGACCGAGCTTTAAGCCACGGAACAGGGAGAGAGGAGGAGAACTCCTGAGAGGGACCCTTCTGGAAGGCATACTTCCATTACGAGCTGAAACTGGGAGCTGGTGCAGCTGAGCGGCTGTGGGAAGGTTTCTGATCACTGGGGAGATTCTTAGACTCGGAAATGGGAGGAATTGGTCAGTGTCTGTCTGGTGGTGAACAGTTACTTGTCCTATATTTTCCTGTGACTTCCCACCTCCTGCATGCAGCTCGGCCAGTCACACTAGGGCATCCTCCTACACACTGGGCTGGGGGGAGGGCCTCCCGCTGGATAGACCTCCATGTTTCCTGCCAGATGGGAAAGAGCGCCCTGGGGGAGGAGGAAATCTAGAGCAATCCATTCCTAATCCCTGGCTGGGCCTCTCTCAGACTGGAGATGGCAGCTGCAGAGCCTGGGAGTTCGGGCACACCTGCTCTCAGGCCCCTATTTCCAACAGCCAGCCCAGTGCTGCCCAGGGACTGGGAGCCTGGGAGCCTGACACTGCTCTCAGACAGCTGGGGCCTTAAAGTTCCTGGCACCTCTTCGCCAGCACGGCCTTGGGAAACGGTATCCGCACAGGTGAGGCTCTGGGTCGGGGAAGGAAAGACTTTTCACGTGGGACATGGAGAGGGGTTGTAGAATGAAGGAGAGCCGTTTCTAGAGCTCGTCGGGCAACAAGCGCCCCAGAACCAACCTCTCTCCTGCCCAGTTACAGAGAACTCTAGATACAGGAGAGCTGGCATGCCGTTAAATACAAGGGTGCGTCTAGTCATGGTTGCTCTGCATTCAGAAGCAGTGGCAGGGAGAAGGAAACGGAGAGGTTCTGGGAGCATTGATCCCCATGGACCAAAGAGCGTTCAGGACCGTAGTGCTCGGCTACCGGAGAATCAGAGGATGGAAAATGAAAGACTCTAAAATGACAGACCAGCTCCAGCATCTCAACCAAGAGTCTGTGCTCTGCAGAGAAGGAAGGAGAACAGTGGGCGTTTTTGTGGACAAAGGAGCTTTGTCCTCGGGAGGGCCAAGACTGGAGGGAGGATGGAGTTACAGGAGCAGCGCTAACAGAAAGGGTCACAGCCCAGGTGGAGCTGAGATCAGGCCCTCCATCAGCTCTGCAGAGTTGTCCCTTAGGCACAGGGCGGGCTTGTGGGCTGCAGAAGGCACAGTGATGAGAGGCAGCTGGCTACACTTCTGCCTTGAGATGGATGGGTGCTGCATGGAGAAGGGGTGTGTCTCCTCATCTGTGCGCAGTCTGCCCTCAGCAGTCCCCTTGTAGAAGGGAGAAGTGGGAGGGGCGTGCTTTGCCCTCGCGTGGCTGGAGACTTGCTGTGGGACTGTTTCCACCTCCCTCTCACATAGACAAAGCTCTTTGTGTGCCCTGTTGAGTAGCTGAGCGTCTGACCTCCTGACCCCTCGAGACAGGACTCTAAGGCCTCCAGGGTATTTCCCCCACATCTTCCCGTTGCCCACCTGGGAGTGCTTGGGTCAGTAAGATGACCCGTCCAAAGCTGGATTAAACATTTCTATGCACCCCATATGTTCCCACTGGGAAGAAAGAACCACCAGTCAAATAAGGTGGTATCTGCTGTATTGGAAGAGGAGCAGCCCTGACTTCAGGACCTGGGGCTGGGTGGGGTATCTTCCCCTCTGCCCTGGCTGTAATGTCAGGTGCCTTCTCTCAGTTTGGCCTTAAGGATTTTAGCTGGCCACATGCTTTCCTCTCCATCCTGAGCTGGATTTATCTTCTTTCCCCCTGGGACTTAAGTTTTATTAAGGAAATCAGTGATCTCCATCCCAAGAGAGTTTATAGAATAAGAGTCTCTCTGGGACAGCAGGGAGCTGGTCCAAGCACCTCTGCTGAATCACTGCCGTCACTAGTCCTGACTGCCTTGCCCCACCCGCAGCCTGCACATCCACTGCGCTCATGCCTCGGTGGAAGCATGGACCCAGCCTTCAGGAGCAACTCTTCTGTGGTGTGGCCAGGCACATAGATGGATCAGAGTGAACACGGGGCCTAAAGGGGGGGGGATTAGGAGACCGAAAGATCTGTTTATTTGCTTCTTTTGTCTTTATCGTTGTCCTCTCCCTCCCCTCCCCCCCACAAGAGTAGCCTTACTGTTGTCTTTCCAACTGGACATGCCAGCCCACTGTGGGTACCCTGGGCTGCCTGCCCCAAGGTAAGAGGAGATTATGGGTCTACTTGGGAACACAGACAGGAAGCATGGACTCCCACAAGCAATGGTTATTTCTTTCTTTCATTTTTTAAAAAAAGGACTTTATTTTTTATTTATTTATTTATTTATTTATTTATTTATTTATTTATTTATTTAATCTGTATGCAGTGTTCTGCCTGCATGTATCCCTGAAGGCCAGAAGAGGGCACCAGATTTTTTTTTTTGAGGGCACCACATCTTATTCTGGATGGTTGTGAGCTACCATCTTGTTGCTGGGAATTGAACTCAAGACCTCTGGAAGAGTAGCCAGTGCTCTTAACCGCTGAGCCATCTCTCCAGCCCAGCAGTGGTTATTCCTATGGCCCATGTGCATACACTACTAAAGAAAGAAAACGAGGATTCACATAGCAACTACCTTTTCCTCCCTTTTGAAAGCGTCTCTTAAACTGGCACTTTCTGTCCTGAAAGCACCTGCCATTTGCCTGCCGGCTTCCAGGATTCCAGCTGCTGGACTGCCATGCAGTGGGGAGGGCAAGTGTCCCACAGCCAGGTTAACACAAGGACTCAGGCCCAGGAGGAGGTGAGAACTGCAGAGGGCAGTGGGAGCCAAGGCTGGGGAAGCCTTGATCCAGGCGCTCCTGTGATGTGGCAGTGTGCCCAATCCAGGTTCAATTGTGTTGCTGAAAGCAGGCAGGGAGACAGGTCTATGCACTGCCCGAGCTAAGTAGACAGGTGCCCAGCTCTTCATGGACCGTGGGGAGATCTCACTGAAGCCAAGACAGAAACAGGGACTCAGAAAACACTCGAGCTCTGCCTTCCCCAGAACCTTCATCACTGAGTCTTAAACTTCAGTCTGTAGCTGCAGCCCTGGCTAGTAAGCTATAGCCAGGGCCATGTAGGGCCATGTCATGGATTCCCCAGCTGCCTATGTGTGTGAGCCCTGCCCCCTCCTTGCCAGATCTTTCCTTAAAGTCTGCTCAGCCTGTTTGTGGGGTTTCATTCCAAGTCAGGTATTTATAGTGACCAACTTTCCTCAGTCGCAGGAGTGGGGTCACCGTGCCATGGGGCTTCTGTCCTAGAGGTGGTACTGGCAGCTGGTGTAAGCTGAGGAAACTCTACACCGTTTGGAAAGAGGAGCGGTCTTTGCAGCCAAGCCTTCCTCCAAACCAGGGGACCTGAAGTCTCCACCCGCCACTGGCAGGCACTGAGTCACTGCTGTGCCTCTCCTAGTGCCTAGTCTGGGAAAGAGCTGCTCTGGAGGGATTCAAGGTCCGGGTGCCCACTGTAGACCGCCCTGATGTGGCTGGATCCCTTTCTCCCATGTTCCTGTGCACGGCCATTACCTCCTCCGAGTTCCAAATCATCTTTATGATCCTCAGGGAGACCCGATACCCATTAGGGTCTCACTCCCATTTCTTCCCTCCCCCCGTCCCCAGCAACCGCTCATCTGTAGATTTAGCACTGTGGAGGCTCCCATAGTGGGACCATTCAGCATGTAGCCTCTACTGAGCAAACTGCTTTTTAGACTCGTCTATGTTCTGGCATTATCAGAATCTCATTCCTTGTAACCAAACAGTCTTCCATTATGTGGAGTCTCTCGTTTTGCTAGCCCATTCGTTGGTTTAAGTGGCCGTCTCTGAGCTGTGCCTACCCTTTGGCTATTGAGAAGTGTGCCACTCTGAACTTGTACCAGTGTCTATTCGAATACCACTTCCAATTCCTTTGGTATTGTCATAGTTAGCTTCAACTGTCACTTTGACACAGCCCAGAGTCCCCTGGGAAGAGGAACTTCAATTGAGGAATTGCCTAGGTCAGATTAGTTTTCTTCCTTCCTTTTTTTTCCTTCATTCCTTCCTTCCTTCCTTTCTTTTTTTTATTTTATTTTTTTGTTGTTGTTTTGTTTTGTTTTGTTTTGTTTTGTTTTGTTTTGTTTTGAGACAGGGTTCCTCCGCATAGTCCTGGAGCTTGCTCTGTAGACCAGGCTGGCCTTGAACTCATAAATCCACCTACCTCTGTCCTCCAAGTGCTGGACTTAAAGGTGTGTGCCTCCATGTCCTGGCTGAGGTAATTGCTTAATTGCTAATTGATGTGGGAGCACCAGCCCACTGTGGGCAGTGCTATCCCTAGGCAGGAGGACCTGGGCTGTTCAAGAAAGGAAGCTGAGCAAGCCAGAGGCTCTTGCATCGTGCAAGCAGTATTTTCCTGATGGTTTCTGCTTCAGCCTTGGCTTCCTTCTAGAATGGTCTATAACCTGTTAGATAAAATAAGCCCTTTCTTCCCCCAAGTTGTTGTTGGCCATGCTGTTTATCACAGCAACAGGAAGTGAACTAGAACAGGTGCATACTCAGAGTTGAATTGGACAGTTATGAGATAGTTCTGTATTTAATGGTGAGGAACCACCATTCTGTTCCCCTCTACTGGCTGCACCATCTCACCTTCTTACCAGCAAAACACGAGGATTCCAGTTTCTACATGTGCTTACTACGCTGATTTGCTTTGTTAAGAACGTCGCTGGGCAGATGTAATGGCTTAGTGGGTCAAGGCACTTGTAGCCAAGCCTAACAACCTGAGTTCTAGCTCCAGGACCCACATGGGAGAGAACTGACCCCCAAAAGTTGTCCTCTGACCTCCACACATGTGCCCCTCCAAAATAAACAAAAGTAACTTTAAGAACAAGAAATTTACTTTAAATAATGTGATTTCCTATTGAATATGCAGTGTCTTGGTCTGTATTTATTTTTAGAAGCATAAATGACTGTACATTTTACATCTATAGCCATAAATGCAATTGATCATTTATTTCCACAGTGTATTAATTGCTACAGAACATTGAGAAAAGGTTCTGATTTCAGAAATGTACAGTTTGAGGGAAAAAACTAAAACCTTTTGCTTTAGATTCAAATTATCAATTGTTTTCATTATCTATAGAATAATTTATGAATAATTTTCTACATGATGTATATAATAATGGTATTTTTATTGAGAATTTCATATATGAATATAATATTTTTCTACCCCTATTCCCTTCTCTAGCTTCCCCACCACTTCCCTCCAAACTTCATGTCCTCCTCCTTTTTAAAACTCTGAGTCCACTTAGCACTGCGTGGGTATAGGACCATCTACTGCAGTGTGAGGGGCTTTCGGAGACCACATCCCTGAAGAAGACTTACTCTCCCTCCCCCTGCAGTGCCAGTTAGGCGTGGGATTTCACAAGCCCCTCCCTCGCCCATGCTGGGAGGGATTTTGGCTGGCTTCATCATGGCTGCGCAGCTCTCGTGCACGCCATGCCAGCCACTGCGAGTCGTGTGTGCAAGGGCCCTGTCGTGTCCCTGCAGATGTCCACTGCCTCTGGCTCTTGCCTTCTGCCCCCTCCCCAGGGTTATCTCTGAGCCTTCGGGGATGGAGAGTGATGTAGTCATTCACTTAGAGCTGTACAGAGCTGAGAATCCCACAGCCTCTGGTTGACCGGTTGTAGGTCTCCGGATTAATCTCTAACTGCGCACAAAGAAGCTTCCCTCTTAACCACTGAGGCATCTCTCCAGCTCCACCCACTTTTTTTAGGTGCTAGGATTTGAACCCAAGGTCTTCGTATATGCTGGGCAAGTGCTGAGCCACTTAGCTGCATCCCAGCCCCCAATCTTCTTTGGCAAATCTTATCCATGTGCGTTCTCGCCACTTGAGGAACTCTCTTCTTTCTTTAACATTCCTTTCCCTGTTAAAATATAATCCTTCTTTGTGCCCCTGTGGCTGTCTGCCAGATCCTTGACTCCCTCTATCCCTTGCCCCATCTCCCTTCAGTCTTAAAGGGGTCTTGGTGGTGGCTGACCATTGTAATCCCTCCACTGTGGAGGCCAGACTACATAGTGAGTTCCAAGCCAACCTAGGCTTGTATGTATACATCTTTTCTCCATGTATATATTTCATTCCTTTATTTGTGTACCCATAAACATGCACAGTTTGGGCAGAGGACAGAGGCCAGCTCAGGGGAGTTGGTCCTCTCCCTCCCAGGTGGAAAGCGAGTCATTAGTCCTGGCAGCAAGTGCCTTTTACCAGTGCTAAGCTGTTTCACCTGTCTCCGTAATTCCCTTTTCCTTGCTTACGCGGGATGTAAGACGCCCTCAGTCTCACTATAGGAAATGCCAGCGTAATTGCTTGAGGGTGAGGCCAAGTATCTCGGGACCACTGACAGAAATCCTGAGACCACTCAAGGCAGCAATGTCTCAAGCTGCAGATGTGCAGGGACTTCCCAGCTGTCCAAGGGTCAGGCCCTGGGGCTAGGTGCCCACTAGGATTCAGATCCTACGTCATTCGCTCATCCTGTAGTCCTGGGCCAGCCCTTAATTTTCTCTTCTGTAGAATGGGAATGGCAGTGTTGCTTGGCTCTTGGGTTGTTACCGGGGTTGAAGGGATGAAAGTAGAAATCCTGGCGAACCAACCACACCTGGCACAGAGCAGCAGATGGGGGCGGTGTGCTGTTGCTGTGGAAGCCATTGGAGGGCAAAGGGAATTGATGCCACTTCTCTGGCAACCTAGCAAGGTGCGTCCATGGAGGATGATGGCCTGTGACTGAAGATATGCCGGCGTGAGCCACACAGTTTATACCCCTTGCCAACATACAGTTCTCAGGCGGGATGCCCAAGTTGGGGTCTGAGTAGAGAATGGAGAAGAGTGTGTATGCGGGGGTGGGGTGATGGTAGTCTCTGCTACCTCCGGGTGTCAAGAATGTCGTCACAGGATGGTGGTGCCACATGCCTATAATCTCAGCACTCGGCAGGCAGAGGCAGGTGGGTCTCCGTGAGTTCAAGACCAGCCTGGTTCTACAGAGCGAGTTCCAGGACAGCTAGGACTGTTACACAGAGGAACCCTGTCTTGAAAAACAAAAACAAGCAAACAAACAAACAAACAAACAAGAATCTTGCTTTTAATAAAGCTGGCCAGTGGTAGCACAGGCCTTTAATCCCAGCACTAGGGAGGCAGAGGTAGGTGGATCTCTGAGTTTGAGGCCAGCCTGATTTACAGAGTGAGTTCTAGGACAGCCAGGGCTACCCAGAGATACCCTGTCTCAGAAAAGCAAAACCTCCCAAAAGAAAAGAAAAAAAATGAAATTTAAAAAAAGTCTACCCTCATTCCTGGGCACTGTACAGCATCCACTCTGAGACAGATGCCTCGTGGTGAGAGGAGCCTGGCAGGCAGACAATGTGCTGTCCGCCTCGTGGTGAGAGGAGCCTGGCAGGCAGACAATGTGCTGTCCCTCCCTGAGAAAGGCATTGCAGCTCTCCCAGTGTCCTGCACCCGTCCCCGTCTGTTCTGTCCACTGGCACCATTCACAGAGTGAATGGCAGCATGCAGACTGCCAAACACATTATCATCGATGCCCATTACCTGCATATTCTTTGCCCCAGGAGGAGATTAAGGACCATCTGTGTTAAGGCCAAGTTCTTTGAGAGTAAAGGCCACATGTTATATAGAGAACTTACTTTGTACAGTTCCATCAATATTGAGTAATATGTTCTGATAGCCCAGCTTGGCTGTAGGCATCACTCCCCAGGAGGAAAATCTACCTAAATTCAGATCTGGCATTTATCATGTGCCTATGGGATGCCATCCAGGAAACCCTCCCATGGAACTTGAGAGTAGGTATGAGTACACCCATTGTACAGGCAGAGACGCAGAGGCTCCGGAAAACCAGAGAGACTGCAGGGAGTGACAGGCACAGGAGGCTTAAATCCACCAAGAGGAGACAGACCTCGGGATGGATGGCTTTGGGAGGACATGGTTTGGAGGAGAGTTCCGAGGCACCCACGCCTGCAGGGAGGGTGAGGGGACATAAAGGGACACCCAAAGCCCGGAGGAAAGCCCTTTCTTCAGGAGATTGTCCTCTTGGCATCCTTAGGGGACCCTAAAAGGAGCCCTCCCTGCCTCCTGAGTTTGCCAGCGCTGTTGTCATAGGTGTTCTCCAGTAACTTCTGCCTGTAGTTAGCTCTGTCTGCTTCCAGCATGTGTGACAAGGCTGCTTTCTTTTGTTTAATCCCGTCTACAACATGGCATTCACCTCTCCCCTCCCCCCCACCCCGTGATCTGATCCAGCTTGCTTCTGTTGTGTAATGATAAGGGACTCAGCTGCCAACAGTGGCCTGGGGTTAGTGGGCTCCAGGCCTGCCCACAGATCTATCTCAAATTCAGTATCTTCCCTGCCCTTTCCTTCTGATCCCCTGCCTCAGCTTTTCTCAGATCTCTCCCCTGTTTGTCTGAGTTTGTACCACACTGACACACTCAGAAAGCCTGCCTGCCTGGTGGGGAGAGGAGAGGCTCTTGCCTTCCTTGCTGCACATTCTCTTCTTTCTCAGTTCTTTCAGACTCCTGGCCTCTAGTAGCCTCTGAGTTACCTCTGGGTCTTTAGACTTCAAGGACCTGCCCAGTAGGGTGGGTGGGTGTGCACTCTTCCCCAGTTCTGGGAGAGTGGGAGAGATCGAGTGTTCCCACCGTCATGAGTCAGAAGAGACTGCTGATACCCTCAGAGAGCAAGAAGGTAACAAAAGGGCTGTGAACAGGGCTAGTGATCCATGCAGCTGTGTTAGTGAAAACGGGGTGCGAGGCAGGAAAGCACAGGCCTACAAGCTCCGAAGGAGACGCATGGTCAGATAAGAGCCTAATTAAGAGATTGAATCCAGAGAGACAGCTGAGCCCATCTCTGGCCTCAGGGCCAGAGGGTCTGCCTTTTCATAGCTGTGTGTCCCCACGTTACTTGCTAGGACACCCTGCTCCAAAGGCAATGTAGATGTGCCTAGACTTCATTTCAGAGAGAAAGCTCTTCATAAGAGTAATGCTGGCCTGCAGCTGTGGGCCTGCTATAGAAGCTTATGTTCCTTCATCCTGCATCTGTAGGGTGGTCCAGGTGGAGAAGCCACACCCAAGGGTGGCCGGGGCTACACTGACCCTGCTGAGCTCCCTCCCGTGTCTCACCATTGGTTTTCTTCCCCAGGGTGAAAAGGGAGATCTTGTGGCCCTGAGCCTCCCCTCTGGCCCTGGCCATGGTGACACTGATGGCCCCATCAGTCTGGACGTGCCAGATGGAGCGCCCGACCCCCAGCGGACTAAGGCTGCCATTGACCACCTGCACCAGAAGATCCTGAAGATCACCGAGCAGATCAAGATCGAGCAGGAGGCGCGGGATGATAACGTGGCGGAGTACCTGAAGCTGGCCAACAATGCGGACAAGCAGCAGGTGTCGCGCATCAAGCAGGTGTTTGAGAAGAAGAATCAAAAGTCGGCCCAGACCATCGCCCAGCTGCACAAGAAACTAGAGCACTACCGCCGGCGCCTGAAGGAGATAGAGCAGAACGGGCCCTCGCGACAGCCTAAAGATGTGCTGCGCGATATGCAGCAAGGGCTAAAGGATGTGGGCGCCAACATGCGTGCCGGCATCAGTGGCTTCGGGGGTGGCGTGGTGGAGGGTGTCAAAGGCAGTCTCTCTGGCCTCTCGCAAGCTACCCATACTGCAGTGGTGTCCAAGCCCCGGGAGTTCGCCAGCCTCATTCGCAACAAGTTCGGCAGTGCCGACAACATTGCCCACCTGAAGGACCCGATGGAAGATGGACCCCCCGAAGAGGCAGCTCGGGCGCTGAGTGGCAGTGCCACGTTAGTCTCCAGCCCCAAGTACGGCAGTGACGATGAGTGTTCCAGTGCCAGTGCCAGCTCAGCTGGGGCGGGCAGCAACTCTGGGGCTGGGCCGGGAGGTGCGCTGGGGAGCCCTAGATCCAACACTCTTTATGGTGCCCCTGGAAATCTGGACACTCTGCTGGAGGAGTTGCGGGACATCAAGCAGGGCCAGTCACACCTGGAGGACTCCATGGAGGACTTGAAGACTCAGCTGCAGAGGGACTACACCTACATGACCCAGTGCCTGCAAGAAGAGCGCTACAGGTGGGTACCTCTTGGCTTCCCGGCTGCGGGTGGGCTAAGTGGGAAAGGAAGGAAGCTGTTCTGAGCTTTGGAGGTCACTGGAGAAGCTTCCAGAAGGGTCTTGCCATGCTGGGAGGAGCCCCTGAGGAGCTTTCTCCAGACTGGAACAGGAGTCACCAGATCTCTGGAACAAGGGTTCTGCCGGTCTCAGGATACTTTAGGTCAGTGGTTCTCAACGTTTCTCATGCTGTGACCCTTTAGTACAGTTCCTCATGCTGTGGTGACCCCAGCCGTAACATTATTTTCATTGCTTCTTCATAACTTTAATTTTTCTACTGTTACAAATTGTAAAATAAATATCTAATATTCAGGATATCTGATATGTAACACCCGTGAAAGGGTCGTTTGACCCCCAGGTTGAGCATCACTGCTTTGGGGTGTTATGCGCTTAACTCACACAAGGGAGATTAAGACAAGGGCCAGCACCATGTGTGCTCTTCTGGAGACTCTGGTTCAGAAAGAACCTTGGAGGCAGCTACCTGGGTTCAAATCCCAGATCTTCCATATATTAGAGCAACTTAACTGAACAGCTCGTACTCCACTGTTTCCCTGTCTGTGACCTGACCTTAGGGAGTGGTCATAAAGAGAGAATGAGCCGGCTAGGCGTGATGGCACACGCCCTTAATCCCAGCACTTAGGAAGCAGAGGCAGTCAGATCTCTGAGTTCTAGGCCAGCCAGACCTACATCGTAATACCGTTTAAAAAACAAAACAAACAAACAAACAAAAAAAAACACCTGAACAAGTCAATCTGTAAATGCGAAGTGGAGATAGATGGACAGTTAGAATGCCTAGAGCGTTCCCGAGGTTAAGAATGGGCTGGAGTTTGGTCCTTCCCCTGCCTCCCTCCCTCTCTCTCTGAGGGATTTGGGGACCTTTTTCCTTAGCACTTCTTCTTTCTAGATGATGGCTTGTAAAACTGAGGGGAACCCCATCTAAAACCAGCCACCCTCACTCTATAGCCATCTTTGGATACTTGGTGCTTTTCAGAGCAGGGATCACATTCTCTATACTTCCGGGTCCCTGCTACCCACAAAGCATCTTAGAGTTTAAAGCTGGGTTAGAGTCACTCAGTCCTTAACTCCCCATCGTGAGCCATGAGATCCCAGACAGGTTCTCATTCTCCTCACCTGTCAATACTGTCTGGTGAGGCTGCAGTGCTAGGCCACGCTTACCACAGGGCTGGCACAGAGCAGAGTGATGCTCTTAACCAGGTTAAGATGAGGGCAGGACTGGACACATGGGTGGGCTGCGTGTCACTACCGACAGAATGGTTTGTAAGAATTGCTGTCACCTTCTCTTTTCCTTCCAGGTATGAGAGGCTGGAGGAGCAACTGAATGACCTGACTGAGCTCCACCAGAATGAGATGACCAACCTAAAGCAGGAGCTAGCCAGCATGGAGGAAAAGGTGGCCTACCAGTCCTACGAGAGGGCCCGAGACATCCAGGTATGGCCCAGGATGTGTGGATAGAGCTGTAGACACAGGGTACAGGTGACAGCATTGGGGTGGACCTATCACATAAGGCATGATGAGCAGAGGTTTATCTATAACATGGAGGAAAAGGTGGCCTACCAATCCTATGAGAGGGCCTGAGATATCCACGTATGGCCCAGGCCTCTCTGGGGAGGTCCTGATGTGTGGATAGAGCCGTAGGCCCAGGGTGCAGGTGACACATTGGGGTGGACATATCATACAGGGCGTTTTTATCCATAAATGATGAGCAGAGGTTTATCCATAGGGCAGATAGGTACAGGATGCAGAAGGCAGTGTTGCTGGGGTAGAGATAAGAACAAGGTAAGTCCTTGGCCAAGCGTATGCATTATGCAAAGGCAAACTGGTAGGCAAGGGCCAATTATGGTTGCCACATTTTTTATATCAGATTTACAAATGAATAATTGTTATTTCTGGGCATTTGCCTGCCTCAATATGGAGCTGGAATCAATAAGCAAGACTTCCGTTTCCTTACCTCCTCCTCAGACAGTCATCAGTCAAGAGTTCTGTCCCCAGTTCTAGGAGTACCCTTCTTGGCCTTGAAGAGGGGCTCTGTTACCACCTTCTTGGTACAGTGGCATATTAGTGTATTCTTTGCTGTAGCGAATGTGTAAGGTTGGATAGTCTGTAAAGAGAAAAGATCCACCCAGCTCTCCCCTCTGGAGACCTAAGAGGATGTCATCCTGACTTTGGAGCTGGTAAAGACTGCATTGCTGTAGCCTCCCAAAGACAGGGACTGTATAGGAGAGTCACAGAGTGAGGCAGAAAGCCAGAGAGATTTGGGGTTCAGACTTTCTCTCATAGGCTCTAATTCTTTACATCACACACACACACACACAAAGGTTCTGCAACCCTAGCATTGCCATGCTAGAAACTAATCTTCCAGCTCACAAACCCTTGGAGATCACACGTGAGCTCTATGGGAATAAGAACAGGCAGACTGGGCTCAGTCTAGGATCTCACCCACCCTGAGCTCCCTTATACCACCCTCTGTCCCCTGCAGGAGGCCGTGGAGTCCTGCCTGACTCGGGTCACCAAGCTGGAGCTGCAGCAGCAGCAGCAGCAGGTGGTGCAGTTAGAAGGTGTGGAGAACGCCAACGCACGCGCCCTGCTGGGCAAGTTCATCAACGTGATCCTGGCACTCATGGCCGTGCTGCTGGTGTTTGTGTCCACCATTGCCAACTTCATCACGCCCCTCATGAAGACACGCCTACGTATCACCAGCACCGCCCTCCTGCTCCTTGTCCTCTTCCTCCTCTGGAAGCATTGGGACTCGCTCACCTACCTCCTGGAGCGTGTGCTGCTGCCCAGCTGAGCAGCTGCTATTCCGCCCTGTGCTCTCCGGTTCCACTGGCCACACATCTCCAGGAGGGCCTGGGACTCGACATGTCCTGTTTGGCCTCTTGCCCAAACTCCCCATTCGGCAGCTCCTGCCCCTTCTCTGCACTGCATCTGTTTGACACCATCTCTCTTTTAGCCTGAAGGTTGCTGGAGGGGTGTGGAGGGGTGTGGGGGGGTGTGGGGGGGTCGGGGCTGGAGGAAGTGGAGACACTCATGGCCAAATGGAACAAGGGAGGACACCAGGGCTGCATTGTTTGAATTATTTAGTCACGTGGGACTTTTCTGGACTGACCTAAGGATGTCCTAGGTCATGAAGGCCCCTAAGATATAAAACCCGGTCTCAGTTTCCCTAGGAAAGAGCCCATCCTGGGGGGAGCCATAGTTTCCTCCCACAGAGATGGTCTGTCTGGATATAGCCAGTGGGAGGCTGTGCTGACTGAGTCCAGGAAAGGGAGCGTCCCCAGCCTTGGGACCAGAGGGCAGGCTTGACACAGCCACTAGTTGCTCAGCCTGCCCTGCCCCTGCTCCTCTCCTAACTGAGCTGATTTGAGACTGGTTTCTGGAGGCTGGGTGAGGTGTGGCTTTGGATTTGTGTTTTCTCTGCCCATCTTTCTCCCTTCACTGGGTGTGCTGTTTTCTGAAAAACAGGTCCAAGCGCCCTGAGCCTCTAACCCAAACCTTTAGGCCTCTGGGATCAAGCTGAGTTCTATTTATTTATTTATTTATTGACTTATTTATTTGTTCCTACCTTTCCCTTGCTTCTGCCCAGCTGGGCTCCAGGAGGAGAAGCTGCTCATTCTCCCTCTGCAGCAAGGGCTTATTCTTGGCTCACCACACTCCAGACCATGTACCCTCTGATGTTTCTGGCTGAAAGAAGGGGTACGTGGCCCCCCAGCCCACTCTCCCAAGCAGCCCCACCAGATGGGTGGGAGAATCATGGCCTCTTTTATATATACCTATTTATTTTATATGTGTGTCTTTGTGGGGGAATAGGATGTTTGTTGATTTACTTCTTTAAGGCTCTGGAGTGTTGCATACGATTCTGTACAGCCCAGCCTCCCGTGGGCCCTTCCAAGCACAGTGGAGATTTCTCGGGATGGGAGAGAGGAACCCGTGAAGCAGGAGAAGCAGTGCCTGCCAGCTGTGGTGGACCTTCCTGAGAAATAAATATCCTCTACGTTTTCCAACCATCCTGTCTGGTGTTGATTAAGCTGTCTCTCTGAAAATCACAGGACCTCTTTTCCACACTCAAGCATTCCGGGTAGCACAGGCAGGACCTCATCTGTTGGCCTGAATTGTCTTCCTTCAGGAGACAACATTGAAGGAGACATACCCACCCTCCAGCCTTGGTCTGAGCAACTTAAGTGAGGTGACTACCGTTCCATCCAGGCCCAGTTTTGCCAGAGCACTTCCCAGAAGGGATGTGGAGTTAGGACCAGTTGTGACCACAAGAGGTCAGCAGAGTCCGTACTCCAAAACCTCTCTCAAGATGCAGTTTCAAACCAGCATCTATTGGGGTTAGCCTGGCTTTGTCATTGTGGTCTGGCTGGGGCAGGGAGCACTTGCTTCCCAAGAGCTGTGGTGTGATCCTCCCCATGAAGGTCCAGGGCTTAGTATCTGCCCCATGGTTGGAGCAATCAGTCCTTGCAGCCCCAGAGTGCTTCCTGGCAGGAATTTAGTGGGTACCTATAATAGGCCCTTTGAAGGAAGATGCAACAAGGAGGGGCTGTGATTAAGAAAGACAAAAACAAACCAAACAAAAAACAGCTGAGAACCTTGGGTCTTGATCATAACTTGTGCACTGCAACCACCTCCTACCTACTCTGGGCCTCAGTTTCCCCATCAGTAAAGTAGGATGGATGTGGCCACTCTTCATGTCAAGGAGCCCTGGCATTCTGTGGTTCTGAGTTCCACAAGCCAAAATTGCAACTGTGTCTAGGGCTCCAAGGCCTGGAGAGAACGCAGAACTGGCACCGCAAGGAGGTGGCATTGCCAGTCTGACTTTGCCCTCTGTGTTGGGTAGTTTTGCCAGACTGCTTTCCAACTATTCCATTCCTGGTCCTTGCACTCCCAGTTCTCCTCCAACTGCATATGCATGTGTACCTCCCTTGGGGGCCACAGGCGGCTCAGAGCCCACATTCCAGGGCCACAGGTAGGGGGTGGCCGCTCCTGGCTACAAGACATTTCCTACATTCCTCCCAAGGTCAGATGCCCTCTCAGAATTGGCTCTAAATGTCACTGCCAGCTGCAGCCCACACTGAAAGGGAGGAAGAAAGCGAGGCCACTCTTGGCCAGTTCTGAGGCTGCAAAGCAAACAGCCCGAGGGAGGTGGTAGGCCCCCAGCTACATCTTCTTTGTAGAAGCCAGCAATGGCTTGTTTTCCTTCTCAGGAGTACAATGGTGCGTCTCTCAAAACCCTGCTATCCTGGGGCTTGAGGCAGCCCTGTTTGTGTCTGTGCTGCCTCTGTAGAGAAGGAGCATGAGTTGCCCCCACCTCCTGCTCTCCCCTGAGGTCCTGAGAGTGAGACATTGTGTCAGGGTTATCACTTGTAGTCTGCCTCCTTCAGACTACAAGACCTAGAGGCAGGGCCTTCCCAGAGCACCTGTCCCACAAGCGTTTGTCCCACCCCCAGAGTGCTGCAGAGCAGTCAGACTGGTGGACTCCCACTGCCTGGGTCCCTTATAGTGGGGGCAGATGAAAGAGGAGACTTGGTGCCCCCTGGCTCCTTGGCAGTCAGCTGACCAGAGCCAGTGTCCTTTGTATCCAGCAGAGCCAGCCCACTTGGCACCCTCGTGGATCCCAAAGCTTCAGCAAGTGCAAGCTTGGCAAACCCGAAAGGCAGCAGGCAGCCCAGAACAACCACAGGATATAGCTGGTTTGTCTGTACAGTGAGGGAAAGCAGGAGACACTGGGGCCACAGCTAAGAGAGGAAGGAGAACTGTAGCCAGAACTTTAGAGCAGCCTAGCGTCCCCTGCAGTGGCAGGCCCTGGAGTGAATCCCAGACCTGGGCTCAAACCCAGCACAGCCACTTGCCTTAGACCTGTTCCAGCTGCTCTCACGCCAGCTCCCCATCAGGAAGAATGGAGTCTCCAGCTGAGCAACACCTTTAATCCCATCACCTGGGAGGCAGAGGCAGGAGGAGCTCAGAGTTAGAGGTCAGCCTCTTCTACAAAGCGAGTTCCAAGATAGCCAGAGCTGTTACCCAGAGAAACTCTGTTTTAAAAAACCAAAACCAAGCCGGGCAGTGGCGGCGCACGCCTTTAATCCCAGCACTTGGGAGGCAGAGGCAGGCGGATCTCTGTGAGTTCGAGACCAGCCTGGTCTACAGAGCTAGTTCCAGGACAGGCTCCAAAGCCACAGAGAAACCCTGTCGAAAAAAACAAAAAAAAAAAACCACAGAGAAACCCTATCTCGAAAAACCAAAAAAAAAAAAAAAAAAAAAAAAAAAAAAACCAAAACAGAAAGAATGGAGTCTGATGGCCAGCTCTGGCAACAGGAGATATACATGGCATGGCACGCCTAAACTTAATGGCACAGGATCCGGAACTGAGTGAAATGACCCAGAGTGATCTCTGCACACTGACCCTGGGTGCAAGGTCCAGAACTGCTTGGAGAAGTTGAGGTGGACTCTATAGAAATATGCAGTGGGACAGAGGCAATGCCCTGACCTGAAGACCCAGGAGAGGCGCTGATCCCTTTTCTCCAGACTAAGAACCTGTTTATTTGCCTATGTCTCTCTCTCTCTCGGTATCATCAGCAAAGCAGGGCCCAGTCCCAAGGGCTCAGCGCAGCTCAGTAGAGGATGAGACGAGGCCTGCCGGTCCTGAACCAACATCACAGCCTTACAGATGTATCAGCGTGAGGCCCTCCCTCCTCTAACAGGTGGGTGTCTAGGAAAGAGGGTGAGAAGTGATGTTGAGATGCCTGGGTACGAGCTAAAACTGGCAGGCCATGTGCCCGAGTTTCCCCGCTTTAGTGTGGAAGCAATGCCTGCACTGCCATCCTAGGCACAAAGATATCAAGAGTCCCCCAGAGCCCCCAAAGGACCCCTGGGGAACTATTTCCAGGAGGGTCCCCAGCCATCTGGGACTCCACCGGGAACTCTGATCTGCCACCAGGGCTGGGCAGGGCTTAAGAAGTAGCCAGAGCAAAGTGTCTTGAAGGCTCATAGCAGCCTGCAGATGAACATGGGAGGAGGCCCCATCAAGGCCTGCTGGGATGGTGTCAAGGAAGAAGAGGAGGCCGGGGCTTGCCCTAGCATATTCAGACGTGTTGGTAAGTCCTGAGTCACCCAAGCAGCCAGAAGGGCAGTCTGGGTGTGGGTGGCAGCACAGCCTCATATACACAGAACCTCCAGCAGAGTGCTCCTACGCTGGCCGCCCAGCCCTGCCTGACACAGTTCCTGGGTGACAGTCCAGATGGAGAATGCTGGACGCAGCGCTTCAGAGCAGGCCACCTCTGCATGCCCTGGCCTCCAGGAAGGACTCATCAAGTTGACTCTGCCTCCAGAAGCACCCCAAGGCCATTCCCCAGTCTGCCTTGAGTGTTCAGGCTCCATATCCGAAGCTTCTTGATTGCCACTTTCCTTATCCTTGCAGTGAGTTAGCTCACTGAATCGAAGCTGAAAGTTGGACATGCCGTGGTGAGATGTGCACTCTCGCTCTGACCTGCAGGAGGGCCCGGTCCTCCCATCACCACCTGAGCTGAGAAGCCGCTAGCTCGCCCTAAAAGATCTGAAGCTGTCATTGGAAGTGGTCCTCTGACAGTTTAGCCTCAGGCCCCCACTTTAGGTGGAGGCAGAGAGAGAAGGTTTAACTTTTCTTCTAATGCGTCACTAACCAAATTCATCCTAGAAACAGGTCGCCAGCCAACTTCTACCATCTCCTTCTCAGTCTTGAGGGACACAGTCAAAGAGAAAGGGGCTAAGAGGGATTCCAGTCTTTTTCCACTTCTCCTCTGTGGTTCTTGGGGTTCCCCTCAACTAAAGCAGATGACCTTAAACCGCCTAGTCTTAGATTCATTTCAACCCCAGAAATATGGTTTTGAGTGCCAGTGCATGCATGAACACCCAGACACAACACACGCATGAATGTATACGTGTGCACACACAGACATAAGAACATATACACACAAACATACAGATGAGTACACATGTGTATCTATGAAAACATGAATACAGAAAGATGTGCATACAAACACACAGAGATGCATACAAGCATACACATGTGCAGTCACAGAAACATGCGCTCACATACATACATGCACAAATGCATAAACACATACGAACACAACTATGTGCATGAACACATGCCTGTACAGGCACACATATGTATGTAATTGTGCATACACAGACATATAAACACACACTCTCTCTCACACACACATACACACACACACCAGCACGCTCACATGCACATATAGTATACTGATTAGTTTTATCAACTTGACACAGCTTGAGTTACCTGAGGAGACTTTATCTGAGGAGGTCATTGCCTCCATCAGATTGGCCTATGGGCATGTCTGGATGTCTGGGATGGCGGATTTTCATGACTGATGATTGATGTGGACCGTGTTACCCCTGAGCAATGTTGCACTTGAGCTGGTGGTCCTGGGTTGTATAAGAATGCAGGTTGCCGGGCGATGGTGGCGCACGCCTTTAATCCCAGCACTCGGGAGGCAGAGGCAGGCGGATCTCTGTGAGTTCGAGACCAGTCTGGTCTACAGAGCTAGTTCCAGGACAGGCTCCAAAGCCACAGAGAAACCCTATCTCGAAAAACAAAAAAAAAAAAAAAAAAAAGAATGCAGGTTGAAGGGCTGGAGAGTCAGCTCGGTGCTTAAGAGCACTGGTTGCTCTTCCAGAAGTCCTGGGCTTGGCTCCCAGCACCCACACAGTGGCTCACAACTGTCCATACTCCAGTTCCAGAGGATTCAACACCCTCTTCTGGAATTCTCAGGCACCAGGCATGCATTTGGTACACAAATATACATGTAAGCAAAACATCCATATTCATAATATGTATCTATTTTTTAAATTATTTTTTTTCTTTTTTCTTTCTTTTTTCTTTTTTTTTTTTGGTTTTTCGAGACAGGGTTTCTCTGTAGCTTTGGTGCCCGTCCCGGAACTAGCTCTTGTAGACCAGGCTGGCCTCGAACTCCCAGAGATCCACCTGCCTCTGCCTCCCGAGTGCTGGGATTAAAGGCGTGCGCCACCACCGCCCGGCTTTAAAAAGTATTTTTAAACATATAAATATTAAACAATAATAAATTATGTATGTATATATGTTTATTAGTTATGATTTATAGATTTTAAATAATTTAAAAATAAAAACAAAATACATTTGATATTATTTATATATTAAATGTAAATAATGTGGGGGTTTTGGGGGTTTTTTTTTTTTTTTTTGAGACAGGGTTTCTCTGTAGCTTTGGAGCCTGTCCTGGAACTCCCTTTGTAGACCAGGCTGGCCTCGAACTCACAGAGATCCGCCTGCCTCTGCCTCCCGAGTGCTGGGATTAAAGGCGTGCGACCACCGCCCAGCTAAATAATGTGTTATTTATATATACATATGGTGTGTGTATATACTTTATGTATGTGTGTATACATATATACGAATACATTTTTTTTCTCTTGAGTTTCTCTAATACTTTGTTGCAGAAAATTGAGCAAGGAAGTTCTCAGCCTTTCCTTAAAAGAAAATGGAATCTTGCCCTGGCATCACAAGTCTAATTATACCTCAGAGGAGGCTAAGGCAGTAGGATTGCCATAAGTTCAAGGCAGTCAAAGCTACATAGTGAGACCCTATCTAAAGGAAAACAAAGCAAAAGAAAGAGAGAAAGAGGGAGATAAAAAGAAAGTTTGAGTCAGGCATAGCATTAGTAAAAATGTGTTTTGTTTTGTTTTGTCTTATTACTATGTAGCCCTGGCTGGCCTTGAACTCACAGAGATCCACCTGCCTCTGCCTCCCAAATGCTGGGATTAAAGGTGTGTGCCACCACTGCCTGTCTACACACTGGTAAAAGTGTAAACACCACAAGAGTGAGTGTAGAGTGGCCTAGCCTCAGCACCAGTCTCCAGAAGCAGCCTGGCCACAGCTTGCCACACACGCACCCTATGTCGAAATCCTCTGCTGCCACCTCCTCCCACTTCCACGCGCAGGCGCCTTAACCACAGAACCTTTTACTTCTAAATGTCACACTTGTTCAACTTCTGGCCCTCCCATCTCCCTCACCCAATGTCCCAGCAAACACTGAGGCAAGTCTTTAGGCTGCCGCCTAGGTAGGCTTTCAGTAACCCCTCCTTTGGACCCTGGCTCCACCTAGCGTGCTCCCTCCAGCCTGGGGAGTCAGGCCCGGAGGAGAGCACTGTGGGCTTTGTCATCGTGACAGACACAGGACGTTATTGGAGGGAAGGCTTTTTCAACTCACGGTTTCAGGGTTTTCAGTCAGTGGTGGGCTGACCACCAGGCTCGCTATCCTGAGACCGTGAGGTAGAGCAGTATTGCCGTGTCCTGAGCATGTGGCAGAGAGCGCAGAGAGGGGTTCATCCTGACCAGAGACATCATCTCGGTGATGGGTTTCCCCTAGCTGGTCCCACCTTCAACATGTGAGCTTTGCAGGGGACACTCTATCAAACCACCGCAAGCGTGATGAACTTTCAGCTCGTCTCTGCATTCTCACAGCTACTATCAGACGAGCAGGAAAAATGGACAGATTTCATTTCACGTGTACATGGGAAACCCCCAAGAAGATAAGAACCCAAAGTCCAAATCTTTACTTAGTAGTGAAGTGGATTGATACTTAACATGTGTCCAGAGGTCTAGGGAGGGACCCCTTTTTTCATATACATAAAGCTTCTTAAAAACCCAAACTGGCCTAAAAGTCCCTTTAGAGCCCAGATCGGCCTCAGATTTGTGATCCCCCTGCCTCTTTCTCCAGAATATTGGAAATACAGGCACGCTCACCACAGCCAGATGAAGGGAGCTGCCTTGACAAGGTCAGTTTGTAGAGATATTTCCCAGCCTCAAGCCTATTCCTTGTAGCAAGAATGTTTCTTCTCTCCCATATAAGGAGAAAAGGTGACCTCAGAGGTCCTTCCCTATCTGCAGGTTTTCAAGTGCCTTTTGTTCCACAAAATCCTCTCCCACAGTGGCATTTTTGGGGCCAGATGGTTCTGCTGCTCCTCCCTTAAATGAGATAATATGCTTTGCTTTAGGAGATGGTTATTACTATGATTTTACAGATGGGGAATCTGAGGCTCAGAGAGGCCCTAGGCACATCTCCTGCTCCTGCTAGCAGGGGCTTCGGGAACTGGATTTCTAGCTGACTGCTGACTGCTTAGGGTACCAGTCCCCACCCTCTACATCTGTACCCATCCCAAACAAAGAGAAGCCATCCAAAACAAGCTATAAGGTGTTCTCAAACTGTCCCCGAAGAGGAAGCCTGCCAGAGTTCGGCAACCCACCCTGGCTTTCGTGTCCCGTTACACACGTTGACTGTATACGGGCCCTCCTGCCACACGTGTCACGGAAGGACTCAGTTTCCCCAGATGTCAATAACTTTCTGGGACCCCTACTTCAGGAGACACACACGGCACGGTATGAGACTGACAGGGACAAGATGGAGGGTAGGTTGGGCCTCAACCCAGAGCTTCTCCTACTGTCCCCAGGCTGCCCTGGGAACTTGGGAGAGGGTGTGGTGTGGACAGGCCTGCTGGGTGAGAGCAGATTTGGAAGGAGGCTCAGGAAGGGTGTGAGGGAGGGTGGACCTCTGAGGCACAGTTGTGATCACACAGGAAGCGCGCCTGCAGCTTCGGCAAGTGGTACCAGTCAGGGCAGGGCAGCCTCTTCAAAGGCCACTTCACGGCTGCCTCATCTTGTAGCCAGGTGTGAGCCGGCAGCTTGCCTTAGCATAGCCCTTCCCCCCCCCCCATTCCCTTATAAGGCAGCTCACCAGCCTTTACGGTGGGCAAGGGAGGCAAGGAGGCCAAACCCCAGTTGTCCCCAGAACTGAAGGACCAAGTGGATAATCTGCATTCACAAGCCCAGCTGGCCAGAGCTTGTCTCCTCAGCTTCCCTCTCCCCCCCTCCCGCCCCAGGAAGAAGGGGCAGACAGTGGCCCGATGACTCACTCACCCAGGAGCCATCCTCCCATCCCGCTCCCAGGCCTGGCCCAGCCCAGTCCACTCCTATACTACAGGCTAATGGCCGTCTTTTCATGCGTGGGAGGGAGGGGTCTCTGCTTCCTTTCCCCAAGCCCTGCTCTGGGCTGCCTGCTCTGTGATAGAGAGCCCTTCCCGAAGGCAGACAGCCCGCAGGGGACCAGGGTCACTCTCTTCTGCTTCCTGAGGCTTCTCACCTGCTCTCTCCCAGTCCCAGGGGAAGGGCATGATCATTTGTTCATCCCCTCCTTGGAGAGTTTGGGTCCTGCCTGCAGTTATCTGCTCCTACAAAGGCTAATACGTGAAGTAACGACAAATTCCATTCCTCTCCGTACGGGCCAGGGCTTCAGCCCTTCGGCTCAGTTACCTCTCTTCCTGTAGCGCCCACAAGGCAGCACTTCAAGGATTTAATGTTCGTTCCCAGGGCCCACTAATTCTAGGTTCTCTTCACCCAACAAGGCTTTCGACAGGCTGGGGTATAGTTCTGAGTGTACTATGGACAGGGCATTGGGCTTTGCCCCAGGACCACATACACTAATGATAGCCTTTTAATGTCTAGGCCAGTGACCTCTGGCAACATTCCTGTGTCTCTGTTCCTACACGTGGTGTCAAGAAGGGAGCCCATTGCTCCTGTGGAGGCCAGGCCAGCAGGAACGACACTGAAATCCCACCTAAAGTCTTGCCACCTGAACACAGGGGAAAACGGCCCCTCTTGAAGAGGTCACTAGCCTGCAGGTATAGGCCTCCCTTGGTAGGAGAATGAAACTCGGTGTTCAGTCCCAGAGTCCCTTGAGGGTCCGTGGAAGCTGCATCCATACTCTCCTCTGAAGCATGCATCTGCTCCATCTTTCTGTGTGACACCAGAGGACCTAACAACGATCCAGGGGCCACAGGCTAGGCCATCTGAAAGCAGTCAGGAAGAGTCCACACACCAGCGCAGTGTTCATGTCTGCGTCTGGGCTCGTGTTCTCACCTGAGACAGATCCAGGGGCATGGACTGTCAGCAAACAAGCTCTAGGCCAAGGCTCAGAAAAGGTCAGTGGCTTCCCCAGGATCACACAGTCAGCCTGAACAGCCACGTCAATTTTCTTACCTACTTAGGGTCTCCAAAAAGCCTGAGTGTGGAGCTGGGATCCCAGGATCTCAGAGAAAAGGGATGGACTGTCCAAAGGATGTAGACTCCCATACTTGGCAGGAGCATACACCCGGGGGACAGACAGTATGTGGATGTGAGTGTTACACCCAAGCTCAAACTTGTCAGTTCTAAAGTTTCCAGGGAAGTCCTGCTCCCTAAAACCTCGCCACTTGCTTTGGATCACAGATTCCCTTCCTTGGTGAAGCTTTTCCTAGAGAGACTGGACGTCATCCTCACAGCCTCCCTTCCCAGAGTTCCATGTGTAGACCCTGCTGGGAGATGTTTCTCAGTGGACTCACAGGACTGTGCAAGCTGCAGACTGGAGCCCCGAACTCAGCTCACTCCTTCCCCAGCCTTCCTTAACAAGAGGTCCACACACCAGAAACCAGGAGCTGTCCTTTGCCTCCCCACCTGCTCTGTGGCTTCACGACATCCCACCGTCTCAAGTCTTTGTGGCCAGAGGGAGTCCAGCACTCCTGTTACCATCTAGGGGTCTTGATCGAGTTAGTTTTCTATGTTAGTTAAAGAGGCAGGGAAATCTTGAGTGCACCAGGTCAGGGAAACCGCAGATACAGTAGACAGAGACAACCAGTATAAATAAAGGCTTTTATTAGGGATGAGGACACAGATACACAGACACACAGACACACACAGACACAAACACAGTCACACACACACACACACACACACACACACACACACCACTAGGGACACAAAGACCCTCTGCAGAGCTGAAGAGGGATTTGGAAGCCGAAACTGGGTCTCCTTGAGGGCTGGGAGGTTTTAAGGGTCTTTGGGGGTGTCGTCCTCCCCTAAAGAGAACAGTTTTAGCAGACAGAAAAGCTGATAGGCCCATGCTGTGGAGAAAACACACCCTACTCTCTGCTCACAGGCCCTTAGGCCTTCGTCTCTGGCCAAGAGGAGAGGAAGGAGCCAAAGTTTGCCATCTTTATCGTCTTTATTTTGGACCCTTCTTTCTGTCTGCCTGCCTATCGGGGATCCATCTAACTCCTAGTGTCTCCCCTACCTCTGTTCTGAGTGGCATCAGGCCAAAGCTGGCAACTAGGAATCACCCAAGGAGCCTCGTATGGTAGGGAATACCTGTAATTCCAGTTCAAGAGCATTCAGAGTTCAGAGTTGTGGAACTTTTCCCAGGTTGTGGAACTTTTCCCAGGTTGTGGTAGGCAAGGGGGGAGATAAAGTAAGAAAACTAGATAGGTGGTGGCGCACGCCTTTAATGCCAGCACTAGGAAGGCAGAGGCAGGTCAATCTCTGAGTTCAAGGTCAGCCTGCTCTACAGAATGAGCTCTAGGACAGTCAGCATTACACAGAGAAACCCTACCTCAAAAAACAACAACAAAGATAGAAAAGTTGTCACTTTTAAGTCATTCCCCAAGCCAACTAATTTTACCTTACCCCAAAGGGCAAGCAAGCTGTCTGGGTGGGGACAGGACTGGGAGCTGGAGAGGAGCTTTGGGGGCAGGTGGTGAACTTCTGCAGGCTGGGCTAGGCTGGTGGCACAGCACTCTGGAGGTAGCAGTGAGGACGGTGACAAGTTCAAGTCCAGCCTGGGCTCTGGCTATTCCTGAGCTGTCAGAATGCTTACCTAGAGGGACAAAGCCCTGGGTTTGGTCCCCAGCACTGTATAAACCTGGTATGATTGGTGAATGTCTATAATCCCACCTAGCTCTTGGGAGGGGGAGCCGGGAGGATCAAGGCCATCATTAGCTACAGAATGAGATCAAGGCCAGCCTATCAAAAAAAAAAAAAAAAAAAAGAAAGAAAAGAAAAGAAAAGAAAAGAAAGAAAGAAAGAAAGAAAGAAAGAAAGAAAGAAGAAAGAAACATCAACAAGTCTTCTCTCTTGTAAGTTAGGAATTCACAGGGCTGGAGAGATGGCTCAGGGGGGTAAAGGCACTGGCTGCTCTTCCAGAGGTACTGGGTTCAATTCCCAGCACCCACATGGCAGTTCACAACCATCTATAGTGGTATCTGATGTCTTCTTCTGACATAAAGTTATACAAGCAGATAGAGCGCTTATATATATAAAATAAATAAATAATCATAAAAAAATACTAAGTGACAAATTCCCGCGGGCTTTAAACACCTCTCTGTCCCTGGACTTCTAGACTCTACAGCACAGTGACTAGATTCTGTTTAGTTCTAGCCTTAGTTCTAGACTCCCAGCTCAGCACCACACCCAATATCCACTAAATGAGGAAGAAAACAAGACAAGCTTGACAACCTTACTGGCAGCCTGATTTCTAGGGCACGCCTGTCTCTCTTACCAGACTGCGTGCCCCAGAGGTCGCTCTGGTGACCCAAGGAGACACACATCAGCCCCTCCTCCAGCGGCTCTCTGGACTGCTCCCGAGGCCAGCTCTCTTTCTAGGGGATTTCAAGCCCTAAATAAGTATCTTAAGGTTTTTCTTCCAGGGCCTGAACCCCCACCCCAGAGTCTTACCCAACCCTCCAGATTCACCCCGCAGCTCCACACCCTCAACTCCCCCCTCTTGCTGCAGCCAAAGTAAGGGGTGGGGGAGTCAGATGATCTCAGCATCCTCCCCGGGGACTTCAGTCCTCCCCTGCCCCCACCCAGTGTCACTTCCTTATTTTGGCAGCAACTCACTCCTCTGATGATCTGTTTCACTTTCCACCGTTTCCTGTGTTTTTTGTGGCTCCTGCTGAGCCCAGCTCTGGAAGATGATTCTCTTGGTGGTGAAGACAGTCCTCATGGTCTAAAGGCTATCCACCAGGTCCTGGAGCACACTCATTGTTTTTGTTGATGTTTTTGTTCTTGATTTTCTTTTCTTTTTAGAGACAGGGCATTTTTGTATAGGTTTGTTTATCCTGAAACTCACTTGTAGACCAGGCTGACCTCAAACTCACAGAGATCTGCCTTCCTTTGCCTCTCCCAGAGTTTTAGGACTCAAGGACTGAACCACTACTGCTGCCTCTGCCACCACCACTAGGCTTGGCACACTCACCTTTGTAAAGCTGTCCAGGATAGGAGACTCTCTATCCTCTCTGGATCAGAAGGCCAATGCCTGATCCAAGATCCTCCTATTCTCTAACCTCAGTCTGCATGTTTTAAGGATTTCCAGATTTAGAAAACAAAAATACAGGACAAATTACTCAGATTTGAGTTTTAGGGAGACAGTAAAAATTCTAGTTCAACATCTCCCCTTCTATGTCAGAACAGATAAAAGTGGGCTTAAGAGCATACCTTGTTGGGAGAGCAGTATGGACCTGGCCCCCTATTAGATCCCCAGCAACCATCAAAAACTATTTAGAGTCTGGGGAGACAGCTCAGCCGGTAGGAATGCTTGCTTCTCAAGCATCACGGTCTGAGTTCAAATGCCGGGCACGTATATAAAAAGCTGGATGTGCCTGTGAGGTCCTGGAACACTAGAACTGGGTGAGGCAGGAGGATTGCCGGGACTTGCTGGCTGCCAGCCTACCTCCAGGTTCATTGAGAACCCTGTTTTAAGGAAACGGGGCAGAGAGCAATAGACAAGACACCACTGTCCTCTGGTCTCCACATACTTACACATGGACACGCACATTCATCCACCCACATGGGTACCATACACACATATGTACCAGAAAAAAAACCAACAATAACAACAACAACAAATCACAAGTCATTAGTGAGCAGAGTAGCAGAGTAGCAGCGTTGTTTCTATTCTCTCTCTTCTTGGCCATTTCCAATCTCAAGTGTGAGTGTGTGTGTGTGTGTGTGTGTGTGTGTGTGTGTGTTTGGCAGTGTGTGTTGAGAGAACCTGGTGCTCTTGGAGGCCAGAAGCGGGTGTCTGGTTGCCTGGAGCAAGAGTTACAGACAGCTGTGAGCTGCCGTGTGCGTGCTGGGAACTGAACCTGGGTCCTCTGCAAGAACAACCAGTCTTCTTCATGGCTGAGTCATCCCTCAAGCCCCATACTTTGTGTAATTATGTGGGTGTTCTCTTTCTTCTGACAAACAGGCTTTCACTCTGTAAGCCAAGCTGGCCTCAAACTTGTGATCTTCCTGTCCGTCCCTCCCAAATGTCGGGATTACAACCGTGTCATCAAATCAGGCTCTATTCTTCTTCTTATTGATATTCTTATTTTAAAGACAGGGTCTCATGTATCCAGGCTGACCTTGAACTTGTTTTGTAACAAGGCTGTCCTTGAATTTCCTGTCTTCCTTCCTTTTCCTCCCAAGTGCTGGGATTACAGCTGTGTTCCCTGAGAAATGTGTTCTGAGCGGCCTTGTTTCTTGAGATGGAACCCAGGGCCTTGTGTCTACTAGGCAAGCACTCTTCAGGATCAGCTCCTCTGTGTCTGTTTTTGCAACCTCACGCTTCAGTGGCGTTGAGTATATATTTATATTATTGTGTAGTCTTCATTGCATCTCCTGCATTTAGAGCTGACTATAGTATCATGTACGATGGGGCCTCTGGAAAACTCTAGGGAATGAGAATGGAAAGACAAGTGATTTCCTTCCTTTCTTTCCCTGCTCCTCCTCTTTATTTTTGTTTGTTTGTTTATCTGTGGTGCTAAGGGTTGAACTCAGGACCTCACACAAGCTAGGTAAGTCCTATCATGACTCTTACATCCTAGGTGAAGAAGCTCTGGCTGCTGTGCACTCTGACATGACCCCCCCGACACACACTTGGAAAGCAATGGCAACACAATGCCAGCAACTTCCTTGGCACTTGATATTTTTTGTTCCTTAAATTAATCTGGAACGAGGAATGCCATGATTTCATGGGTACACAGTTTGAAGTGAGTACGAAAGGGTTCTGATTTTTGAGGTAACCAGTGAGAATATGGGGAGGCTGAGGCAGGAGCTTGTCTAGGGCTACAGTGGGGAGGGAGAAACTGATCAAGGCGCCTGGTCACGGGACACAAGGGGAGGTAATCCAGTTTGATTCAGCTGGAGAGGAGGAAAGGGCTCTACTGTGTTGACGTATCGCCTGCCGAGTGTCTTCATGTATAGGCCTCTTTAATTCTTACAGCAACACTGTGGGTTTGAGAGGACTGGGAAAGTGACTCGAAGTGTTGTAGCATCTTTGTGGAGGATCTAAGAGGCTTCGGAAGATAGTCGGGCCTTTTAGGCAACAAGAACAAAAGAGAACAGTCACAGTAGCCGGGGCCAGCAGAGCTTGCTGCTTTGCTACCCACCCAGAACGTCTGGCAAGGAAGGAATTAGCCTACTCTACCCACTCCTGTCTGGCATCCTCTGCTACAGCCTTCATGGGCATGTCCTGCAATGGCAGTCGCTAAGGGAAAGCAAGGTGACACGGTTGCGAGGAAGGGCGCAGGACTGTCAGGGGTCGTCACCGGTCACCTACTAGGCTGTGGGGCTTAGCATCCAGACGGAGGGCAGCTCATTCCTCCACTGACTTACCCAGCACTGCATCCACACAGTGGCCCCCTGACAAGCCACAGATCTGAGTATCTCACCGCACGCCCTGCCTCTGACCTCCACCCTCAGCGCCCACCTCTGCATTGTTAATAATCGTCCTGTAGGTGTTGCTTTATAGCTTTGGTTCTATCCCATATAAATTCATGGAGGGAGGGGACCATTTCTGTATTTTCTATGGCGTCAGTAACAATAGTCTGGCCTCAGGAATTGTTGATGGATTGATTCATTAGGTAACACGTTGTCACTTGTTTCTCTGTCAGATTCCCTTTTATAAGGGGCCGGGCTGGCTGATGGAGGACGCCCTTCGCCCGCTCGCTCGCTTACCGGGTACCTGGTCTCGCTGCTTAGGCTGGCTGCTGTGATGTCTTATTACAAAGCACTCTCACACGCTGGCTCCTTTCATCCTTGCAACACGATGGGTGTGAGGGGACTGTGAAAGTGGCTCTGACTCACTTGACATGCTTTGTGGAAAAAGGAGGCGCTAACAAAGACGTTGTCATGGTGGCATTCAACAGTGTGCGGCTAACCTTAGTTCTGTGCCAGTGATTTGAGTGACCCTCCGGGGCTGGCACTACCACTCAGGGCTAGCTCTTCTCAGCCGGCTTCCGGCTGTTCAGGTGAGACCTCCCCATTGAATGTGGGTTTCCTCTGAATGTACTCCCCTGCCTGTGGATGTAACTTCAAGTATCTGTTTAGTCTGGCCACTGTTACATTGTTCATGATAAATGAGCGGATTGACTTCTCGCTTCCCATCCACTTGTGACCTGGAGTTTTGGGTAAGCCCAAGTCTATCTCCATGGCCTTTGGCAAGCAGGTTGTTGGTCAGCAAAGTTGCAAGGTGAGCCTGCCCAGACACGATGCAGAGCCAGCTCCTCCTAAGCACCACCTTGCACCTTCCATAGGATTGGGTGTCAGACTGGAAGGCAGAGCAAGCTGGGAACCCCTTTGCAAGGAGGGACTCCTGGCAGTGGCTGGACTGCTTCCCAGCATGAGGCTGCACCAAGCAGGGTGGCCATGAGCAGTGACAGCCAGAAGTCCCAGCCTGGGCAGGAGTTCACACTCCAGCCCGGGAGCTTTGAAGGATGACTGCTCCCTCGGTCTGAGTGGAGCTTCTGTGGTCAGCTCTGCTGCAGGAGCTGAGCACCCACACACAGCCCAGAATCCAGGGCAGAGAGAGAGATGAGGAGGTGGGAGGCGGGATAGGAATTCTGCTGACTGGATCCTGACCTCCACAGACATACACAATTGAGCGCTTCTATCAGGAAATGGGGGCTTAGCCTCTGGAGCTGGGAAAACCCAGGCTAACCACGTGTGTTTACAAGGGAAGCTGAATCAGACCGGTCGATCTTCTAAAATGCTCTGCTATTTCTAGAATCCCATCCCGTCAGGGCCAGCGGCCTCCTTCCTCTTCCCAGGAAATCCCTGGCAGGGAGAGAGCAGAGGCCAAGACAGCCCTTTTTGAAGAGTAAAACTAAAGAGTTGATGTCCTTTTATGGACTAGAAGCCCCGCCTCCATTAAGATGACTCATTTTCCCGGTTTGTCCTAAATGCCTCAGACAGGATGAGAAGAATTTTGAGGTGGGAATAGCCCAGGAAGAGAGCAGGAAGACCGAGGAGGTGTTCAGATCCAAAAGAAGATAGAAAAAGCTTGTGTCCCAGAGAGGGAGGCTCCAGTTCCTCCAGAGGCCCTCCAGCGAGCGCTTGTTAACCTTGTCAGCGGGACCAGAGTCATTCCCCTTTTCAGTCCTTGTCTGGGCAGCAGACTATGTGCAGCCTCCCCAGGAGCCCTAAACAGAGAATTCTGAAGCAGAGGGGAGACCAAAGATGATCTGATATTATTCAGTCCCAGCCTCTGTACAGCAACACCTGACCCCACTTTAGGAACCAATATCCCTAGGGACTCCCTGGCAGAGCCAGGGGGACATTCCCAAAGTTCTGAAGGAATTCGTGAAAACCTTTGAAAATGTGGGATTTCAGGCTTGAGTGTGAGAAAGTCCTCCCATCTTTCAGAGAGAGAGAGAGAGAGAGAGAGAGAGAGAGAGAGAGAGAGAGAGAGAGAGGAGGAGGGGAGGAGGGGAGGAGAGGAGAGGAGGAGGGGAGGAGAGGAGGAGGGGAGGAGAGGAGGAGAGGAGAGAGGAGAGAACCTTACAAGCTTTATCCGAAGAATGCTGATGTCACCTGTCTGCAGCTCTGCAGGCCTCCCCAGAATCATGGCAGACAGCTTGGGAGGCAGCTTATCTTCTGAAAGATCTGCCTACTTTCTGAGCTCCTGTCCTGAGTGGTCCGCACGCCCCACTTCATCCCAGGTCCCCCACCCCCACCCCCGCTCCACCTGCAAGCCTTCCCTGCACAAGCTAATAGACTCTCTGCCCTTACTCTTGGCTCCTCTCTGTCACATCCTGAGCGTCCTCTGTCAGGAAAGGCTTGTTCATTTTCCCTTCAGATTATACCACCAAATCGGATGGCTTCCCATTTCTGTATTGCTGCAACTCCAGTCCAAGCCCCATCATCTCCTCTCAAAACTGGCCTCCTGCTAGGTCCCCATCAAGTCTTCCACTGCTGGTCTCATCAAGCAACTAAATTCTTTTATCTATTTTTATCAATGTGTGTGTGTGTGTGTGTGTGTGTGTGTGTGTTCATATGTGGAGGTCAGAGGACAACTTGTGAGAGTCATATCTCTCCTTTCTGCCATGTGGGTGCTTGGGGATCCTGGGCAGGCAGTCTGGTTGGTTGGCAAGTATCTTTACTCGCTTCAGTAATCTTGCCTGCTCAAAAGACTTTAAAAAAAAAATCTGTTAGGTCATTTCAATCTTTTGCCCAGCGCCTCCTAAGGATTCTCTGTTTCCCCCAGAATAAAAGCCACAGCCTCAGAATAGCCCACAGGCGCCATGGCTTTTCCTCCTATGGCTTCTCTTGACTCCCCTCCCTGCTAATCTTTCATTCATTTTGCTCCGGCTTCACTGGCTGTTTTGAAATGTAGTTCCATGAGGGCATAGATTTCTTTTGTCAGTTTTGTTCATAAATGTATCCCTGATGCTAGGAATGGTGGAGAATTGCTCTGTGTACCAGGCTAACCTGGTCTACAGACTGAGACCCTGCTTCAGAAACAAAAACAAAACAAAGCACAAATATATTAGAAGACCCTTAATAAATTGAAAAACAGAGCTTGGTGGGGGGGGAGGTGTGGTCCTGGGAATGGAACCCAGAGTCTTGCCCATGCCAGGCAAGCGTTGTTATATGACTGATCTATAAGTCCAGTTCCAATAACTAGTTGGTAATTGATGGAAAGGCTTAGTGAACGGGACACACTATATAAGAGATATAAGCTATATATGAGCTAAAGCTTGCATTCGGAGGGAGGCTCAGCGGTCAGCTTTGGCCCTGTCCCTGCTCCCCATCCTAGCCTGTACCTCCATCCTCACTTCCAGGAAGTCAGCCTGCCTGCCATCTGTTATGTGGTTCCTAACACTTCTCCTCTGCTGCTGCTTTAAGAAATGCTCGTGCCACTCAGCCAAATCTTTGTCCTTGATCCATCTTGTTTCTCTGTGAAACAATCTGGCCAACAGAGTTCAGATTCTCACTCCCAGAACTGAAGGCTGCCTATGTTCTTCTGGGCGAGTGGGGTCTGCTGCTCCCTACCTGGCTAGGTTTACTGTTCCCCCTCTCACTTTCCCCCTTTGAGAGGGCCCAAGGCAGCTAGTCGGCCAGGACAGAGGGAGACCCAAGTGTCATCTGGGTCTTGAGCCAGGGAGCCAGGCCAATGTGTCATGGGAGTCCCACCTCCCCCACAGCCCTGCCCCACGAGGGGGTGTCCACTCAGGAACATCACGATCCCGCCTGTGCCTCAGGAAGAAGCCAGGGCCAGGGAGCGCTCAGAAGGCCTTTGTGATCTCCTCGAGCTGCCTCCCCCATCCTTGTCTAAGTTGTTCACATTCCGGAAGCACTGATGTGGCACTAAATATTCCTGCAGCTCCAGCCTTGTCCCCCGGGGCCCGACGTCATCGCTGAGCCTGCTTTCTGGAATGTTTTTGGTATGAAGTGTCCCGGCAGGTGAGGGGAAGGTCTGTGTAGAAGGAATTCACAGCCCAGGTCTAGATTTTTGGGGGGGCCTCCCCACATTCACCCTTTTATCCTATTCACGACCTAGCTCCCAGGGAATTAAGCAGACCCCAGGAAGCCAAAGCTCCCCATCACCCAGAAGCCCATCAGGCCTGGATGGTGAGATGCTCTGCCCATTCTGGTCCTCACCCCACAGCACAACTTTCTCTTTGGTCTCCCCCTTTCCTTCTGTCCCATGCCTCATCTCTCCCATTTCCTGCTTAGGCCTTGTGGAGACCAAGGGAAGGCATTTCCAGGACAGAAACTTCCTTCAGACCTTGTGCCTCACCAAGAGCACCGCACATAACGGATGCTCCCTGTCCCCGAAGGTGTGACTTCATAGATCTAGGGTTGAAGTTTCTGTTCTGATGACGTAAATTAATGTTTCAAATGTCTGTTTCTTCCGCAAAATGTGAACAAATAACACCAGACCCACAAGGATGTAACAAAGCTATTGGGAGCATGGAAGCTGGCCCTATGCATGGAATACCTGATGCAGGCTGGGATGCTGGTACTGGCTCAGGAGGAGGAGAAGAAGTCACGCTGAGACCTTATCACAAATAAACAAGAATTGGGGTTTGCAGCTTAGTGATAGAATGTTTGCCTAACATAGCTCCAAGCTTGCTCCCGAACATCAAAACCAAATAAATAAAATAAACAGAACCCTCCCAGGGCACACTTCTTTCCTTTATCTAAACTTCCCATCAATGTTTCCTGAACAATTTTCACTGAGTTTAATTCTTCTGTGCCCCTACACACTGCCTGTCCCCAGCCTGACCACAACCCAAGTTGTCTGTCACACTTCAGCTCACAGTATACCCAGGGCTTGCTGCAGGATGAAAACAAACAGCACAGCACTGCGCACGCCACTGTGGGACGCATGCCACTGTGGAACGTCCCATTCTTGGGGACGAAGGCCCAGCCTGTGTGTTTCTGGTGTTTACTCAAGCCTAGCCCAGTCCTGGGACCTCAGGCACATCAGCTGTCACTCAAGCAATGTGTGTGTGTGTGTGTGTGTGTGTGTGTGTGTGTGTATACTGTCCTATCTTAACCCCACAATAGACCAGCCCACCCTGTATCATCTGTCCCCAACTGTCACCTTTCTCTAGGTATAACGAGGGAGGCACAGTCTGCATCTGGGAGGACAGGTGGATTGTCTAGCTGAAAAACTGGAGCCAGCCAGAACTGGAAGATTAGGGGGTGAATACCAGAGGAGGTCAGGGGTTGGGGGAGGGGAGAAGGCCGGCTTGGAACTGAAGCCAACCAGCTGCTCACTGCACTTTGTCCTCTGTCCTCCCTCTCAACCAGTCCCAAAGTCCAGCCATGAAGTCCAGCCATTTCTCAATGGAACAGGCTGCTGGGACAGCTCTGCAGGGGGCTGAGGGGCTGTCCAGGGAGGGGGCACATTCCAAGCATTCTTCATGTCCTCCCAGAGTGAGGAGCTGAGCCGAGCTAGGAGCCGTCCAGTGCAGGAGGAAAGGGAATTTCTTCAGAGGGAATAAAAGCCGTGGGAGAGTCTTTAGGCAGCAGGGGGCAGGGCACAGGCCAATGGGGGAGGGGATCAGGACTGAAGGGAGCTGGGGAAGGGAATCAGCCTGACAAATCCATCTGACCCATTTCTTCTTTGGGTAGTGGGGAAGAAGAGAATTCGGGACTCTGGGCCATGGCTATTCTTCTAGAACGCTTAGCAGGGTCAGGCCAAAGCGCCTGCTGCAGGTGGACTGGGTGCTTTGGAGAGGGTTGTTTTTTGTTTTGTTTTTTGTTTGTGTATGTGTGTGTGTCTTATTTTATTCTTTTGTTAGGGATTGAGAGTACACATTAAACAAGACTCTGACCACCCAGATGCACCTCCAAACCCCTTTGTTCTGTTTGGATTAAAGTCTGTGTCGCACCTATGGCAGCCCAAGAGAATAAGAAGGTTCAAAGATGTGAAGCCAGGTCCCCAAAGAGAACCAGAGATTGTTTGTCCAGTCACCATGCTGGTTTAATGGATTGAGGTTTATTTGGCCACAGATGAGGGAGGGTGGACAGCCTAAGATGTGAAGGGATCAGACAGCCAATCCAGTGCTCAGGACCTAAGTTTGAAAAAGCCAGCCCTGCCCCCTCCCACCCCTTAGAGGGACATCACTGCCAAATACTTCTATAAACTTCAGTGGCCCAGTGGCTCTCCCCAGAACACAACATTCACGTTGCTGAAAGCAGCAAAATCCACTTAAAAAACAAACAAACAAACAAAAATAAAATAAAATAAAAGTGAGAACCAAAAAAAATAAATAAATCAGCACATTCTAGGTCCCGTTAGCCTGAGAAATAGACACATCCACCCATCGTCTAGATGTTAAGCAGCTTCGAGGCAGAAGCTCAAGTCTTTGAGGTCTGAGGTGGGATCCAGAGGCATCTTCTGGACCCCTTGAGATGAAGTCAAACAGCAGCTGGAGTCTTTTCAGGTCTCTGAGATGCACAGCAGCGACAGACTCTGGGAGGCTTGGGTTTGGAAGATGAGAACCAGAGGCTGCTTCCTCTTTAAGTAAGAGAGGAAAAGTTACTCCAGATTACCCCCAGGCATGTCAGGGTTCTAACTCTGGTGGTTGGTGGGAACAGGACCTTGTGTGGAGATGCACCCCGACACTGGCAGCCAGCGGAGAGGTGGGTAACACTCATGGCATAGCGGAGGTAGGCACTGGCTGAGTGAGTGCGCATTGGGTCTCCGAGGTCCCACTGCGACATCCCGGCAGCCTGGAATCTGTGAGTTCTTCCCAGTCCCTCCTGCATGGGTACCATTTCCCTCCTCAGCTTTCTGGCTCATCAGGCTGAAGACTTGGAGGCCTGGAAGAACTTTTCTACTCCCTCCCCCATTTCCCCAGGAACCCTCTGCAAACCCTCTCCGAACCCACCCCAACTAGGGCGCTGCCTGTCTTCAGCTGAGCTTTGAGCAAATTCCTAGGGCTTGTCGGTAAGCTGCTGTCACCTCTTGGCAGTCTGTCAGAGAAAAGCAGCTATCCCCCAGGGGCTCCTGCCACCATCGCCTCAGGCCTTCTGAGGGTGGCTGCTCAAGCCCCCTCAGGTTGTCCACAGACACACAGCCCCGCAATGGGGTTTCAGGGAGCCGCTCAGGCAAGTCCAACTGGTCAAAGGACTCGGAGGACAGGATGCTGTCCTCACTCACGGCCCCTGAGGGGCGGCTGGCCCGTGCTGCAGGGTGAGGGGTGGCCAATTGGTCCAGGGAGCCAAAGGTGCTAGGGGCGGTGCCTTCCAAGGCTGTGCGTGAGAACTTGCCATTGAGTTTGAGAATGCCCTTTCGGTGGAGGAGGTGCCCCGAAGCTTGTGGAGACTTCAGCTCCACGGGGTCCCCATTCACAAATACATCACCAGCATCTAAGAGTTCCCCAGACTCACTGGGCTCTGGAGAGGAATAGTAACCAGACTCACGCTGCCGAGACTTCTTGAGGATGCCCTTTCTCGGGAGTAGGGCCACAGCAGGGACAGGCTGCCCTGAGGTATTGGGCACTGGGCTGAGTTCCTGAGGGTCCTCCTGGACGGCCCCTGAGGAGGTAGAGGCCTTTTTCTTGAGAATGCTTTTTGGTAGCTTGAGGCTGCTCTTGCCAGGGCGAGGGGAGGTGTCCTCAGCTGGGTCGCCCTGCAGAGTCTGAGCCATGTCATTCTCTTTCCGGGACTTCTTAAGAGAATGTTGCCGCTCCAGCCCGGGGCCAGTGCTTCCACCTCCTGGTACATGCTGTTTGAAGAAGCTGCACACCTTGGCCCCGTTCTCCAAGAGCGGACGGGAGGAGCGTCGTAGCCAGTCGGCCATGGAGGCCCGGCCAGAGTCGCCACCAGGGTGCCCACCCTCACGCAGAACCTCCTGTTCCCCAACTCTGGTAGTATAGCCCCAGTTGACCCACCAGTGACTGGCTACATCCTCCAGTGTGGCCCGACGGGTGGGGTTCACCATTAACAGCCACCGGATCAGGCCACAGGCATCTGAAAAACAAAGGCAAAGGCTCCAGTTTGACAGTGCAAGAAGGGGCACCCAAGGTTGAGCACGGGCCTGTCTCACTCAAGTGCAGACACTGCTCATGTTTCCGGGTTAGAGCAGCACATTCCTTCCTCAGGCTCCATACAGCTTCAGGCCCACTCCCTAGGCCAGAGAGACTCAGTCAATTGCTTCTGTCCCATAAGTTCTCCTTATCAGCCCTGGTTTCTACATCCGTACACTCCTTCTCTGCTGAAATTCAATTCTCTGACAGGGACTGTGCTCATGGCTAAAGCAAGGCTCTCACATACATCTTCCTGCTCTCTGTATCATACGTGAAAGCTCAGATTTCTTAGGAGGAGGAAAAGGGCAATAGGTAGCAAGGAGGGTTAGGCTGGACCTTAGAAAGCCCTTCTAAAGCAAGCTTCTAATGAAGAGAGCTGCCCCCTCCCTCAGAGGTCTCAGGTTGGAGAGAGACCAGTAGGGTGCATGCTCACCTTCCTTGTGTCACTGTGGACTGCTACCTTCCTTATCACCATGGTCTAGTCACTGTCTCAGTGATCAAGGACAATGACAACCCCCACGACCCCAGCCTGACCACAGTGCTCACTTACCGGACGGCTTGGGGGGTTCACGGTAAGCCCCACTGCTGATTTGTTTCACCAGTGTTTTATGATCCTGCCCATCAAAGGGCATGGTGCCATGCACCAGAATGTATAGAAGAACTCCCAGAGACCAGCTGTCCACCTGAAAGAGAGGGCAGGGAACACTCAGCAAAGACACAGCACGTGCCACAGACTGGAGGGGGGCTGCCACCCATATCTCCAACACAACGGAAGAGGGCAAGGTCATATCTGAAGATTTCCTCTTACTTCCCCTTGTAAGCAGAGGTGACGTAGGGGAAGCAGCAGAGGGATCGGGGTTTCGTAAGAAAAGATACTGGCAGTCACTTCCCCTGGGAGGGACAGCCACAAGCATGGGAGCAGTGGCCAGGCCATCGCCATCATTCTGGGTCAAGGTGAGGTGGCTGGACTGAGTGCCAGGAGGTGATGAGAACCAGGGGACAAGAAGGAGACGGGATGCCAGGGAGCCTCAGTTCTATGACAGCTCTCTACTTCTGCCTCAAGGCTTGCCTGGCAAATTGTCACCATATAGGGGCCTGAGCTTTGTGCTCTGGAAAAGGATGTACCTAGCAAACTAGCTCAACCTGCATGACCCAGATTCAGGGATACCAGCAGGAGGAGAGCTCTTACCTCTGGGCCCACATAGGGCTTCCCGTTGATGATCTCAGGTGAGGCATAGAGAGGGCTCCCACAGAATGTCTGAAGGAACTTGCCTTTGTGGTACAGGTTGGAGAGGCCAAAATCAGCAATCTATAGGGTTGGGACAAACACAGGTCATGCCAAAGGCTGGGTTCTTCACAGCTCTTAGCCATGCTCTCTCCAGATCCTGGGGAAAGTCAAGCCCTGACAGAAGGAAAGACACTCCCAACCCACATCTCATAGCTCAGGTCCTGAAAGACAGTGCCCTAAGGCCCTCAATAGGCAAGTAAAGGCCCTGACCCAGTGACCATGTGAAGTCTGAGCTGCCCTTCTGAGCAAAGGTCTCGTCTCTGCTCATACCTGAACAGGAACCCAGGGTGAACATGCATGGCCAAGGGGGAGAGGCGAGGAGAAGGGAGGAGAGGAGAGGACAAAGGTCAGGGCTGACCACACACAGGAGATGGAATCTTCTCAAAGGGTCCCTGAGATGATTGATTTTAGGGGTCTGAGAGTTTCTAAGATCATCCTCTTTTCTATTTATTTCAGCTAGAGGTGGAGGCCAAGACCCTGGAGCTACCTGACCCTTCACCCCATCAAAGGGTTATGTGTGCAGGGTGGGGAAGCCTATTCGTAAAACTCTGGATCCCTTGTTTATAGCTTTATTGGCGTCTTATCAAGACGTTGCCAGGTGAGCCTATAATGACGTTGATGATTGGTACCAACAGAGCCTGTGCGCTTGTCTAGTGTGTGTGTGTTTACTGGCTCTGGCCTCCCTCTCCTGTCAGCTTCAAAGAAACCCTGCCTGCTTCGGGAACTGGCTGGATAAGGGTTACAGACTTAGTACCAGGGTATCTCAGGACATGCAGGTCAGCAGTCATGGAGTGACCTTTGTCCTGTGTCAGGTAGATTCTGAGCAGGGTCAGATTATGTCACTCTCCCAGTTGTTTGCCGGGCTAACCTGTCACCAAAATCAGCTCTTGCCATCTTCCCCTTCCAGTCCTGAGATTCTAGTTTATCTCCCTGACCTGAACCTCTGACTGACAAATCTAGCTGCTTCAGCATGAGCGTCCAGTGGCTGTGGGAAACCGAAAGTGATGCTCACGAGGAAAGAAGCTACAGGGCTTCTTGTCTGTAGCAGATTTAAATTGTGTGCACAGGTTCGTGTACGACCACAGTAGGGTGATCTTCCTCTTGGGGGCTCAGGGCCCTATCCATAAAGGAAGTGTTGGGATGAATGATGACTGAGGTCCAGGGTTGGCTAACTTCAGGGACCCCTGAGCACTTGGAGCCACTTGACTGGAGACAGAACAGAAAACCTAGGGTGGGGCAGGGAAGCTTCTAGAAACCAGAAATGATGCTCACCTTGATATTTCCATTGGCATCTAGAAGGATGTTCTCCAACTTGAGATCACGGTGAACAATCCCATTCTAAAAGAGAAAGGGAACCCAGTCAGGGAATGTTACCAGGAAAGGGAAGGGAGACAAGAAACCTAGTCCAAAAAATGGAATAATAGAGTTGAGCACAGGTAGGCTGGTATTCAGATATTCGCTGACATAGTCCAAGGAATCACAGGCCCTCCCATGTGTTAGCATCCCTTGGTCTGAGAGTCCAGAAGCCTCAGGGCCCCAGAGGCACCCTCTTCCCCCAAACACAGCGGAGACCGGTGGGCACTTACCTGGTGGCAGTAGTGCAGGGCAGAGACGATCTGTCGGAAGAAATGCCTGGCATCCCGTTCACTCAGCCGTGGCCGCTCACTGATGTAATCATACAGATCACCCCGGCTGGCGTACTCCATGACAATCACGATCTTGCTGCTGTTCTCAAACACTGGAGAGGGCAAATGACAATGTCAGGCCTCCCAACGTAGACCATGGTCTCTTCCATAGCCTTAAACCAGATAGGATCTCCCTCTGAAATGTCTGCTCCAGGGGCCAGGGGTTCCAGGGCAGCCAATAAGGGTAAGAAAGTAACCTTTGAAGGCTCTGCATCTCCTAGGACCAGCAAATGAAGACCAGAGGTCAGTGGCTAAGTTTAGGCTTTTGAGGACTCTGCAAACTACCAGGAGAGAGAAGCCAGCACTGCTAGGGATAAAAAGCAGGGCTCTTTAGTCCAGACCCTATACTCCTTCATCTTATGACCTTGGTGAAATCCCTACTAGATCTCAGTGACCACGAAGAGTTACTGGATGAATCTGACAAATGGTCACACCACTGTGTCTGAGTTTCCTCCCTTGAGAACAGACAATAAATACCTGCAACCTCACAGGTCTGCGGTGGGAGACAGGTAAGAAATCGGTGACGGCTCTTGCTGGCACAGTCTCTGCCACACGAGAAAGTGCTCAGAAAATGGGACCTATTGCAGTATCAGTGTCCTCACATAAAGTCTAACAACAGACCTGCCTTGTGACAGTGAGGGTTGAGACAGTCCTCACTCCTGCCACCTCTGACTTCCCATTCGGAGGACCCAGGCCAGAGTCAGAGTGCATATGGCCTCAGACATAGAGGCAGTCAATAAATACGGGGTAATTAATTGGCTGTCTGGCTTTTGGCGGTCAGCCCACCCCAGTTAACCCATCTCCGTGGGGAGGAAGGGCTGTCTCACCACTCCAGGCTGTGACCTGGCCTCGGTTCTCTAGAAAGTAGAAAGGAACTGGCTCCTGGAACTGGCCCTTCGGCTGGTGTGTCAGAACACGCTGGCCTATGACACTGTATCTGTGTTAGACGGGTCCTATGAGTTTGGCTTGCTTGGCCAGTCCCAGAGCTGTTGCTGTCTAGCCTCTGAGAAGCAGCTAAGGGATGACTCCCCACTCCCAGATGTCAGCTACAAAGTCAGAAGAAGGCTTATAATGTTGTTTTCCAGGTGAGCATGGTGACCCAGGCTCTTAGGGGCTCTTGACCAAGACTCCACACATGCGAGTCTCAGTTTATAAATAATCTTTATGCTAGGAAACAAAGATAAAGAGCCAGCATGGTGCATTTTGGGGTACATTTAGATCTGAAGTCAAGTCTCAGCATTCCCCCAGCCCTAAACACCTAAAGCCCTGTAGCGAAATGAAGATGAATTCAGAGGAACCCTTCAGACACCCAAAAAACAGTAATGTCCTGTGTCTGCACTATTAACACACATGCACAGAGATACACACACACACACACAAGGTACACAGACACACACACAAACACAGATACACAGACACACAGATACAGAAACACAGATACACAGACATACACAGAGATACAGACACAGACAAACAGACACACAGATACAATGACATACAGACACACACACAGAGATACAGACACAGACACACACAGATACAAAGACTACAGACACACACAGAGATACACAGACACACACACAGATACAAAGATATACCAACACATACACATGCACACACATACCCCGAGCATCACCTTAGTTCTCAGACTCAAATAGAAACTGGGTATGGAGAGATGGAGAGAATTTATATTCACCCAGATTCACGCATGTGAGGGCATGCAGGCACACACTGCCAATCACCAAGCGTGCCTTCTCAGCCACTTGTCTGGGCTCCTCATGGGACAAGCTGAAGCCACAGGGTCATAACAATAGCTTTGCCCTTTATCTTCCTATGAACCTGAGAGTGGAGACATCTCTGTGCTTCCCACCAGGAGTCCTCAGACAGAAAAACGCTCTAGACAAATCCGCAGGCTCTCTTCCTCCTCTGCCTCCTCCTGCTGTCCCTGTGATCCCCTTTAGCTGCTATTACATAAAGACTTGAAGCAGACAGGTGTACGTGGGAGGGTGTTCTCCCTTCTTCCCTCGTCACCTCTCCTCCCGCTCACTTTGTTGTCTGGGCCGCAGGGAGGAAGGCAGCCAGAGATCAAGCCAGAACTGATGTCAGGGGGGAGGAGGCCAAGAGAGACGAGAAGAGGCAGAGTAAGCCCATGGCAGGAGTGATTCAGGATGACTTTAGGAGGTCTGGCTAGCAGACGAACGATGAACAGCACCCACATACCCGAGACAGGGGCAGACTCTGGCATTTCAACTTCCCCTGGGTTGCTGAGGATCTCCTGGGGTTGGGAGGCAGTGCTAGTTCAGAAAAAACTCAATAATGAGGATGAAAGGCTTGCAGTCTGGGATGAGGATGCAGCTCAATTTACAGCATTTACCTAGCAATGGGATTGGAGGTAGGACCGCAGCCATGTGACAAACACAAACAAACCTACAGTTTTTCCACTTACAGAGTACTCAATGATACTAGCCAGTTGGATTTTTGCAACCACCCTTTGATGTAAATGGGACTATACCATTTTGGAAAAGAGGAACTAAGGCCTAGTTCTTACTGAGTGTTCTGTGTCATCTGACAGGATTCTGAATCCAGCTTCTGCAACTCTAAGCCTTTATCATTCTCACTTCTTCTTTTTAAAAAGAACTTTATTTGTTCAAGTTATGTATTTATTTAAAGACAGGGTTTTGTTATGCAGCTTAGACTGACTTTAAACTTATATTCCTCCTGTCTCAAGCTTCCTGGGGCTGCTGGGATTACAGGCATCACAGTTGGGATTACAGGCATGTACCATTGGGCTCATGTTTACTTCTTTGTGTTGGCAGTTTTGACTTTTATACTACACACACACACACCTATACACACACACACATATACACACACATATACACACACCTATACACACACACACACACACAGATTTATGACTCCCAGTTCCAAATGTCCTACTGCCATACCTTCATGGATGGCAATGATGTGCGGATGGTTGAGCGATGACATGATCTCAATCTCCCTCCTTATATGCAACAGATCCTGCTCATCTTTGATTTTGTCTTTCCGGATCGACTTGATGGCCACCTGGGAAAAGAAGATGCCCGAGATTAAGGAGAAAGGTATAGCAGGGAGAGGCGTCCTTGAGGATACTCCATGACCCTGGTACTCTGCCTGCAGCTGAAACACAAACCACAGAATGTACCAAGAGAAGGCACCACCTTTACCAGGACAGGTGACAGGAATCTGGAGATGGCCTTGTCTAGAAAAAGTTCCTCATGTGGGCCCAGTGCAGTCGACCCAATAGTCCACCCAGGGCAGCATTGACTAACGGCCTCATTTTCAAACTCTACCAATGAATAAGAAACATAACAACCTACACCTGTGAAGTTTGATGCTTCAGGATTTACAAGTCTAATGGGCACAGTGCACCCCAAAGACAAGGACCTGGGATGATTTACTCAGTACTGGGAGCTTGATACCAGACAGAGGACCTAGCTAGCATACATTAGAAAGTGAATCGCAACTCACTGCATTAGTAAATAAACTGGTCCTCACAACTCTGGGAATTAGATTTTTAAAAAACAGGTAAAGAACTTGGAAACCCAAGAGGCTAAATGCTTTCCTTAAGGTCATAGCCACAGCCTAGCACAACTGGCAACCTGATTCTGAGTTTAGTTCTTTTTCTGTCCCGCACTCGAATTTGCTAAACAACCAAGCGCTAGCCAAAAATTACAACATCCCAAATGCCTATCAACAGGCAAATGGATAGACAAAATTTGATATTAATCAGTCAAAAAAAGGAATGGAATTCTGATACCTCCTATAAGACGGCTGAACCATGAAGACATACTCAGGGAGCTAAGTTAGTCGCACAGAGTGACAAATATTATGTGAGCCACTCTTATGAGGCACTAAAGCAAACACTGTACAGACAGAAAGTAGATCAAAAGCTACCAGGAGTACAGGGCTCAAGAATGGCATGGGGGCATTCTTATTTAATGTGCACAGAGCTCCTATTTGGGATGACAAAGATTTTAGAGAGCTGGAGCAACGTCCCAGTAGCTAAGAGCACTGGCTGCTCTTCCAAAGGATGTGAGTTTGCTTCCCAGCACTCATATGTAGCTCACAACTGTCTGTAACTCTAGTCCCAAGGGATCGGATGCCCTCTACAGATGGACAAACATGCATCCAGAGTAGACACCCATACACAACGCATTCAGAGCAGACACCCATATACATTACATTAAAAAATTAAAGAAAGCTATTTTATATTGTGATGTTTAACAATATTGTGGATATATTCAATATGCTAGTGAGTTATACACATAAAGATAGTTAAAATGGAAACTTTATACAGATCACCAAACACACACACACAAACACACAAAGGAACTACCCTCCACAGACCAGTCTTTGAAGACCAGGTAAGGAATGTCCCTTCCTTCCCAACAAGTAAACAACTCGACAGAGGGTCCTCTGGGATTTGGGGTCTTTCTCTGGAAAGATGGGACACACAATGATTAACCCCTCCAGCTGGTGTGTGGTGGGTACAGAGGAAAGGAAGGCGCTGCAGCTCAACACTAAGAGCCTCAGTCTCCCTGGCGCGGCACTCAGTAGCGGTCTATGACAAGGCACAGCCAGAGTGACTAACGGGAAACCACGGAGCTGGGACCCAGGGTGCCTGATTCTCAGGCTCTGTCCTGGTGGCTTCGGGCAAGTCCCAACCCTCTCAGAGTTTCAGCTGCCTTTCTGTGAAATACACCGGCTGAACTAAGTAGTCTGAGGGGCTTCGCTGCGTTGAGTCTGTGAAATGAGCTGGACAAAGGCAGGGGCCCTCAGAGTCTGGGTGAGTGTTGGGTGTCCCAGACTGGTCAATTCCTGGCAAGTTCTGGCCAAGGACACGAACAGAATGGTAAACACAAGACTTCCTCTTCACACACGAAATGAGAAATATGAAGGCCCAGACTGAGGTAAACAGCTCCTCATACAATTTCCCAGGAGGGCTGGCCTCCCCTATGGATTCAAAAGGAGACAGAAAGGAAACCCCAGCTCAAGAGGTGGGGCCTCTAATCCACCCTTTCACAGGCTCTGGAGGTAGACAATGGCTTCTGCTCTCAGGACACCAGGCTCTTTGGGCTTGTGCTCCCCGTCTGACAAGAATGTGGAATAGCCCTAATCCTGTCAGAGGAGTTGCTCACAATGCCCACAGACCGGTCACCCGGGCAACGGGCCACGGATGGCGTGCCCTCAACCCCTTCCTGCCCTAAAGCTGCAAGTCTGAAAGGGGGCAGGCCCCATTCTCAGCCCTCCCCAGAGCAGGGCAGGGAAGACAATGGCAGATGGTCACCATGGAGCCTCATCCCCGAGAGGCCCAATGCAGGGGATGCTGCAGCTGTGGGGATCAGGCTGCTGCAACATTCTGCTTTAACCCCACTCATCTCTCCCTGAAGAGAATACCCCCAGGGCTGAGACCTGGGTGCAGGACGGGGGCAGGGCACAGGCCTTGAATATTCCTTCAACTAGGAGCCGTTCACCACGGAGCGATACTCCCACACGCCTCTTTCCTCACCCTGAAGGGGAGCTTGCAGGGCTTGCTCCCTCTTCTGTAAGTCTTTGTTCATAAAACCAGACAATGAGTAAAGGGGCTGTGAAATCTTTAGAGACAAAGATCTATAAAAAAATATATAGTAGGTAGGAAAAACAGTCATATGTAAACACACACATTGCTATCTGGACAGTTGCAAATGCCTGAGAACTTAAAATGCACCCAGGCAAAGACCGGGCAGGGGTTAGATGCACAGTTGTGTGGACACAAGCGTATGGAATACTGAAATGATACTACAGGTTTAGGGACAGAGCTCTAAAGGAAGTAAGGGTTAAAAGAAACGAGTTTCCAAAAATTGAAGGTTAGAAGAATTGGGTCTTGAGTACTTCGCATGGCCAGTAGGCACACAAGTAAAACCTCAAGATCCATTTCTTCTAGCCTTAGAAGGCCTGAAATTCTAATTTTCTCCCCAGTCTCATTCCTGCTGAATCCCTGGTTATCCACAGTGGGTCCTAAGAGATTCCTTCCCAGGAAAGAAATGAGACAAGCTATCAGGCCTCCATCGGTTCCCAAAAGGGGCACAGACGAGAAGGAATGATTTAGCACTATTCCCAAACTCTTCCAACCTTAATATGTCATAGATATGGTACCACTCAAGGCTAGAAAGGGCCCTCTGAGTGCAAGAAGCCTTTAAGATATATACACTAGGGGACACTCATTACTCATATCTATTGGTCAAGTCTCTGGGTGATCTTTGCCTCAAGGAACCAGCGACCAGATAGGGCTCCCATTCCCCTCCCTCCCAGGCCTCCACCTCAGTTACAAGAACTAATTTCTAGGGACCTTTATTCTCACCTACAAGGTAATTGGCAACTGTGCCTTAGGACAAAAGAGGGTTCCAACTCGACAGGCACCCAAACCCAGACGGAGGATGGCCACATGCCAGGATCTACCTTTGTACTAACACAATATTTTTTTTTAATTTTATAAATTTATTAATTTTATATGTATGCGTGTCTTGTTTGTATGTATATATATGAGCACCATGTGTGCGCCTGGTGCCCAGGGAGGTCAGAAGAAGCTGTCAGATCCCTTGGAACTGGAGTTATGGATGGTTGTGAACCACAGTGTAGGTACTGGGAATCCAAACCGGGTCCTCTGGAAGAGCAGCAAGTGTACTGACGCATCACTTCAGCTACCCAGACTCACACCTGTCTGTCTCAAGCCATGCAACTCAAGGTACATAAAACTAGAAGAATCTGGCTAACTGGGTTGTCTAATTTGTTTATTTAGATTTATTTTTATCCTATGCAAATGGGTGTTTTGCCTGTGTACCACATGCATACAATGCCCGTGGAGGTCAGAAGAGGGCACCGAATCCCCTGAAATTGGAGTTACAGATGGTTCTGAGCAACCATGTGTGTACTAGAAACCAAACTCAGGTCCTCTGCAAGAGCAGCAAGTTGCTCTTAGCTGTCTCGTTTTAATACCCTCGCTTGTGGAGGAGCTCGGGGAGTGGCTTTAAAGAGTTGCTTTCTGTACTTGGAAGAGCACGGGAAACCAGCCCAGGAGCAAACCGTGTCAAGTCTGGAAGGATGGGTAGGGTTTTCAGCTAAGACAGTGGGCTACAAAAGGGCAAGAACATTCCAGGCAGATCAGGGTGGAGCTCTGAGTTCCCTTCCATGCTCCAGCATTCTGTGTTGAGCTCCTTCAGGAACAGGTCACTGCAGTGTCAGGAAGGTGCCATACAAGGACTGTGGCAAGGCCACCATGCTTGGCCATTTTAACTGCCAGAGCATAATTCCTGAATTCATCTCAGTGAATTTTCTTGTCCCTGAAGCTCTGCAAGCTAGTAAAGGCAGGAAAGCAAATTCCCCAACCTAATTTGCAGGCAGTGAAAACTTCCAAAAGAAAAACCGAGTTCTCTTGAGTTTCTCCAAGCACAGGACAGGATGACACAGGAAGAGACGTTAGGATCTCAGAAGACAAAAGTTTCATGAAAGTGTCCAGCACTGCCTCCCATCCATGGAGAAGGGACTGCCCATGCCTTGCCGTAGGTCACATTGTGTGTGCCATTCTTTCCCACTTAAAACCTGCCTAGTCTTTGCCAATACCCTGAGGAGGTAGTGCTGAGGCCCCTTTGGTAAATACCTCCTCTCCCCCAGAGCTCAGATTAGGAATGATCTATATTCAGAAGGGGATCAAAAAAATTGAGAAGAAAAAAGAAGAGGGGTGGACTGCAGAGATGCTGGTTCCGGGTGCTGAGATGGTATCAGCTGGGCATCTCTGGTCATAGCCAACATCCTTGACTCCTCTCTGGTCCTTCATGGAGAAGCTGCTGTCTGGGAAGGAGGCGAGGAGCTGGACGATGACCCACTTAGATAGTGCAGGAGTGGTTAGGTTAGGCTGCTCCGGCTGAGCAGTGGGGATGCGCCACTCTACCGAGAACTAGGCAGGAATCGGGAAGAGTCTCTGTGGGTAACTTGAGCCATCTCCCCGAATCCTATACAATGCCACCTCCTCCTAGCCTCTTTCTAGTCCACTCTGCCAGGTTCCTGAGCAAGGAGCTTCCCTGCCCAGCCCTTTTGTGTGGTTTGGCTGGAGCCCAAGGACAAGAGTCGCCTGCAGCCTCCCTCCCTGTTGCTGAGCAGGCAGGTGCAGGAGGAGCTGGGATGGCAGCATCTTGCCCAACAAGCCTTTGGCTGCTGGCCAGCAGGAGTCCTCCTCTGAAGTTGGCTGAATGAGAGATGAGGGCTTTGAACAAAGCAGAGGCCATAGTGGTTCAACTCAAGAAGACTGAGCACAGCCCATGCCCCTTATTGTGGCAGGAGAAGCCCAGAATAGGAGCCCCTAGGTCAACGCATCCCTACTGGAGTGGTAAATCCCATGTGCGTTAGACGCTGTGCTAAGATTTACAGATATTATCTTAGTCTTAAACCCACGACACAGGAATTATTATAATCCTCGTTTTCCAGATAAGGATACTGAGGAACAAAGGTCTTTTCATCTGGTAAGCAACGGGAAGCACAATTTGACACTTTGTAGGAATAGAGTGTCGTTCCTTCATGCACTGTCCCTCAACACAGTATTGACAAGAGGGGTTCCCAGTGACTTCTCCTACTCTAAACATTGCCTGGAGGGCTGGGAAGGCAGCTGGAGCTAGCCAATGGGATGACAAAGCTCTGAGGCAAACCCAGGCTCATTTCAAAGCTAACTTCTAGACCACGACTCAGCACTTGGTCATCTGAGACCTAGGTGGACAAGTCTGGAGCTTCTGTTGCAGATCTGCCATTACCCAGCCAGAAGACAAATCACTTCCCCTTTCCAGGCCTCGGTTCCCTCATCTGACAATGAAGGAAGGAGATTCTCTCCTTTTCCCAACGTTTAGAAGCCTACTAAGCCACTGAAAATGTGAAAGGAGCAGAAGCACTGAGACTACATAGAACTACCCACTTGGGCTCCCTTCCTGCCACTCAGGGCCCTCCTTAGAAGGGAGACTTCCACGCAGATCAGACCAAAGGCTTTGGTGGGCCCCTAGCAGGTGTTTTTCTCTTTAGGGAGAGGGGTTGGTTAGGGGAGCTGGGAGACTCTGCAGCAGGACATGTAATTTGGATACCAGGAATGTGCCTGAGATCCAGGACAAATATTTGTTTTTCCTCTGATGCCATCCTGGAGCAGTCATTAGCCCCCCACCCCCACCTCACCCCTCCCCCATCCTTCCCTGCACACAGTCCCACGGGACCCTGCTGACCATCTCTGCAAGTGGAGAGCAGGAAGGGAGTTGGGAATGTGGTGAGGAGTACCCACAATGGATGTCACCCAGCAGGCTTCCCTGTGAACTGGGCTCTCACCACCAATCTCAGTGCATTCGGGGAAGACATAAGCAGCCCCATGTCCCCCTCTCCCCCACGGACACATCTGAAGCATCAAGTCTCTCTCTAGGGAGAACAGTCAAGATGTAGGGTTGGGTGGGTGGGGTTGAGGGTAGTGCTCCAGGATTGAGAAATCATTACCAGAGCAGAAAGTTGCTTTCTAAGAAAGTGGGGGACCCTGAGCAAACTCAACAGCTGTCCTGGGTGGTCTGGCTGGGGAGGTCCAGAGCAAACTTCATATTTGCTGATCTTGCACACAGCAAGGCACATGAACCTGGGACTTCCCTCTGAACTTTCTGTTTTGATATAAGAGCCACCAAGGCCTAAATGTGATGTGTGTGTGTCTCTCTCTTCTCTTTTCTCTCTCTGTATAAGACAGTGACCTCAGTCAAGAGCTGATGGGATCTCTGAACTTTGATCTCTGTTTCTCGGCCAATCTAGTTCCTCCACCCAGTTTTCTCACAAGAGACACAGGCAACAAGCCACAAGCAGCTATCTTCAAGCTAAGCCCCTAACGAAGCTTGGGCCCAGCCGTCTCAAGCCTGGAGCCTCTGGGGCCCTGGCACTTTATAGAAAGAGAAAGAAAGGAGAGCCAGGAAGTACACGATTGCCCAATAGCTGTAACCTGGCAGCGGGCAGCCGGGGACTGTGCCAGGCCTTAGCAGGAAAAACATACTTGCCCCCATTGATGGGGCCATAATCCACTCCTTTCTCCAACATCCACTCTCCTTCACCAATGAAATGACTTCTTGAATTTCAAACCAGCTACTGGCTGCAAAAGCAAACAATTAGGGGAGGGGACCACTGCCATAGTCAATAGAGCAAGCTATGGTCACACATACACACACCCCTCACAAACAGCACTCACTGGATCTGGCAAAATATCACCTCTAAGCCACCTGCTCCAAGGCTCACTGCAATGTGAATTATAGACCTTTATAATACACCCTGCGTGGTGGGGAATGAGAGACTGAGCATTTTAAACAAGTACCTGGCTAATGCCAAGCTGGCTGAACTGGAGTGGGAGAGCCACTGCTGTGTAACTTTGGGTAAATTTGCTATCCTTTCGGCATGGGGGAGCTTTCCAGATAGAAGCATCCATTATCAATGCAAGCCCCACGTGCATTCACACTGCTTCTTATTCATTCACTCTCCCAAGCAGCTTGTGAGACAGGCTGTGTTCCCTCTGTTTTGCAGAAGGGGAAACAGAATATGGATGAAGGAACTTGCTCAGAGTTACAGATGACTATGGCAATTACACGCATGAAATCAAAAGGACAAGTTCCCCCAAAGACACGGTGAGATACAGTGGATCTGGCACCAGAGCCTGGTTGTACATTTCCCACAATCAAAGGCCATCATAACGAAACTGGAAAGAACCCAAGTGTCAGGCGAGAGTTAACGATCTCCACGCCTCATCCATCTACTGAGATCTGGCGCTTTCAACTTCCTCCTTCCATTCTACTCCGTAGAAGTTTGTTCCAGGGAAAATGCAAGTTAAGCCCCATCTTCTCAAACGACAGGCCTCTGGTGCTGCTAAGGTTCCCAGGTCCACGAACACTGTCACTGAAAACCATGGACAGACACACCTAAAATGCGCGCGCCTGGCAACTCAGCCAGGACACCGCAAGGGACGCGCTGTTGAGCTCCCGGGAGCCGGGCGCTGCGAGGGGCACTCACCAGGCGTCCCGAGCTCTCTCGTGCCTTCTTCACCTTCCCATAGGTGCCCTTGCCCAGTGTCTCCAAGAACTCGTAGCGGTGCCGCAGGTTGTGTTTGTGATGGTGCCGCTTCACAGCCTGCTTCTTCATCAGGGGTCTGGGCGACTTGATGAGCCCGTCCGCCAGCGGCCGGGCGCGCTCGGGAGCCAGGGCGGAGGCCGAGGGCGCCTGGACCGTGCCCCGGGGGAAGGCCACCGACTCCATTGTGCCGGACGGCGAGGCGAAGGGGGTCGGGCTGCTGCAGCAGCGCGTGGAGAGCCGCGGGTCCAGAGGTCACTGTCGTACCCCAGAGCGCTAGAAAGCCTCTCGGTCCGAATTGCTATAAAACGTTGGGGGGGGGGGCTAGCCACGCCCCCGAGTCCCATTGGCCCGCTTGCCGGCGACTCGTGACCAAAGCCTCTCGCATTGGCTCACTGGATCCTGCCCCGCCTCCTCCCCTTAGCGAGGCGCGGAAAGGTGTGAATGGAGCCCCGCCCACCGGAGCTCAAGGGCCAGGAATGCCAGCGAGAAAGGACGCTGAGCCCAATTACTACTGAAGTGTAGGTCCTTATGTTTTAAGGCTCTCTGAACTGCTTTTGCCTCTAAACGGCGCCAACTTGTTCTATTTGTTGTGTTCTGGTTGGCAAGGGACAATCTGAGGGCACTAGAAGGCCCTGAAGTATTTCTCCACACGCAGTAAATTGCTCCTCTCGAGCCAAAAATCTGTAAAGCCGTTCAATAACTTCTTCAGGTACGTAAAGGAGAAAGGGAATGAGGAGATGGACTGGGATGAAGGTTGTTTCCAGCTAAGCACGGGGGAGAGCTGCCCTACCTCCGAGTTCACCCTGCTTGTGTTCCATCAACCTTAAATGGATTCTGGAATCCAGCAGGCCTGGAAAGTCCTTACCTCTTCTGGAAAAAGAAGAAAGAAAGAAAGAGAGAGAGAGAGAGAGAGAGAGAGAGAGAGAGAGAGAGAGAGAGAGAGAGAGAGAGAGAGAGAGAGAGAGAGGACTTATAGGGTTGAATGTATTTTCTTAAGAAGTGGTCGTCTTTATGGGTTTTCATCCATTCATTTTTTAAAATAGCATATCATAGTGACTCCAGGAACTTACTATCCTGTGTCCCTAAGTCTACAAGGAGCTTCCTGATCCCAGAGTTTCTTCTGGTGACTTTTAGTCAGAAGAACAGGTGGTTAGGCATGAAGTTTGGCTCCACTTGAGAGGCCTGGAAGACTAGGTCCATAACCCCCTTCCTGTTGTAGAAAGTGAGTATTCCCCTGCCAAAGGCCACACAGCTGGTAAGAAAGCCACAGAACTGGGATTCAGATGCTGGCCTATACCAGGACAAGAACACAGGACAAGAGGACTTCCTTGGCCTCCCTTCTCTGCAGGACCTCATTCCCGACTGTGACGTCAGGGACCACATCCTCAGTTACCAAGCTTTGTTGCTGTTTTTTAATCTAGCGTCTGTCCATTTTCCAACTTCTGCTCACCTTTTGATTCTTTCCAGGGGAAATATCTCCATGCTGCGTGGAGCCCTCTCCAGCCAGTGAAGATCCCCCCAGGAGCCAGGCTCTCTTTTCCACCTCTGGGTCATTCATGAACTGTATAGCGGCTCTGGCGTCCTGTCCAGCCTGCCTTCCCATTCTGAGTGATCTGTGAAAATAGAAAGGCTCGGCCGACAGTTCATCTGACCTGCGATCTATACCTATAATCTGTGTCGGATCTTGGAGGCCCATCCAGACATATTGGGGTCCCGGAGGCCCATCCAGACAGATTAGGTCCCGGAATCCAGACAGGTTAGACTCTGAAGAGCAAGTGTCAGTTACAGAACAGTAGGCTGTGGCTCCCAGGGCTGGGAGACCTGGGTTCTAATCCCAACTAACATGAGAGCTATAGCGAGCCCCTAGCCCAGATGAAAGGAAACTAGTTTGGAGGTGCTTCCTAAAGACAGGGCTTTCAAAGCAGAGACTGGAGGACTCATGGTCATTAACTTGCTGGATCAGCATTTCCTCATAAGATAAAGAAGTTTCCAGAGAAGCCCAAGATTCCCTTTAAGACTAAAGGGCTGGAGAGACGGCTCAGAGGTTAAGAGGTTAAGAGCACTTGCTTCTCTTCCAGAGTTCCTGAGTTCAATTCCCAGCAACCACAAGGTGACTCACAACCATCTGTAATGAGATCTGGTGCCCTCTTCTGGTGTACAAGGATACATGCATGCAGAACACTATGTACATAATACACTAAAAATCTTTAAACAAAAAAGATTGAACTGTAGGAAAGCCTTGAGGCATTAAAAAAAAAAAGAACTTAATCTAAACCAGGTGGTGATGCATGCATACCTTTAATCCCAGCACTCATTAGGCAGAGGCAGGAGGACATCTGTGAGTTCAAGGGCAGCCTGGTCTACAGTGCAAGTTCTAGGACAGCCAGGGCTACACAGAGAAACCCTGTTTTGAAAACAAACAAACAAAAATGGCATAGATACGCATCACTATTTCTAAACATCCCCAACAGTAGTTGATCGCAGATCGCGGTGCCCAGGGATCCACACAGACCAGATGAATGGATGTACAATGGAGGCAAACAAACAGACCTGGCCATCAGAACTGGGGCTGGAGAGGTGGCTCAGCCATTAAGAGAACTTGTTTCTCTTCCAGAGGACCAGGGTTTGGTTCACAGCACCCACCAGTCAGCTATAGCTCCTGTTCCAGGGGATCTGGGGGGCTCTTCAGGCCTCTAAGGACACTGGGCACACATGTGCTGCAGACATACACACAGGCAGAATACCCACACACATAAAATAAATGAACAACAACAACAACAATAACAACAAAGATTAATAGAACAGCCAAGGGATGGAATTCGACTTTCATTCTGTATAGGGAGGTTTGGAAGGTGGCTCAGTGACTCGGATCGTGGGCTTAGATATTTGGATAGGATGTGCTGGGACGTCCAGGCTGTCCACTCTTGGTCCTATTGACTTCCCGTTCCAGCCCTGGGAGGAGGCTCTCCTCATCCTCACACCAACTAACCATTTAAGGGGTCTTGAAGAAAACAAACCTTCTGTGTAGTCACTGGGAATAAGCGTCTATTCCTGTCCTCCTGCACGCCATAGTCTGAACGTGCCGTGTGTTGGGCTGCGGGAGCACCTCCGAGGGAGTACTGTGGCGTGTGTCAAGTGCGGGCAGGAACACAGAGGGCAGCAAGGCTCTGCTGTGGGGGAAATGGGGAGGGGTGGGTAAGGCAGGTGTCAGACACATCTCGGGGGACGGCTAATAATTAGTTCTTCACTCTCAGGAAGTTCTCTACTCAACAAGAGAAATAAGCGCACAGTTTATCCTATAATCTACCATAGGAAGTGGGAGCCCTTCAAGATGGTTTGAAGTGCAGGGATAGGGCAGAAAAGTTGGTCTTACCTGGCTCAGTTCAAGGGAGGGCCTCAGAGGAAGCCACTTGGGTCTTGAGGAGTGGGTGAGACTTAGATTAGTCTCAGGCATGAAATAGGGGTGTATGGAAAAAGGAGAAGAGGAAGTCAATGGACTTGTTCTCTGTGTGGCTAAGAGACATAAGGATCCCAGAGGGTCTGCTCCCTGGGACTGTCTCAGTACCGATGTTCAGTGTTTTCTCAGGGAGGCGAGCAGATGCGGGGCTTAGCACACTACCCCCTCCAGTCAGAGACATTGGTCATTAAATTGCCTTTTCTTTACAGCTCAGGTGAGTTAGAGTTCTCAGTCACCTTTTAACCCCACCCTGTGGTGGACAATAGGACCTAGATGTTTGGACCTTGCCCTCTCAGAGAGTGGTGGAATTGTGTGAACAGGAACCGGCCTGTTAGAACTGGTTCCCCAGAACTAGGCGGTGTGAACCCAGTGAGCCTGGATAAACACTAGTCGAGGAAATTGAGATGTCTGGCTCAAAGCTGCCCTCTCCTGGCAGAACTGAGAATTGACGGACTTGTGGGCTAACTGAAACTGCTTAGCCTCAGTAACAATAATGTCCATTTATCGTTTGTTGAGCTGGCCCGAGTTCTAAACATCCTAGATACAGTGTCACCATCTAGGAAGTAGCATAGCAGGAGGCAAATAAACCTGCCCAGCCTGACGTCATGGCTGTGCCCCATTACATTGCCTTGTGGGACTCAAATGAGTTCTGGAAATACAAGATGGATCTAGTGAGTTACAAACAATCTAAAACTGTAGCAAGCCCTACAGCCTTCGCTGGCCTGTCCTTGTGAATTGCATCCCCACTGTGTAGATGAGTAAGCTAAGAAACAGAAAAACAAAGAACCTGTCTCTACAGGGTCACAAAGACATCACCAGAAATGGTAGCGTTTGCCATTCCGATTTGGTTGGGTGAGGAGACTGGTGTGCCTAGTCTCCTGATGCTCTGTGTTCGTGTATCGAACATGTCCCATGTCTCTCATGAACTTGCATGGGGACCAAATGGTTTCCTACCTGTCTGTTTGGACTTTTACTGGGCTTCAGTCTTCCCAAACTCCCCTCCCGCCAATCCTGGCGGAGGTCTAAGTGTGTAGCAGAGAGGCTGAACAACAAGGACTGAACAGACACTTGAGCTTGTGCACCCGACCCAGGCAGGAGGACAGTGAAGAGAAGCTGGAGCTAATGAGCGGTTGTAGAAACTGCCTAAGGCTCTAGAGCTATGCTGGGGGACAGGGAGGAGGCCTGAGGGAGGAAAGGAAGGGCCTGTTAGCTACTCTGTATGTTAATTTTTAAACTCCTAAACACTGTACTGTGGGTGCTGGGAGTTTGAGGGGTGGGCGTCTAGTTAGTTTTAATTTCTAGGGGTTGCAGTCAGTGGTTTGCGAAGGATGTCTCACCTCACTGTTAATGGTAGAGCACAAAGATCTTCCTCCTTTCCTGCCCTTGTTCCACTTCCTCTTCCTAATCTCTGAGGTTCTGTAATTCCCCTTCTGCGGGATTAAAACCTGGGGTGGGGCTGGAGAGCTGGCTCAGCAGTTGAGAGCACAGGCTGCTCTTCCAGAAGTCCTGAGTTCAATTCCCGTGGTGGCTCACAACCATCTGTAAGGAGCTCTGGTGCCCTCTTCTGGCCTGCAGGCAGACATACAGGCAGAACGCTGTTTACATAATAATAATCTTTAAAAAAAAAAAAAAAACCCTGGGGTGTCTGCGCTTAGGCAGTTGTTAAAAGTTAGGGTTCCTCTAGTAGGCCCCTGAGAGGCAGTGTGGTGTTCCTGTCGTAGTCACCCAAGGCTGATGATGGGCTAAAGTGAGTACAAGTCAGTCAAGAATATACCCATCTCTCCTGTTGTCAACACTCCATGCCCACAGCCTTGATGCCCCTTCCCCGTGCCCTGGGTTAGATGCTGGGTATGTGGGCAGTTGATGTGATTGCGGCAGGGAACACAGCAATCTGAGTGGGAGTCAGAGACAGGGATTTCTGTCTGCTGGCCCCACATGACCTGGACCAGTGACTCGGTTTCCTCTCTACTTGGTCTAAGGAAATGCTGAACTTGAAGATTGTTTTCTTTTTTTTTTTTTTTTTTTTTTTTTTTTTGGTTTTTCTGTGGCTTTGGAGCCTGTCCTGGAACTAGCTCTGTAGACCAGGCTGGTCTTGAACTTACAGAGATCCTGCCTCTGCTTCCTGAGTGCTGGGATTAAAGGTGTGCGCCACCATCGCCCGGCTGAAGATTGTTTTCTATAAAGTTCTAGGCTCCCCAGCAGGTGGGGCTTCTGGCAAGGGACACTGTGGCTCAGGGCCTGGTAGCTTCAGTTCATATAAATGTCTCCCTCCCTAAAATGAGAAAATATTTTCTTTCTGCTGGTCCTACCTCCATTCAGGGGAGACCCAGAGTGACTAGAGAATACAGAGAAAGGATATGTGCCCAGATTTTGGGGGGGGGGGGGAGCTGTCCAGTGCCACCTCTCTGCCTTGTGTTTGGCTTCTGCTGTCAGCTCAAGCCCTTGGCCTCCCAAGCCGACCCTGGAATGCTAAGGCCAAGCAAAGCACATTCTTTAGCCGGGTCAGCAGCTCCTGGCCCTGGGTAAAGGAAGGTGGGAGCCAGCATTCCTCACGGCCTGAATAGCACCAGTACAGTCTGGTATTAGGGGGTTGTCCTCGCACAAGGTGGATTAAGAAGCCACTGTCACCAGAACTCTTAAAAAGCTGACCCACACTTCTCCTGGAGCCCACAGCGAAGAGCTGAAGGGGCCCATCCACAAGCAAGGGGGGCTGAGGATCTGCTCGGTTTCTGACCTGGTTCCGTGTTGGGGAAGAACTTAGGAGAGAAAGCAGGCAGCTAACGATTCCTACCACAGTCTTGCTTTCTCTGGGTCTTTTGATTTCGGGCTTTCCTTGGACTGGGCTCCCACCTGACAGGATCTCTGGGACTCCTTGGGTCACATGGGTTAGTGACACCATCATAGCCTGAGGAGACCTCAAAAACGTGGAGAGAGGGCTAAGGAGACAGAGGCTCACATTTGCCACACACTGGAGTGGGATTCAGGGTGGAGGGGACAGAGGTATAGTGAGGGGCTAAGCCTGCCATCCTAAGGCGCTAGGAGCTCAGGTCTCAGGTAGAGCAGGAACTCTGTGGAAGGGAAGCTCCCAGACAGTGCCCTTGTACAAGTAGGGTGTGGAGCAGGGGAACCCACGAAAGTGATTTATCTATCACTCTTCTCTTATACAGGTTTGCTTTTGAGACTGAATTGCTAACCATAGGACCAATGCCTGCTTCTTGTTGAGTGATGGTTAGGTGCGATGATTCTGAGTCATTACCATGTCCAGCTGAGAGAGCAGGGTGGAACACTTGGAAACAGTGACCACAGGCCCTTGGCACAGCCATATATTCTAAGGCTAACCAGAGGAAAAGCTCCAGGAGCCCAGCTGAAACCCTGACAAACTACAAGACCACTAACCTGGGGTCTAACCTGACTGTTTCTCATGGTGTATGCAAACAGGAAGGCAAATTTTACTCCCCACAGCCCTCAGGCCCATCAACTCTGAGGTGTCTCATCAAGTACTAAATGTCTAGACCCTTCTCTGTCCCCATCCATCCTTCCGAAGACCCTGTGAGTCATCTGTGAACTATTTCCTGTTTGGAGGATGGAGGTGGCTCCCAGAGTTGGCATTAGAAAAGCTGCTTCTGTAGGCAGTGGAGAGGTCTGGTCAAACTAGGAGATGGGCTGAGGCACTGGGCTTTTCCTGCCTGGGGAAAGCCATCTGTTGTCCATTGATCAGCACACTGGTGCAGGCCTGTGTGGGCACGGTGCCAGGTGCCAGCAAAGAACTGAGCAGAGAGGGTAAGTGAGGCAAGCCCAGTACTCCCTTCTTGGAGCCCAGCAGCTTCTCAGGAGTCAGAATTCAGGAAACCTTCAGGCCTATCTCTTCACCTGAAACAGAGGGATCCCAGCCGAAGCAAAAACTTCCTCTAGTTGTGGTGGCAAATGGCGGTGTGGCATTGTTAGGGGGCGGGGTGCTGCAGAGGTCACAACCCAGGGCAACAGATGACCCCACCACATGGCAAGAACTCCAGAATCTTGTAGCAATCCACCCTTCAAACGGTTAGGACTTAAGCTTTGAGGCATGGCCGAATGATTGAATTGAGAGGATTCTGAACTAGGTATGGAGACGTATGACGCCTTTAATCCCAGCACTCAGAAGGCAGAAACAAGTGGAACTCTGAGTCTGAGGCTAGCCTGGTCCACATAGTGAGTTCCAAGCCAGCAAAGGCTCCATAGTAAGGTCATGTCTCAGAAAAGGGCTGGGGGATTCAAAGTCTGCCACCGTTTCCAGTTGAGAGTATAAGAGTGAGAAAACTAAATAATGTGCATGACAGATGTCCATAAGGGGGTGTGTGTGCATATGTTTGTAAGGAGTGTGTATGACTGTGTCAGTGAGTGTGGGTGGCCATTTGCATGTAGAGCATGCCCAGGAAGGTGTGTCCGAATAGAGGCTGTGTGAGGAGTACGTGTGTAAGCTGAGCAAGGGTAGAGGAGAAAGAAGGCAGAGAGTGGGGTACAGGGAGCAGAAGTGGGCCCTGGGGTGCCGGAGGCAGTGCAGGGAGCAGGTGTAAGGCATGTTCTGCAGGTCTGCTAGGCTTGCCCTCAAGAGTCACACCCCCTGCAGTGGGAAAGGTAGACCCTTAAGCACTGTGCTTCCTGGAGCAAAAGAGGCCCTGAGGCTTCCAGGAGGCAAGCACACAGCTGCCTGTAGAGCCCACTGGGGAGGGACAAGGTCAGGAAAGTACCATCAGAACACACTCCAAGAGACCCACCCTAAGCCTCGGCTCCCCTTGGGATCTACTCAGACCCTGCCTAGACTTGGACTCTTCCTGCTGCACACCCGAGATGTGTGCTTAATGGCATTCCGGATCTTCTCTGGAGGCCTAGCTCTAACAGTGGCTGATGCAGGAAGCTCAAGGCTCGGGGAATTATTGCTTTCCCTGCTCGTCTCTCATGCTTGGTTTGGTGGTGAGTTGATATTGGTCATTGTCGTTCCCCCTCCCCCGGCTCCCTGCAAACCGTATGTTGATATCCTAACCGCTAGTATCTGGGAATGAGACTTCACCTGGAAACAATATATATTCATGTATATGTAGATATAAAATAAGATATGCTCATCTTAAAATAAAGTCATTGGATATGCATGGACCTCAGTGTCCTTATAAAGTCGGGGAAACTGGGACACAGTCATGGCAAGGTGGCTGTGTGAAGACAGGTGCCATTGAAACAATGTTGCTGCAAACTAAATGACAAGGACTTGCAGATAACACTGGAGCCGGGAAGAGGGTAGCGCTCCAGCCCTACTAAACCTTTTGACTTCAGACTTTTAACCTTCAGATGTGGTACCCACATTTCCTGCTGTTTCCAGCTGTGCCTAGTCTGTGGTGTTTTCTTTAGGGCATTCCTGAAAAGTAAATGCCCATGACAATTTTTATTGGCTCAATTTGTCAAAGCCACCTTGTCTGTCTACCTCTCTGGCTCTTGCCTGAGTCCTGCCTTATGCCAAAGTCACTGCAACTGCTCCATCTCCCACACTGAAGGCACCAGTGAAAGTCCCTGAGTCCCTGGCTAAGGTTGGGCCTGTTCTATAGGTCACATGGGGTTGAGAGTCAGACATGAAGCCCCTTGCTCTTCTCCTTATTCTGGTGGCACTAAGAACAACAGTGTGTGTTTACATATGTGTGGGGGCAGGGCTATGTTTAGAGAACAGGGTCAGGTATTCACTCCCAACATGCACCAGCTGTGTCGTCAGGGTTAGGAGTTCAGGGTCTCTAGATGTCAGTTTCTTCTTAAAGTGGGGAGAAGGGTTGAAAAAGCAAACACACTCCTCCTCCTAGGCCAGAGCTGGGGTTTGTGGGTGGTTGGGTGGGGCATCCCATAAGATCAATGCAATTGCAAGATTCTGTTAGAAAGAGGCCTGGAGGAGCCTGGTGGTGGTGGAGCATGCCTTGAATCCCAGCACTTGGGAGGCAGAGGCAGGTGGATCTCTGTGAGTTTGAGGCTAGCCTGGTCTACAGAGCAAGTTCCAGGGCAGGCTTCAAAACTACACAGAGAAACCTTGTCTCAAAAAAAAACAAAACAAGCCGGGCGGTGGTGGCACACGCCTTTAGTCCCAGCACTTGGGAGGCAGAGACAGGCGGATCTCTGGGAGTTCGAGGCCAGCCTGGTCTACAAGAGCTAGTTCCAGGACAGGAACCAAAAGCTACGGAGAAACCCTGTCTCAAAAAATCCCCCCCAAAAAAACAAACAAACAAAAAAGAAGAAGAAGAAGGAGGAGGAGGAGGAGGAGGCAGAGAAAGAGGAGGAGGAGGGATGAGAAGGAAAGGAAAGAAAAGGAAAGAAAGGAGGGAAGGAAGGAAGGAAGGAAGGAAGGAAGGAAGGAAGGAAGGAAGGAAGGAAGGAAGGAAGGAAGGTCTGAAATGAAGTGCCATTGGCATGGGCCAGCCTTTTTCTTCTGATTCTGGAGCCACCCAAGACTGATGATTGCTCCATGGATTTGACTTGAGACAAGTCTTAGACAGTATGGCCTGCATGACTCTGGAGCTCCTCTTGATTGTGGATGGTATCTTGGTGTCTCTGCCTCCTCTACTGTCCTTCACCTTGTGAGACAGACTGGATAACTGAGATGAGGAGGGTAAGGAGCCTTCTGGGGGGGGGGAGACCTGTGGCAGCTGGATCTGTGTAGTCTGGAGGCAGGCCATTGGCTGTGCTGCCTCTGCAGTGCAGGCAGTATAGAGCCACAAGCTTTCACACAGACTGAGGGCTTCCCTCATTCCTCAGTGCGGTATCCGTGGTCTTCCCACAATGGAACTTGGTCAGGGGTGACCCTAGCAGATACCAGCTCCAGTCTTGAGTTGTTCTGTTAATTCTAATGTCTAACTCAACCTGATAGGAGAGCTGGGCCCTTACGGTTCCAGCGATCCTAAAAGAATTCAGCCCTATCCACAGATATGGGGCCGTTGTGCCTGGAGAAGACCCTGGATGGATTGGCTCCTCTCGGGTTGGGGATGATATGGGCAGGACAGAAGCAGAAATGAGGTAAGGAGAGAGAATCAAGAAGCTCCCTGTCCTCCATAGCAGTTGCAGGCTCCACCCCCAGCCATTTTTTATCTAATGGTTAGTTCAGGGGAGCTGAATGGAATTGGATCCAGAAGCAATGGAGGCTTCTTTGTGGTCTGCTCTTCAGGGAAACCAATGGCCACAATCTGCCCCCTCACGTTGGTGAGAAAAACATTTTCGGCCAGCAGGTGGCAGTGTCCTCTAGCAGGTCAAAGAGAAAGGAAACCAAGGTGTTCGGAGAATGAAGTCAATAACCCACCATTCCTTAAAGACCCAGGTTTCACCCGGTCTTGAAGACCCAGCAGGAAGTGACACCCCTACCCCCTCACCAGAAAGAGCTCCTTCTGACCCCCCAGGTCCTGATAGGTCATCTCCCAGCACAGACTCCTTAGGAGGTAATTAATCGGCCCAGCCTTGTGAAGAGTGAAGCGGACCCCCTGGCTCCTCCACAGCCTCAGTAGGGGTTTGATTCTTTGTGTCCTCAAGGCTAACTGGTTAGGTTTGGTTTCTGTGCAAGGTTTGCAACTCAGGTCCCTGAGCAGGCCGGCGAGCAGGGGCCGTGGAAGCCTAATGAGTTCTGTGCAGGCTAGAAGGAAGAAGGCACATCAGTATCCAGCCTTCTGGCCTTTCTCTCTCTCTCTCTCTCTCTCTCTCTCTCTCTCTCTCTCTCTCTCTCTCTCTCTCTCTCTCTCTCTCTCTCTCTTGTTTTTGCAGTCAGTGGACAGTTCTTTCATGCCTAAAATGAGCTTCAGCTGAACTGATGGAGATAAGACGTGGGAATAACCTGGCAAAGATCGGATGTTCACAACCTTGGCCAAACATGTGTGCCTCAAGAGAAGAAAAATCACCTGCCTCTTTGATAGTGGGATAGTTATGGCCGGGAGACAGCAGAACTCTTCACCAGGAATGGTCAAGAACAGGTGGCCAATTGGTCCCTGCTTGGCCTAAGGACACGGAGGGAGGTGGTCTCAAGGGGTTTTCTTTTTCTTTTCTTTTTTTTTTTTATCATGTATACAATATTCTGTCTGCGTGTATGCCTGCAGGCCAGAAGAGGGCACCAGACCTCATTACAGATGGTTGTGAGCCACCATGTGGTTGCCGGGAATTGAACTCAGGACCTTTGGAAGAGCAGGCAATGCTCTTAACCACTGAGCCATCTCTCCAGCCCCTCTCACGGGGTTTTCTATCTACGAACCAGGACACCCCCGGCTTTGTCTCCAGGGTCCAAAGAAGACAGGAGTAAAGACGTCAATCATTGTGCCGCTGTTATTAACCAGAGTGCAATTAATCCACCTTTGTGGATTTGGAAGCCACAGTGTAGATGAGAAGGTTTCACCCAGAGACACTCTGAGAGCTGCTGAGCCCAGAACGGTCAGGCCTCGGGTGGGGAGAGGGTGGCAGACCGCAGAATACGGGAGATGGTGATGCTCCATCACCACATGCCCAGTAAGGACCTGAGAGGAAGGGTCCTTTTTGCCTGGCCCGATGTGGGAGCTCCGGACTACCTTCCCACACATCTGCCTTGGCTTCAAGTCCAGTTCCTGTTAAGTAGGTGAGAGCTGGGGCGGGACCACAGCTGACTTCTATATGGGGGATGGATATCAACCAAAGAAAATGAAGGGGCTTCGGATGCCCCATTTCTTCATCAGTTTACCTGACACTCAAACTAGCTCAGAGATGGGGAAGGACCACAGTGGCTCCCCTTTGGAGTGGCAACTGCCCCCCACCCCCATTGGTAGGTGAGAGGAGGGAACATTCCTGTGTCTTTCTGTATCTGAGCACTGAGTGAGGGTTCTCCCCAGGCCACAGCCAAGCTCTCTCTTATAGGTGCAGTCAGCTGTGCTTTCTTCAGCTTTCTGAGACTGGTAGGTTAGGGGGCAGAGGGAGGTCACTGAGAGCCCTAGGGCTTGGAGACCGGAGGATGTAGTCCGAACTGCTTTGATGAGACTATTCCTCATGTCAAGAGTAGAGCGATGCTGTCCAGGCAAGGGCACCGCTGGGGCCAGCTAGGAGTCAGAGACGTACAGCGCCTCTACCGCATCGCTCAGACCCTGGCTGACGCCCCCCACAGCCAGGAGGCAGTTCTTGAAGACGATGCTGGAGCAGGCACAGCGGGGTGTGGGCATGGCAGGGAGGGTCTCCCACTTGTTCTTCTCTGGGTGGAATGCTTCTGCTGTTTCCAGGACAGTGGGCTGGTTTCCTGAAAACAACAGGGGAATCAGATCTTAGACCAAGGAGCCGAGCCATGTCCCACGGTGACCATTTCTCAACCCAGAAATAAAAGTTGAGCAACTTCTTTGTCTTTTTGCAGGATGGACCCAGTTTTAACATCCTGGTACAAGAATTCCTCTCAAGCAACTTTGTACCCTGTCCTTTCTCTTGTACCCTGTCCTTTCTCTTTACCTTTAGATTCTAAAATTAGGATTATGGTGCACGACTTTAATCCCAGCACTCAGGAGAAAGAGGCAGGTGGATCTCTCAGTTTGAACCAGCCTGGTCTACAGAGTGAGTTCCAGGACAGTCAGGGCTATACATAGAGAAACCTTGTCTTGGAAAAATGAAAGAAAAGTATTGGTTATCAGGGGTTTCTAGAACACTCCTGCTTCCCTCCTGGTTTTTCTCTTACACACAGTTTCCCCCATAATCCAGCTCACATAGTTGTTCATGGTGGGTATGTGAACTCTGGCCGCCTGGAAGCCCCACTGCCTTTATCACCATGCCCGAATGACTTCAGTGACCCCAAATCCCTGTCCAGCCTTCAGACTGTCAGCAGTCTCTGAGAGGGAGGAACTAAACATCAAGTCCAGAATTAGGACCATCTATTTGCTTTGCTCTCCCAAGATGCACCTGGACATCCAACAAGAGCTGGGTCAGTGGGGCTGGAGAGATGGCTCAGTGGTTAAGAGCATTGCCTGCCCTTCCAAAGGTCCTGAGTTCAATTCCTGGCAACCACATGGTGGCTCACAACCATCTGTAATAAGGTCTGGTGCCCTCTTCTGGCCTGCAGACATACACACAGACAGAATATTGTATACATAATAAATAAATAAATATTTAAAAATAAAAAAAAAGAGCTGGGTCAGTGAAGGATGATGACAACTGATCCCTTTGTCTCCAGCTAAAGGGGCTCGGGGACCTGGCTCAGGCACATAGGTTCACAGTTATCAGCATGTCCCCTATGCTTCCTAGATCTCCATTTTCCTAGCATAGAGCTGAAAAAACATGTGAGGACCCCCCGTGGAAAGGTCAAGTCTGGACTGTATTGAATTCTTTGGGGTGAAACAGTGGGATGTGTGTAAGAAGTCAGTACCATCCACTGCTCAAGTGCAGTACCAAGGACCAGAACCTCAGCACGGGACAGTTGAGATGACCTATCCTTACCAAGTCCCCCAGCCACTATGACTCGTCCACTCAGACCACCGGCCACGAAGTCCGCCCGGCGCTTCTTGAGGAAGAACGAGCGTTCCATCTTCAGCCATCCCCCTGCAAGTCATGTGCAGTGACAGGGCAGAGACAGAGGATTAGGTGCTGACGCCCCCTAACAAGTACAGACAGATCCCAGGTGGCTCTCACCCTGGGGCTACTCCCTTGAGTTCAGGGTGCAGAGGGATCCCTTGCTGATTGAAACAACACGCTCTGCCTCTTCAGCCTTCTCTGGTGCTCGGCACAGTCTAACGTCTACAAGTCCCGTGAGTCCCTGTTCTGTTTAGGTTTTTCCACAGTTCTAAACTGGAGAGGAATCTGACTGAAGGTAGTAAACAGAGTAATCTGGAGCCCTCTGATTCTCCATCAGCACAGGAAGAGTCCTAACCTGGTCCTGTACAGATACCGGCGGTGATGGAGAAAAGGTCATGGTGAAAACATCCAACCAGGCCAAAAGGTACCTTGAATAGAGTTTGACTCCAAGCATATCCGCGAGTTAGGAAGGGTGCTTAGACACCGGAGAGGCCTGCTTGGATATGTAAGCAGCCCCAGGAAGATTCACCAGGATGGAGAAAATGGGGATCAGTCAGAAGAGAGGCCAAGAGGGTAGGGACCCAGCTCACCCTGTTCCATGTCGAACACATCCATCGTCCGGAGGAACTTGGGCTGCCGATAGAGACGACCTTGTCGCAGGCCTCCCAGGCTGTACAGGTGGTTGTCCAGGGTCACAAAGCTGGAGAACGCCCGCTTACAGGGAATGTTGGGGAATTTGGTCCAGGACCGAGACTCTATGTCAAAGACCTCGAAGGCATTGACTGCATACTTAGACTGTCGTCCTCCTGGAGGTGGGAACAGGGTACATGGTGGAAAAAAAAAAAAAGCAGTCCCTGAGAACTGGTAGGGCTGGGATTTCCCTTCTGTTGTTATTCAGTCATTTGAAAGACTTGTCAAGGGCTGGAGCAGTGTGATTATCCCTAGGGACAGAGACATTCTCTGGCTGTGGGCCTTGCCTCCCAGGGAGCTCACCCAAGGGAACAAGAAGAGGAAATGAACAACAAGTAGCTAGTCCCTACCTAGCACGTAGATCTTGGAGCCCCGGAGGAAGGAGGTGGCCGCATATCTCGGAGTGGGCATGGGTGCCAGTGACACCCACATGTCCTTTAGCATGTCATAGTGTTGCAAGTAGTTGTGTGGACGAAGGTCCAGACCCATCCCGCCTGCAGCATACACTCGATAATCTAAAAGAAAAGCCACACACAGACACGGCTCGGCGCACAGGCACCCAGAGGCAGGCCTAATGTTTCACAGGCCACACCAAGATCCCAGCGGCTGCGCTGCCAGGGAGTCACAGCTGTTTCGGTGCAGTGGGTAACAGCATTCGAGGTCCCTGCTATGGCTAAATCTGGGTCTTCCTGAAGCTGTGGCAGGACTGTGTATGCCTCAGCCCTCCTTAGAACCAAATCCCTGCCAAAGCCTGATGCACTAAACCCTGCTCAGAGACAGATGGCAGTGAAGTCTAGGCCTAGATAACCCTTTGCAGGTTTGGCCCCCACTGTTCTCCTGTCCTCCTTTCCAGGCAGCCAGAGGGGAAGGCAAGGGAAGAGGCTTTTGCGATAGTGACCTGCCCTATAGGAATTCTCAGACATTAATTCTCCAGATATAATGAAGTCCCTTAGACTATAGTCAGCCCCAGTGTCACTGGCCCTCTCTACAAACTGTGCAGTCAGTAGTTCTGTCTGCTACCCCAGTGGGAAATGGCATTCTCCTTCACATAGACAGAGCTCCCTGTGCTGAATGGGATAAGGCCAGGCCTGAATGAGGAGGAGGCTTTGGGGAACTGACCCCTCAGAAACCTTGCCCTTGGAAAGCTAGGTTCTGTAAGCAGGGAGTCCCCTTCTTTCTCCTCTGCTGCTGGCTTTTAGGTAGCTTTTCAGGGGCTCACTGGACCAGAGAGCATGGACTAATATTTGTGTTTCCCCAGCCCCTGCCAGAATGGGAATCTTCAGCTTCCGTGTGTGGTTCTTGCTCCCAGCAGCCTTTGCTCACAATCTTCATCTCTATGGTGCCGTGACTCTTTGAGGTTACTACTGTAGAAGGTAGAGCCCTATTTCCATTCTAGTTCTAAGCTTAAAACTGGGAAAGGGCCTGATGATAAACACCTGATTAGCATAAATTCCACCTTCCCTTCTAGGAACACCCCCTGCTGGAAAAACTCTATCCAAGGTCATTCAGTCCAGTGGTCAGTTCTGACCCATCCTTTGAGGTTCAACTGTGATTCCCTGAGCTGCAGAGCAGGGGGCCTAGAGGACTTGCCTTCGTGCCTCCTGAGTGATGGTATCTCCATTGCTCTGTTACCACACGGAACTGATGCCAGCTTCATCTGTTTCTCCTGATACACTGGAGGTCCTTGAGAATTGGCTAATCTATGAACCCAGTGCAAGGGCTGGCATGTAAACACTTACCAACATAACTGTTGAACCCATTTGGCTCTATAGTTCGGGGCACAGGCATGGTCACAACTTACTATCTATTTAACCTTGGGAAATTAACCTTTCCGGGCTTCGTGCTGCTTTTTCTAAAACAGAATCAAAATAGCACTGATCTCATTGGATATATTAAAAGTTCAAAGGGATAAAGCACAATGATAAACCTTAGTTTTTAGCTTTCAGCATGATTTATTGAAGCTAGGGCTGGAGTTCATAAGCATTGTTTTCAGCGTCCCCATGGGCCTCCATCTTCTTTAAAAAAAAAAAAAAAAAAAAAAAGAATATGATCTTACCATGAAGCTTAGACTGCCCTTGAACTCATAAACCTTCTGCCTCAGTCCACTGAGCCCACGCGGCTGCCAAGGCAAGTCTTGAACTTACCACTCTTCAGCCTCAGCCTCCAGAGTAGCTGGTGTTACAAGTCTTCATTCAGTCAGCATCAGGCCTTGCTAAACCCTATTGTCTACCCTGCCCTGGGATTCTGGGTCCCAGCTTCTTGCTAATCACTTTCAGGGCCCAGATTTTCTACTCTTTTCCTTTATCCCCCATGACCTAAGACTGTGCCAGGAACAGAACAGGTGTTGAAGAAAAGCTGGTTTCTCATCTGCCATACGCCAGACAGGCAGCTGGGGTCGTGTGGCAACAGAAGCAGGGAAGGATGGGGAAAGGGAGGAAGGCCGCTCCACCAAGCCTACCGTGTAGAGGCAAGTGTCTATAAACTTGGGTCTCTTAACTCCTATTCTCATAAAACTCTGTGTTTCAAGAAAACAGCAGTTGGACCTCCTCTCTAGCGGTACTAGGCCCCAAAAGAGTGAAATGGGGACTTTGAGAAAGTAAAATAAGAATTTTGTAACCACATGCGATTCACAGAACTTGGTGGACCCGGATAAGGAGTCAATCTTTGGAATGTTCTGACCTCCACTTCGCACCACTGAAACTGCAGTCAGGAGTTAGACAAGATCCCGGGATCTGGGTCCCAAAGCCTCCTTGGCAAATGACCTGGTGTTGGCTGAAGGATGGGATGAGCATCCTCAGGAACTACATAGATAGGTCTGGGTGTGTGTGTGGCCAGTCGCGAATGTGGTCATTCGGCTGAACGCCAGGGTCTGCAGAGTCATTCCAGATAACCCCATAGCTCACACCTTGGCTCTCCCTCTACAGCGGCCTGCCCAGCCTGCCAGGAGGAACCCGCTGGAGCCGACTCTTGGCATCAGATGGAATTCCTAGACATTTCACCTGCTGTCTGTAAAATAGGGGCAGTGGGTCTCTAGTGTCAGTACTTAATGTAAGGCTCAAATGTGATGGTTGATGTACTATTGGCCCCCCAAATCATGTGGCATTCCAACCGTTTTCCCGTGACCCTTTACTTTCTTCTCTATGCCCACCCTCAACCCTGGCCCCACTTGCCTTTGGCTGTAACAGAAATGCCCATGGCAGCCTCACGCAGCACGCTTCTCTTCTTCCACTTGCCCTCATCGATATTGTACATTTCCACGACCTTCAGAGGCAGTTGATTGGTGCCCACACCCCCGATGACCATAATCCGCTTTCCAAGGGCAGTAACAGCTACCCCGGCCCTGGCTGTGGGCAGGGAGGGCAGGGAGGTCCATTGGTCGGCCTCAGGGGAGTAGACCTCGAAGCAGTCCATGGGAACGCCATTGTCATCACATCCCCCGATGGCATAAACCTGCCCTCCGGTCTCCAGCAGTGAGCAGTAGACCCGGCGGCTAGGCAGTGGAGCAAGGCGCTTCCACTGAAAATCCTTGACATTGGGCACCTCCATGGCAGCCCTGCTCACGCACCCTCAACAGCGTCCGGGCAAGGTCCAGCCCCGGAGCCCGCGGGCTACTCGGAGCCGGCCCGCACGTCCCCTCTTGCAGCCTCCATCTCTGGGTGCGGGCTCCCGCCGACGCCCGCTAGCTTCTCCTGGTCCCTCGGGTGTCAGCGGGGCGGCGACGTCCACCCCTGGCTCCGCGGTAAGAACCGGGCGAATCTGGGGCAGCAGGGCGCTGGCGGTAGCCTGCCCTGGGTCAACTTTGCAGGATGAGCCCCGCCCCGCCCGGTCCCTGGGAGCTCAGAGCCCACCCCGCCGCGCGTGGGCGCCGCGCTCGCCCCTCACTAGCTCCCGGGCGGCGCCCGCAGCCACGCTCGGCTTTCACCGCCAGCCCGGCAGCCGTGGAGCGGGGGACAGCGTGTCCTGCCCTTCCTGTCCCGCACTCCGCTGTCACCCGCCCAGGCGAGCGGCTGCGAGACACGGATCCCGGGCCGGAGGACGCTGGTTCCCCGCAGCGACTCCCCGCAGCCACCACACCTGGGCAGGAGCCCACGCGACCCGCGGCGGAGGCTGTGGCCTGTGCGTCAGCCCCGGAGGTCGGGGCGGGCGAAGGCAGGGCCTGCAGTGTCTCCAGGGTCGGAGGCAGCCGGAGCAGGAGCCGGTGCCCAGATGACAGGCAGATCCCGCCAGCGTGGGGGCGGGCGTTTGCGAGTGTTTGTTTTGGGTGAGGAGGCGGAGAGCCCAATTACCCAGTTTGTCTACAGTACACAGACCCAGTTCGTGACAGGCTGGCTTTGTTGGGGGGTGGGGGGGAGGTATTCTCACACTGTCAAACCTCAGAGCCGAGTCAGGAGGCAGTGACATACATGCAGCGGGGACCCGCAGATGTAACGATCTGCACACGTATGCATGTAATTCACACAGAACCTTCCTTCCCTCCTGAGTGGACATGTCCGCAAGCACGCAGATAAAGTCACAGACAGGGGAACCGCAACTGAACACACCAATAGACAGGCTGGGAGGATCACCCCCAAACCTTCACACATCACTAGAAGCGCAAACCTGATTAGCAAATCCTGGTCTTTGAACTAGATAAGATAACCTCTTCAAACCTCTCCCCCGCAACAGACCCTCCAGAACTGTGGTCCCCAGTAAGACAAGTGCCGGTGACACACTGAACCACCTAGTGGTGTGTCTCTCCAAGTCCACAGGGTCCTTCTAGCTGTCTTCCTTCCGCCTGGAACCGCTCAAGCTTGGGACCGACAGACTTTCCACTGTGAGTGTGCGTATTTGGTGTGTTTCCCCCCCAATGCTGGAGATGGAACTCAGGGCTGTGCACTTGGGAGGCACTAAGTTTTAATTTGTGATAAGCTGTAGATTCACACGTGGTTATAAGAAAGAAGCACTCCTTAGCTAGTGTGTCCTTGTCGTCGTAGTCTGCCTGTCTGTCCTTCCGTTGTGTCCCCTCCCATATCCGACCAAGCCAAAGAACGATCCACAAGCAGAATACATTGTCATCATTGCCAAGGTCCTTTGTCACCTTTTGATATCTGGCACAATGCCATACTCCCTCCTTGTTCTTCCCTCCCCAGGCCCTGACAATCCGCTTCTGAAATCTTGTCGCTTCAGTCATGTTGTACAAGGAGCTGGAACTGTGGCTCACTTGGTGGGGTGTTTGTCTAGCAAGCACAAAAACCGGGATTCCATCCCCAGCACTGCATAAAAACTGGTGCTGGCACAGTGGCATAGAACCCAGTGATGTATGCTCATAATCACAGCACTTGGGAGGTCGAGCAGAAGTTCAAGGTCATTGTTGCTATGTATTGTGCTCCAGGCCAGAAGGATAAAATAAATGGATAAAATCATACAGTGTGTAACCTTTTAGAATCCCCCAGCTCCCAATACCCCCAAACTCATTCCTGGAGTGTCATCATCTAAGTTGTTGAAGGGCGTTCTCTCTCTCTCCCTCCCTCCCCCACCCCTTCATGGCCATGGTCTCACTATAGCCTCTGAGTGCCAGGATTGCAGACCTGGGCCACCCAACCCAGTTCTTCTTTTCTTTTTGAGACAGGGTCTCTCTGTGTAGCCCTGGCTGTCCTGGAACTCTCTGTGTAGACCAGGCTAGCCTCAAATTCACAGAAATCTCTCTGCCTCTGCTTCCTAAGTGCTGGGATTAAAGGTGTATGACTCTCTGTCAGATTTTCTTCCTTTATATCTTTGCAGACTACACGGCACACATTTCTGTAAAGGTCGAAAGGTCATGTTTGTCAAGCGTTCCTTCTGACAGGGAGCACGGGCCTGGTACACTTCTGCCAGTGCCCATACTGCTGCTGCAACTTCTGTGAGAAATAGAAGCTATAACTCAAATCAGGCCCGTCCTCCTGTCCTGGGCTCTTGACCTAGCGGTTCTACTTCTTTTTAAAGCCTAGATTCATGGACTTGCCAAATCAACATCTAGATCCTCCACAGAAAAGGCTGTGATGTTTTCCCCCATTCAGTAAGAACTTAGAAATTCTAAGAGTGTAGTCTAAATTAATAAAGTCTCACAGGCAATACCATTCACTTCTTGCTCCTGTAAAAGGCCTCCAGACCTTAACACAACTGCCCATGTGGTAGAAGTGCCATTCAGGCCTCGGAGCCCAGCATGCAGGCAGCACCATCTGCCAAAAGGAGAACAAAGGCCTATTCGATCAAAGTCCACAGTTCTGGGGAAGTCCCTAAATGTACTAACCTTACCTTTCGTCTTCTGCAGTTCCGCTTCTGGCTAACTGTTCCTGCTATATGAGATCTGTCAACTCAAGATGTGGTTTTTGTGCTTAAAAAGCCACCCTGAGAAAGGCGCAGGACTGCACTGGGGTTCTGAACACTGTCGTTGCCAGCTGACTAGTAAAGACTTTCTATTAGCTTGAAACCATGTCCGAGTAGTTTTCTCTGTGGGGTACCCCACAACATTCTTAGGGGCCTAGCCTGCCTTGAATGGAATGAGATTCACAGCTGCAATCTGGGGTGGCCAGGGTGAATGGAAGCCACAGTCTTCTCAAATGGGCTTGTTGGGATCTGTCTTCAGCCTCGCTTGCCTCTGAGCCTTCACAGAAGAGGCAAAGCCAAGCAACTTCTCACATCCTCCCAGCAGGTGGGCAGACTTCCCGGAGTTCAGCCCTTGCGCATTCACTTTCTCATAATCTTCAACTGGAGGGAGACTGCCAGGCATCTGTGAGCATCTGTGTTTTGCAGAGGAGGGTCTGACACCCAGGGAGTGCTTCACTTAGAGCTGGCAGCTCATTCAGAAGACAGGGTTGAAGAGCACAAATCACAAATGAACAGTCACGCATTAGCAAGGAGGCTGAGCCTTTTATTTTCATCTGGCTTCTGGCCATGTGTTCAAAGTGATCCCGGTGGTTGTTGAGGGTCTCACCTGGGGAGACACCAGAGTCCCGTCCTGGACAGCCCTGTTCCAACTTTGCGCTCATATCCATAGGCTTTACTCTGTGCAAACCATAGGGGTCAAGAGACTCAGCTGTGGAAAAGTAGGGAAAAAAATAAGTTTGTGTCCAGGCTATGCCTAATTGCTAATTCTGGAAGCCTGACAGCCCACCCCCCCCCCCCCCCCCCCGTTGCTCTTCCTCCCAGCCAGGTAACATCCCTTAGTCTTTACATTGAGGCACACTAAAGAATCTCGTAACCTAGCAACCACCACTTAAGATTCTCTGAGTCACCTATGGGTTTCCACGCCTGGGCTGACGGTATGGGTATGAGGCCTGGGCCTCAAGGAGAGGAGTGCCACACCCTGAGGGAGTCCCGTGTGTCCTTTGATTTCTCACCACCCTCTTCTGGTGCCGAGTCACTTTCTCAGTCAAAAGTTCTTCCTCAGGTCAAATCCAAATCATTCTTGCTCTAAGATCTTGCATAGCACCCGGTATGAGTTCCTGTTCTCTTTTAAAAAGTGTTTCTTGGGGGCTAGGAGATGAGATGGCTCAGTGAATAAAGGCTCTTACCTAACAACCTGAGCTCTATCTCCGGAACCCACATAATGAAAGGAGAGAAATAGCTCTCACAGGTTTACTCCGTGCATCACACACACACACACACAGTAGATAAATAAACTAATTAATTATAAAGTTTTGATTTGGATGCCTAGTAGAGGGTGTCTGTAACATGACCAATGCCTTGTACCAAACAAAGTTTGACTTTTAGATGTGGTGAGAAGAAAGGAGGGGAGAGAAATGTTACGTATGCCACCCCCCCCCCAGTAGTTTTGTGGTACTGCGAACCCGTGTTATTGGGATACTGAAGTCTTAATCAAACTTGGAGGTGCTTAGCCCTGGGCAGCCGGCCAGTCACTATGTAAAACATTCCCACCTTGTATTTGTCGAGGTCAGCTGTCGTAGAACGAGCAGCAAGTGCGGTGTGGCTGAGGACCTATTAAGTGCTGTCCAATCTCCCCTGGGGCCCAGCCTTCCCCAGCCCAGGTCTGTAATGGGGAAGCGGGGAGTGGAGACACAGTACAGGATACCAAGCGTCTCCTCGGAGTAGTACCCTCTGGTGCAGCACACATGGGTACGTTTTGTGGGACTGATGGGTCTCCAGAGTAGTCTACTTTGAGGAGACACCCTAGCCTCCTTTCCCAGGAATACACGCTACCGTTCTGCCAGCAGAGCTGCAGAGCACACTGTAGCTACTGTGTGAAAGAGCACTGCTTCCTTCTTTCCGAGACAGCATCTCTACCTCTGCCTTGCTATATTTGGGTCAGTGTGCCCGGGAACTGGGCCCGCCTTCCCAGGGTAGGTGACCTGGAGGTCCAGACCCTCCTCCAGCCCATCATGTTGGGGTTATCTTACAGGGGGATATCTTCCTTCTTGGCTAACTGCGGTTCCTCCACAGAGTCTGAAACTGCAGATAAACCTGGAGAACACTGGGGGCCCTTCGCTGGATGATTGACAGGTGGCGTTCCTAAGCAGAAGCCTGTTTTGAGAGGGGTGGGAGTGAGGATGGCTCACAAATCGCCAACAATCCAAGTTCTGTGAGCCCCCAGCCCCACCCTATCAGTCTGGAAGACAGCCCAAGGAAGGGTTAAAGCTCAGTCAAACTGGATGGGAGGCAGCAGGGCAGAGGTGGCAATCAGAGGCATGACCTAGACAGCCCAAGGAAGGATTAAGGCTCAATCAAACTGGATGGGAGGCAGCAGGGGAGAGGTGGCAATCAGAGGCATGACCTGCATTCTGTGCCCAGGCCACCTGAGGGAGAATGTTAGAGTGCCTTAGTGTCTCTAGTCTTGGTCAGAAAGAATTGAGTACATTCCTTTAGATCCTTCACTCCCCTCTCCACCCCCATCTCCTCTCTGCCTCCCACCCCAGTGCAAAGCATGATTCCGGAACCTAGAGGAACTTAACGAGTATAATTTAAAGAATGTCTCTGCCACAGGTTGGGAACAGGATTGTTGTGGCCTTCAGACTCCTTGAAACTGAGACGCAGGGATGAGCTCGCATTCCTTCCTCTCTTCTCCAGTGCTCAGGATGAGAGTGGCGGCGCAAATGCTCTAAAAACCTGAGTTAGTTTCCTGTGTTGATTGCAGGCATTGGAGAGGAAATGGGGCTTGTAATAAAGCCTGAGTGTTAGTTATAAACCAGGAGGAATTTCCTGGCCAGCGGTGCAAGAAACTGAGCACACACAGCAGTAAGGAGTGGGGCGGCGAAGCCTTGGTGCTTCTGGGAAGCACTAGGAGCAAAAGGACACAGGACACACATCCATCACACCTACCTGGATTGTGCAACCTGGGCAGAGCATGCCCTCTCTGTGAGCTCTTCTAGGTGGAAGGTGGAGCTGAGAGACGCTGGAAGGAGTCCCCTGGCTTTAGCATTGTTTCCAGGGACATTGCACAGGGCTGAAGACCTAGGACAACAATCACGTGGTCGTGGTGAAAAGATGGCAGATTCCAGAGTTGGCGTTTTCACTTTTGTTCAGTGGCCTCATATGCAGAGAGATCCAGCTCCCTCGGTCCCTCTTCACAGTGTCGGTTATCCAAGGCCCAGTCATCACAGGGACCATACAGAGAGCCTTGCTCTGGCCTGGGGCTGCTACTGCCCACTTGGCTAATGATAGTCTGTTCTTTGTGGTATTTGGGCACCTGTTAATCTAATCATACTTCCTACTGTGTTCTGACCTTTCTCAGCAGCCTCTTGTGCCCCACAGATAACTGTCAGGACTCAAGGGCTCAAATCACATTGCAATCTGCCCCCTTTCTTTAGAGAGGAAAGTGTACCAGTTAGTCTCAGTTCACTAGGCTGAGCTACGTTAGCTTCGGAGCCAAGAGGGGCCCTTTCCTCTCCACCTCCAATGAAGGATCCCTCTCTGTCCCCACCCCCACCACAGACCCTGCACAGCCTTCCCCAGGGTTCAGTACGCTCTACAGAGCATCCGAGACTGCACCTGGGCAGGCAGCACAGGCTACTCAGCCACATCTCTTTAAAGACTCATTAGTAAGTTAATATTGCCATTTCCAGAGCCAGAAGCATCCTCCATTCTTCTTCATTAAAAAAAGCTCTATGTCCTGGCAGAGCTGAAAGGGGCTCTGAATGATTTACACACCACTCCCACTGCTGCCAGCCGCGAAATCGGCAAGGAAGATTGATTGGCAGTTGGGCCAGCCTGCCTGTCTGGCTAGTGAGTGCACACGTGTGAATGTGTGCGTATGTGTGTGTGTGCAGGGGCAGGGGTTTGTTTTTCTGCTTGCAGGTGCAAAGTGAGCAGGGTCTCAGATCCATCGCCCATCCCAGAGAGCACAACTTGGTAAGACCAAGAGAGAAGCTGTCAGAAGTTGGGTCATGGGCAAGGCCTGCTGAGCCTCTGCTAAAGCTTCCTCATCCCAGCCGAACTGTTTCCTGAAAGACAAAAGTATAGGCTTGAAGGCTGTGTCACCATGCAGAAGAGGATGGCTCACTCCCTACAGATACTGCTTATTCCGAGGGAGGCAGTCCCCACCAAGACCACATCACAGACTGGATTTTATTTTTCAGCTATAAGAGGAGGCTTTCCAGGGCAGGAGCTGGGACAGTAGCTCAGCTGTCAGGGTTCTTGTCTAACTTTTATGAAGCCCTGTGTTCCATCCCCAGCCCTGCATAAAACTGGGTATGACCTCACACACCTGTAACCCCTGCACTTAACTGGTGGAGGCAGGAAGGTCAGAAGTTCAAAGGTATCCTCCGCTGCTTGGTGAGTTTGAGGCTGGTCAGAGCTACATGAGACCCCGTCTCAAAAAGAGAAAAGAGGGAGGGGAGTGGGAGAGGAAGGTTCCTTGACTTAGTTCTCCTTCACCTACCTTCTAGCTCATGGAAGACATTAAGGCCCACGATTTGACGAGACCATGGAGGGAATGACGGAGGCCACAGTTTGACTAGTGAGGTGACATTCAACCCCAGGCCTCTAAAGTGCCAGGAAGTGAAAGTGGTTACTCTCTGAGGTACCCACCCTCTTTTGTCTCTCCATACCAGGGGTTCTGGGGACTCATGTTCCCTACCGCATGTGTCTGCCACCCTCCGAGAGCTCCCCATCCTTCTTGCCACCAGCAAGGCAGGAACTAACGGATGGTTCACTGGGTGAGTCTGCGCAGAGGAAGGGAACTTCTACTCTCTTCTGACCTCTTCCCTTCATCACACACACACACACACACACACACACACACACACACTCCCCATCCCCCTTTCCCTTCCCAAAGGTATTGCAGAAAGACAGCCCAGAAGCACAGTTGTGGAGGGGTGGGGTTAGAGAGCAGGCCTCATCCAACGCCCCGCTTCAACCCAATCCCTTGAGAGACAGGCAATCTGCTGTGGCAGCAAGGCTGCCATCTGGTATGCTGACCCATGTCTCCTCCATCTACACACGGAGGAGGGGGGGATGCATAGCAGGCAGGCTGTGCGTGGGTTGTGCGGCTCTAAAAATAGATGGGCATCCAGGAAGGTGAGCCGCAGGCTAGGGTGTGGGCGGATCAAAGGGTCTGCCTGTCTTTATTAGCGGGCATTCCCAGGCTAGTCAGGTGTGCAACTGAGGGATCTGAGGAACCCACAAGGGACCAGAGCCTGACATCAGTTGAACGGGGCTTCCTGGTTAGAGCCTGTGAGTCCTCAGCCTTATCCTGGATGTTACTAAATGTCTTAATTAGGGTTTCTATTGCTGTGAAGAGACACCATGACCACAGCAACTCTTAAAAAGGGGCTGACTTACAGTTCAGAGGTTTAGTCCATTGTCATAGTGGGAAGCATGGTGGCACACAGGCAGACATGGTGCTGGAGAGGTTCTGCATCTGGATCCGCAGGCAGCAGGAAGAGACTGTCACACTGGGCCTGGCTAGAGCATCTGAGACCTCAAAGTCCACCCCCAGTGATAGGCTTTCTCCAACAAGGCCACATCTTTTCTTTTTTTTTTTTTAAATTTATTTATTTATTATGTATACAATATTCTGTCTGTGCATATGCCTGCAGGCCAGAAGAGGGCACCAGACCCCATTACAGATGGTTGTGAGCCACTATGTGGTTGCTGGGAATTGAACTCAGGACCTTTGGAAGAGCTTAACCTCTGAGCCATCTCTCCAGCCCCAAGGCCACAGCTTTTCAAGCAAGGCCACACCTCCTAATAGTGCCACTCCCTGTGAGCCCATTTTCTTTCAAACCACCACACTATGTAAGGATCCGAATGGTCCCTATTCAGACTCAAATCTAATGGCTGGTGTTCTAGAAGCTACCATCACAGACCCTGTGTGTCCTCGTTCCCCTGAAGTTCTAGGTCCCACCAGTTCTTTCCTTGACTGACATCTCTCCCCCATAGTCCCAGCTTCAGTTGAGAACCCGACATTCTTGAGGTTCCTTAGCACAGTTCCCGCCGACCATGGGACCATAGGGTCTCAGCACAGCAGTCAGTGAACAAGACTTTATCTAGTCTGCCCTGCGATCTTTCAGCAGTCTTTATAGCTTTTAATTGTGAAGAAGAAAGAAACAAAGGAAAATATGCTTCGGGACCTGTGAGAATGACATGGCATTCGCATTTCTATAAATACGGTTATAAATTATGTTGGAACACAGCCCGCATGTTGTCTGCCACAGCCTTCCTGCTACAACAACATGAAGTGAAGTAGTCTATGCGGCATGTGGGACCACAGGCATAAAATATTTCCTTTCCGGCCCTTAATAGCCCTTCTCTTCACCCTCAGCCATTTTAGGGGGACAAGCAGGAAGCCACCCTTTCCTTGACAACCTGTCCCACACTTGCCTTATGGTAAACTGTCGACAGACGGCCACTCAGTGCCGGTGCCCACTGTTGGTCACCTACTGAATGCGGCCACCTTCTCTCATTTTCATATAATTTTCACAACCGTCTTGAGAGAAACAAGTACTACCAGTCCCCTTTCCATGAGGAAGTCACAGTGATGTAGCAGGAATTTTCCCTCACTCACAGCTCCTTAGAAGAGTGTCCCAGGTTGAAGGTGTAGCTTGCAGATAGAGAAAGTGCAAGGCCTCGAGCACCAAAAACATATTTGAAAAGAGCATCCTGGGCTGGGGAGATGTGCTCACCTGGCAGCCCTGGCAGCCTGATTTGTCTCCCTGGGACCCACATCGTGGGGAAGCAGAGAACTGGACAACTCCTGCAAGATATCTTTTGACCTCCACATGTGTGCGAGGATTATTGTGTACGTGTGCATGAATGCACATGCATGCATGCATGCATGCAAGCATGTGTGAGCGTGTTTGTGTGCTCATGTGCGTGTGCGTATGAATGTACGTGTTCATGGGTGCATGTACATACATGCATGCGAGTATCGTGTGCATGTGTGCATGTGTATGTGTTGAAAGGGGAGACAGAGAACCCTGAATTCCAAGCTAGGTGTTCCTGACTCTAATACCTATCTATGTTCTTTCAAGGCTATCAGTCTAAGATGACCTCCTGCAGGCCTAGACAAACTCCCGAACAAATATGGGAATAGGAGTTTGGGTTTTGAGGACAAGGACTCAGGTCCTGCCTCGAATTCCCTCAGCCTCAGGGCCTCATTGTTGAGGTGAGAGGAGTGTAGGTGGCAGCAGCGAAGTCAGTCGCAGAGGCAAGAGAGCCAATTCTGGTCAGCATCCCACCTCCCGCCTGCTCCTTGACCCTCTGAAGTTTCCTACGCGCTTCAGCTTTCCTCTGGGAAGACTAATTTGCATTTAAATAGGAAAGGCCAGGAAAGGTCACGCCGTGGTGTTTGGGTGCTAATTAGAAATTCATTCCTGTTTAAATATTAAGGCATTTCCGTTAGTGTTTGGAGTGGGGGCAGGGAACGTGTCAAGGAAAGCATGAGCGAGCGAGGCCTTTGGAGCTTCAGCAGAGGGCAGAGGGGTGTTCATAGATCTTTGCTGGCATGAGGACGTGTCTTGGTAGCCCGGCTCAACTTGGAATGAATAGTAACAATCCTGGAGAAGAACTGGAAGGTGGTCAGTGGGGTAGGAGTCTTCAGGTTGTCAGTTTCTCAAATTGCTTAAAGACAATGCAAAGTAGGGTCCCCATCCATCTCTTAACCACTTGCCCAGTGGAGCCCCTAGCCTGGCATTCAGAGGGCACACAAGGAGTATTTGCTGCATGAATGAATGAATCAATAAGTTACGAGGGGGGTTATTGGTCCACTGCAGGCATGAGGCAGGTGGTGTCCCCAGTAGTTTATCTAAGTCTTCCCGTTAAATGGTTTTTGCCTCTGTGTTTCCCCCCGGAGCTTTGCAGGTGCCAGGCTAACATTTCCTTTGGTCTTAAAGCAGAGTACTTTGCCTTGAACAAGCTGACTTAATTTCAAGATCGCATGTTGTATTTGGTAATTGTAGTACAGCTGGAAGGTGAGTCAGGTTTTACCATTCCCCATTCAAAAGGAAGAAAACAACAACTCCAGAGGTGAAGGGTTGACCCCGTGGCACCGGTTCAAAGTGAAGCTCAGCCAGGGCCCAAGCTTTGTCTTGGGCTCCCACACTGGCTCTTTCTTGACTGTCACACTCCCCCTTGTCCCTATCCTGGGCTGGTTACTCCCAGCGTCCTGCCCTGAGACTGGTCTTGGCCTTCAAGTGCAGGCTGCCCAAATGACGTGGGGACCCCAAAGTGCAGCTGAGCACCCCTGTCAGGCTTAGAGCCTGAGGCAGTCAGTGAGCTGATGGCCAAGGCCTCACATGCTCATTCGAACTTATTCAAACCTTTTGTGCCCTTCAGTGCTCAACCTGAAGAACACCTTCTCCGGACTGGTGTGATTCCTACAGACAAGCGTCCTCTTACCTGGGATGTCATGGGATGTGCCCTGTGACTGGTAAGCATGCATGATAATAGCCTCTCACAGTAATAACTGCCACAGACATTCAGGGCACCACAAGAAATTTTTTAAATATAGTCTATATAATTTCACACTCATAAGAACCCTAGAATAATTACGGTGATAGTTAATAAGTACACATTACTTCCTGCATGTGAAGACCTGACCTAAGTACAGTGGGTAACATAGCCTAGCCTGTAAATCTGTTGTTCTACAGATGCAAAAACTGAGTCTTCCAGAGGGCGAACAACTTGCCCCAAGGCCACAGAGTTAGGAAGACGTTTTGTCTGGACCCAGGGGCAGTGTGCTCACCTGTCTGGATGACCAGCTGTGACACACTTAAGGCAGGAACCATGTGATGTGTCTGTCATTCTTAACAAGCACACCTTTTCAGGCTTAGGCCAGCACCCATACATAGTAGGCTGTCCAAAAACCGAGCTGAAGTGGACCAGAAGCCAGACATTGTGAATGCTGGCCGCGTGCCGGCGAATCTGAATAGGCCTTTGAATGCAGTTAGCTGGGTTAAAGCCAGACTGGGAGAAACGGTCCAGAGAGGCATGCACAATGGAGCAGAAATGACAACCTTGTAGGACATCCCTGCACTCAAAAGAGGGCAGGCACCTGGCCCCACGCCAGGCACCTGGCCTGGGTACCCCTCTACTCACTAACACCACCACTCATCTCTGCCAGCATCAGGCTCTCAGTATGCCAGGGTACACACTTCTGCACAAATGAATGAGAAGAAAACTTACCTGACCAGGAGACGAAGGGCATCCAGAGACCATCGTAGAAGACAAAGGAGGGAGGCAGAGAGTCTCTCGGGTGGGCTGCATCAGAGTCTTGTTTCTCCTGCAGTGTAGGCAGGGTCCCCAGGGGTTTCTCTGCCAGCAAACAATCTCCCACTCAGTTCCGTCTGATAACATTGGATGACTTAGAAAGAGCTATGCGTGCCCACGTGTGCCCCCCAAGGCAGGAGGGAGGAAGCCCTCAGGCCCAGCCCTGTTCAAATGGCTGAGTGTCTCTCTCTGAGCCCAGCTGCCAGGGCCTGCTCTGTAAGATGGTGAGAGGGTGCACACGCTCACACAGACAGTAACCGCCATGGACATTAACAACAAACAGGTCAGGGAGCTGGACTCCTCAGCAGATACAGGAGAATACAGGCAAGAGAGCAGGGCCAGTTCTTCAGTGGGTGACCAACAGGCTGCTCCTTTTTCGTTTGGTACTCAAGACAGATGTTTCTCTGTGTAGCCCTGGCCATCCTGGAACTTGTTCTGTAGATGAGGCTGGCCTTAAACTTGGAGATCCACCTGCCTCTGCCTCCCAAGTGCTGGGATTAAAGGTGTGCGCCACCACCACCCCAGCCTCAGCGGGCTCCTTAAATTTACCTTTTTTTATCATAGAAGTTAGAATGGAAGCCGGATGATGGTGGCCATGCCCTTTAATCCTTTAATCCCAGCACTTGGGAGGCAGAGGCAGGTGAATCTCTGTGAGTTTGAGGTCTCTGGTCTACAAGACCTAGTTCCAGGACAGGCTCCAAAGCTACAGAGAAACCCTGCCTCAGAAAACCAAAAAGAAGTTAGAATGGGTGAACACAAGCTAACATGGCTGTGTAGCCATGGCTCTGCCTTCTGAGTGTGAGCCAGGACCACGCCATTTCCATTTTGATCAAATTGCTACAATTTCAGCAACTAAAGTTGCTTGTTTTTTTTTCCTTTCTTTTTTCCTTCTTTCTTTATTTTATGTGTATTGGTATGAAGGTATCAAATCCCCTGGGACTGGAGTCACAGACGGTGATGAGCTACCATGTGGGTGCTGGGAATTGAACCTGGGTCCTCTGGAAAAGCAGCCAGTGCTCTTAACTGCTGAGCCATCTCTCCAGTCCAAGTTACTGGGTTTCTAAAAATAAATTAGTTTTCTATATTCTTTTTGTTTTGTTTGTTTTGTTTTTTGAGACATAGTTTCTCTGTGTGGCTACACAGCTGCCCTGAAACTAGCTCTTGTAGACCAGAGCAGACTGGTCTCGAACTCACAGAGATCCACCTGCCTCTGCTGGGATTAAAGGCGTGTGCCACCACCACCTGGCTAGTTTCTAGATTCTTGATGTTCCACCCTATACCCCCAATAGGACATTTATGGATCACCTGACACCCTTTAACTACTAGCTAAACATCCCAAGCCTAGAGGGAAAACTTTCAACCTTCTTCCCCCTTCCCTCCTCTCTGCCCTGTAACTGCCCAGCTTGTACAGGGTCAGCCAACTGATTCTCACAAGGCTCTCCCCGCCTCTACGGGTGCCCCCTCCCAGAGAAAATCCTGCTCTGTCTGTAGTCACCTCTGTTTTTCCTTCTCACTGACCTTTCACTGAGGACTTTCAGTTCTATTTCAGGAGATTTTTCTCTCTCTCTGAGGAGAAAACAGGATCTGGGGATTTAAAAACTGCACACTAGAAATCCCGCTCCAACTATGAGGAAGATCCTCCTCCGTGAAAGGGGACCCGTTGGGTGAGGCTCAGGAGCAAATGAAACGATACAGCTAAGTTCTCAGAACTCGGGCAGGCGTAGAGTGTTTGCCATCTTCATGGCCTTGGCCCTAACCCTTCCAACCCTCAATTTCTGTAGCTATAAACTGAACAGGTCTCCCAAGGGGACTGAATTTGAGGCTTCATTTAGCGACTGTATTTGATAGGATGGAAGTCACAGGTTTATGTTTGTTGAAACGGTTCAATATTTATTCATGCATTTATTATGTGTACATTACGGCCCGATATATATTTTTCACCGTGCTGCAGATGGAATTCAAGGCCCTGAGACTGCCAGGCAAGCACTCTACCACTGAAAACATCTCAGCCTCTACATCCTGGCTTTTTAAAATACGTGTTTATGTAACTAAGTAAATCAGCCCCATGGCCTAGGAAGTATTCGTCTGCCTGGAAAGAGAGGAAAGAGAGTGCAACTCTAGAACCAGAGGGCAGCACAGGGAAGATACTTCACAGGCTGTGTTGATTTCACAAGCAATGGACCTCCTATGGAGACTCGGTGTTCCGGATGTTTCCTGGGGAAGTACCTGTGTAGCTGAACGGCCTGCTTTAGCTCTAAGGTCATAACCCCTTGTATGACCACGGCTTGCAGTCAAGTTGCTTCTTGTCCCAGAAGCCCCTCCGTCACTATTGTATCTCCACCACCACTACCCCTTTGTCTCCCAGCCTTCCTGCTGGGCTATACTTTGGTCCTCCCCCCCTAACCCCCCCCAGCAGAGTAGAGCGGCCTGGTGACCGTTGGCTGCAGGCTGTCACTCTTAATGAAGCGTTGGCCCAGAGAGACAGTCATCTATCACGGCAGCCCGGGGATGATCCGTGAGCTGCATGTTAGAAATGCCTGACAAAGCTGGGCTACAGCTCAATTAGAGAGAAGTGTGTTTGTGTGTGTGTGTATGTGTGTGTGCGCGCTCATGCATTCACGCACTGGAGACTCAGGAGTAGAGAATAAATAAGAATCAGGTAAATCGAGTAAAAATGTTCCTTAGCATCCTGCCTGAAAGACAGCTGCTTGGGAGATGGCAGAGATTAGACCCTTGCTCCAAGCACCCCCCAAACCTGGCAAAGCTTGTAGTTTGCTGTTTGTCTTATTCTATGGAGTAATTGATATAAACGTAATAAACCACATTCGAAGATGATGTTGAGCTCAATTTGGGCCTTCACAGTCTAAGAAAATAGTTCAGGGTGCCAGTTTTTCTGCTTCGTTTGGATTTACAAGATTTGGTGAGAGGGGCAGGAGATGGAGGGCAGGGCAGGGCTCTCAACTACTGCACACAACGCCCTAAGCTAAACCGCCTGCCACCCCAACTTATGGAGGGAAATAAAAGGAAGAGATAAGATGTGAGGCCAATACAAAGGTGAAGGTGTTTTCCATGTGGCATCTCTTCAGGAATCCTTTCCTTGGCTCTCCAAAGATGCTCTCATCTAGGAACAGGGAACAGAAGGTCATGGGCTGAGACTGTGACAACCAGGCCACTTGGGTCTGGAGAGATGGTGTGCACTTCACAACAGCTGGCAACTCCAACTCTAAGGGATGTGAGGCTCCCTCTGACCTCTTCAAGCATCTGCACAAACACACACACATGCACGTACATGCACGCATACGCACACACACACATACACACACGCACACACACACATGCACACATAACACGGTGACAATAAAACAAATCTTTAAGGCAACTGCTGCCCCAGTCACAATCCCCTGTAACATCACAGTGATGGGCTATCTGATGCCCAGCTCAGAGCCTTGGCCATAATAACAACTGTGGTTGGGTACTTGGGGACAAAATAAAACCAGCTCCAGTTGAGACAAGCAGGCCGGGACCAGGCTAAAACACTAACAAAGGGATGTATGTGGACGTTGAGATACAGGCAGATAATGAAGTGGGCCCTGTTGCCGGGGTTGGTACTCATTAGCTCAGCGCAGGTTTCCAAGGCCCCTCTCCACTCAGCTCCTCTCTCCCCACCCAAATCACTAGGGGCCAGAGTAGACATAAAGGAAAGGACTGGAGCTGACATCTTGCCTAATTTAAACTCTGCTCACAAAGAGACCAGAGCACAGAAGGAGGGGTGGAAATCAAGTAAGTAAATGTCAGCCCTTCCAGTTGGTCAGAAGCCATTAGCCAAGCAGAGGCTCCAATTAGAAGCCATTGAATTAGCACAGTAAAAGAGGAAAGAAGCAGGACCAGGCACAGCAGGGAGGATGGAGAAAGTGAGCTGTGAGGCAGAGATCAATAGAGGATTACCATAAGATGTGAAATGACAGGAGCTCGCAGATGTCTTCCACATAAACAGGCAGCCAGGCCAGAAACCCTTCTTAAAATGCCCACACAGCTCCCCGGCCCTCTCAGATCCCGTCTTGGGGAGCCTGGCCATCTTGTGGACTATTTTGGAAGTGATTTTTCCCTTTTGCTTGAACCAATAGACAAAGGGACAGCTTTCAGACACTGGGGGCTGGGAGGTGGAATTCATTGGGACACACAGAGAAGGCAGTGACTCCTTTAGACAGTGCAGGGAGGTCCCTTCTGTTTCCTGCGCGAAGCTACTTGAACAGAGATGGAAATACATCCGACTGTGGAGGTGAACCACATAGACACGTTTCTCTTCAAAGCACTAATAATTATTTAATTTCGCGTACAGTACTTGTCAAGGCCAAGACTTTCTTACACATTTTTAGTTTAATAAAGTCTCATTTTCTTGTCCAAAGAGAGATCAAGGTCCCTTCCTGTCGACCGCCTTGACAGGTTACTCTGTCTAGGGTCTGTAACCCGCCTGGCTGGTCAGTTATTCCAGGGTCACGGAGAGGCACCACCTGAAAGACATAGGCCGATAGGAGGAAGGAGGCTAGGCAGATTTGTTGAAGCCTCCCTTTATTAGAGTCATGGTTACAGCTTATATAGCCCCTGGATGAGGAGCTTGGGGGGCTGGGGCACGGGATCTTGCCACGTGGCCCACGTCTGTCACGTAGGCCAAGAGGTTACGATCGGTCAAGTCAAGATTCCTTGGTCAGGAAGTCACAAGTTGACACACCTAGAGTTCTCTAGATAGTTTGGAATGTGAGGCAGGTTCCGTTAACAGATAGCTCTCTATTAACAGTTAATTTTGGTGTGGGATAGGCTTGGTCAATAAAACTATTCTCAATACAATTGGGAAGTGAAGCCCTCTGCAAAACTCCTCACGGCGGTGCTTCCTATAATAATTTGGGGGGACATGGCTCCTGACACCTTCCCTTTCTTCTAGCTTGAAAGGCTTCCTTCCGATCAAGACACTTAAAAGCCTGTGATTGCCATGCGCTCCTGATTCCAGGGCTGGGGGATAACATACTGAAAAAGAAAATGAAGTCACCCTATTTTAGGACAGTCAGGGCCCAGGGGCACACAAGGCGCAGAACATCCGTCTTCAGAGAGTGGATGTCACTCCTGTCATTCGAGGTCCACCCTTGCAAACAGGCATGCAATGAGGGCTACCAGTTAAAACACAGAAAACCTAGATAAGTTGGAATCGTTAGGGTCAACTAAAAAATCATTTACTGACTGAAATTCAGATTTAAGAGGGTGCTCTATATTTTTATTTATTAACCTGTTGATTTTATGTAAAAAAGAAATAGCCGCCCTAACCCATCCGGTCAAAGGGCTTGCACGCGACATTTGTCTGCACGTGTCTCTGAGAAGTGAGCATGAGCAAACTTCCTTCACAGACGGTCCAGGAAGCCAAGGATTACAGGGTTTTAGGAACTGTGATGCAGAGTCAAACAGGAAGAGGCAGCTGAGATCTACCCTAGGTCTGACCGACTCCCAGATGCCTGAAGAGGCAGGTGAGAGAGACGAGGACGGCTCAAGCGAGCCCTTGCTTGAACGCTAGGTTGAGACAGACCCAGGTCTCAGGCAGAAGAGATGGCTCAGTGGTTGTTTCCTGCTTTTCCAAAGGACCCAGTTCATGTCCCAGGACTCATGTCCTGTGGCCCACAACTACCAGTAATAATAATTAACAAACAAACAATAAAAAAACAGGTTTCTTCTTTGTGGGAGCCTAGGCTGTTTGGATGCTCACCTTCCTAGACCTGGATGGAGGGGGGAGGACCTTGGACTTCCCACAGGGCAGGGAACCCTGACTGCTCTTTGGGCTGGAGAAGGAGGGGGGGAGCGGGGGAGGGGGAGGGAAATGGGAGGCAGAGAGGAGGCAAAAATTGTAATAAAAAATTAAAAAAAAAAGATATTTCTTGGAAGACCTTGAAGTCTTTGAAGGATTTGAGCAGGCAAACTGAAGGACTAGAGTAGTCTTTAGAGGATTTTAGTTTGACTAAAGACTACAAAATGTCAGGGAATCTGGCAGTGAGGACCCTGCCCAGTCCTCCCTTCTGTGAGGAAGGAGGGCCGAATCCAGAAGCCAGACCTTCACTTTGGTTTTATTTTACATCTATGAGTGTTTTGCCTACTTGAATGTTTGTGCACCAAGTGCATGCAATGCCCTTAGTGGCCAGGAGAGGGTGTTAGATCCCCCAGATCTGGAGCTCCATATGGTTGGGGGCCCTCTGGAAGAGCACTCTGTGCTCTTAACCACTGAGCCCTCTTCCCTGTCCCATAATCCAACTCTTAGCTACAAGGAAGACTGGAGCAGGAGAGACACAGATCTTGAAAATCCAGATAGATGGCAAATCTGGTTTCCCAAGCATTCCATGTCTGTGCTGGCTGGCCTGTCGTCAACTTGACGCACAAGTTAGAGTTATCTGAAAAGAGGGAACCTCAACTGAGAAAGTGTTTCCATAAGATCCTGCTGTAAGGCATCTTTTAAATTAGTGATTGATGAGGGAGGGCCCAGCCCGTTGTGGGTGGTGCCATCCCTGGGGTTGGTGACCCTGGGTTCTATAAGAAAGCAGGCTGAGCAAGCCAGTAAGCAGTACCCTCCACGGCCTCTGCATCAGCTCCTGCTCCAGGATCCTGCTCTGCTTGAGTTCCGGTCCTGACCTCCTTCAATAATGAACAGAACTATGGAAGTGTAAGCAGAATAAACCCTTTCCTCCCTAATTTGCCTTTTCATCATGGTGTTTCCTCACAGCCATAGAAACTCTAACTAGACAATGTTCCTATCTCTCTCATCCCGTGGGTTGTAGATAAATCGATATGTTTATCTAGTCACAGACAAAACAGCAAAGCATCATGGTTAAGAGAAAAAACTTCACAGATTTCAAGACAAGTGCTAAAAATATAAAACACCTAGAGGGGAGCAGGCTCACATCTTCCTGACTTTGGGTTAGGCACTGGTTTCTTAGTTATAAACTCAAAAAACAATCAACAAAAGAAAAATAAATATGTTGTCTAATGTGTCCACCTAAATAATAACTAGAGAGGGATTCCATAAAAAAGCAAGGATATTTATTTGCAGTGACAAAGAATTGCAGTGGGAATGCATGGCCACAGTAAACTACAGGCATAAGCTAGGACTGTGAGGCAGGAAGTGTTTAAAGACAAAGATGAAAATGCTCCCTGGACAGGGAGTGGACCAGCCCAGGAACCCAGAGGCAGAAGTTGGCTCAGCTCTCTGGAGGTGGGTCAGTTCCTGTGTTTTGTCACTGTGGGAATTGTTGCACTCTTGGAGAACACAACAGACAAGCTTGGTTTCAGAAATCTGCAGACGTGTGAGCACGGTGTATGTGAGAACAAAGAAGTGTTTTCTGAGGTGCATACCCTCCGTGCTCCAATTTTGCTGGGGTCTCACGAGAGTGATTTCATCTTTGAACCCCCACTTTAGTGACTGATCGTATTTCAGTCTAGGGAGATTCCCATTTTGTTTGTCCGCTCGTCAGTTGCTAGACGGGGTTTCTCGGATGACAGCTCTGCCTGCTGAAAGGTGAAGGACTGGACGCTTGCAGTGGCCACATTGTATGGCATCTGGATTAGCTACCTAGTCAATTTGTCTTTCAAAGAACGGGAAGCCAGGTGCAATGCTGTGCGGTCACAGCTAGGCCAGCCTGGGCAAAATAGCAAGACTGTATCTCAAAAAACAATGATAGCTGGGTTTGGTGGCAGATGCCTTTGGAAAGCAGAGGCAAGCAGATGTCTATGTATTCAAGGCCAGCCTGGTCTACACAGCAAGCTCTAAGCTAGCTAGGGCTAAACAATGACACCCTATATTAACACAAATAAGTAAATAAATAAATAGTTGTTTATTTAGCATTAGTTGAACAGAGGCTCTTATCCTCCCTTGGACACAAACCAGCCTTCTGATTCTAATTTCCTTGTATAGAAAATCAGTGTTATTATAATGCCTATTTCATGAAATTGCTGAGAGGAGTAAACAGAACAATTTATGTAAAGTACTTAGCGCAACTCCAGGCTCTTTGTTGAGGTTGCTTATCCTACTGAGGTTGAACGAGTTCCAGCTTTGGCATGTGATCACAGATTACCCCGACTCCTGGCACCTTCAGTCACACGGTGTAGCTAACCTCTGAAATTATAAATGTGCAAATGCATAGCCTTCCCAGAAATACACCTGTCAGATGAACAAACACACAATTGGTTCAGTTAAAAACCCCAACCAGGAGATAGCCAGGGATTAACACTATTGGAGATTTGGGACACGCTCAGTACAGGTGTATGTACAAAGAGAATATCTATCTTTCTGGTAGATGCCCACGAAGCTGTTGCAGGCAGGAGTGTGACTTACTTCAGGCTTCACGGTCTGGACCAGCACAGCCAGGAGATGTCAGGATTTCCACAGCTTTCACCTTGTTTGTTCTTCTTCTATTTAAGTGACCACGGAAGCTCAGTACCTTTATTTCCGTGTGCAGATCAGGCTGAGCAAGCATGGCTTCTTATGAAGCTATGAAGGGACTTGCTAGCTGCATGGGCTGGGCATTGATGTAGGAAGCTAACAGCAGAAGAGGGAATCATAAGTAACAGCTTTCACACCGTTTCTTCTGCTGCTCCCCGTCTTTTATCTTTTGAGATGGGGGTCATACTGTGTAGCTCAGGGTGGCCAAGTGCTAGCATGGCAAGCGTGCCCATGCCCCGCCCTCTGACTCTTTTTAACAGTTTAAATGCGGAAAGACAAGTCCAGAGAAGACAAACAAAGGAGTCTGAATCTCAGACAGGGGGAATGCCTCAGTGTTAAGAATAATTGCAAGGCCCTTTAGTCCCGGCACTTGGGAGGCAGAGGCAGGTGTATCTCTGAGTTCAAGACCAGCCTGGTCTACATAAGTAAATTGAGTTCAGGACAGCCAGAGCTACATAGGGAGACCCTGTCTCAAAAAGGAAAAAAAAGAAGGGGGGGGAGAGAAAGAGAGAGAGAGAGAGAGAGAGAGAGAGAGAGAGAGAGAGAGAGGGAATAACGGCTGTAGAGGTGGGGAATGGCTAAAAGCACTAACTGTGCTGGAGAGATGCCTCAGCCATTAAAGACTAGGCTCGCTGGGCAGTGGTGGCGCACATCTTTAATCCTAGCACTTGGGAGGCAGAGGCAGGAAGATCTCTGTGAGTTTGAGGCCAGCCTGGTCTACAAGAGCTAGTTCCAGGACAGCTAAGGCTGTTACACAGAGAAACCTTGACTCAAAAAATAAAATTAAAAAAAAAATAATTAAATAAAGTCAGGCTAGATTCACAACCAAAAATATAAAAGAGCACTAGTTACTCTTCCAGAGGACTTAGGTTTGATTCCCTGAACCCATATGGTGGGTCACAACCGTCTCTAACTCCAGTCCCAGAGAATCCCTCATGCTCTCTTCTGGCCTCTGCGGGCACTGTACGAATGTAGTACACAGACGTGCTTCAGACAAACCTGTACACGTAGAAAAAATACATAAAATCCTTTAAAATTTTAAAGAATAATTATATATTATTATTAATGTCAGCATTTCAATACCTACTATAGAGATATACTCTATGCATAAAACCCAGGGTGGGGATATTTTAATCCCCATCATATAGAAGAATAAGCGGAAGCCCACAGCAGCTCTCTCAAAATCCCAAAGGTCAAAATTAGCACCACCAGGGCTGGAACTGGAATCAGACAGAAGTCTTCCTCATCTCAGGGCCACAATTATTTTTGGTCTGTTTGCCAACGATAAAAGTCCTTGAGGTCATGGTCTCCCCTGTCCTCTGAGCCCGGTCATTTGGAATCCGCTAATCCTCATTAAAGTGAAATTCATTGCTGACCTTGGCAGCACACTGATGCCTCTGTCCTTCCCCCAGATGTGACGCCACCAGTCTGGGGAGTGGCCTGGACATCAGAGGGCACATCAAAGCGCTCCAGATGACCCTCGCAGGCATCGAGACTGTGGCCCACAGATGACCCTCACCGGCCTCGAGACTGTGGCCCATCGGGATAAGGACAGTGAGGCGTTGCACGGGTGCTTTCTGTTCAAATCAGTGCCAGGAAGGACTGGGAGAAGCGGCTACCTCCAGCAGGCTTGGGCCAGATCGGATTTGCTCAGGAGCTGTGCTTTGAGGTCACAGAAGGGGAGACCCTCTAGGAGGCCTGAGGTCGCAGAGCCTCTTGCATGCTAGGCCCTGTGCTAGATGGATGATGTAGACAAAGAGCTACACAGTTGTTTGGCCAGTTTGCTTGTGAAGAAATGTGTCAGTGTATCGGTTTCTAGAATCTAAACCGAGGGGATTAATACTGGGCAGCTGAGTAAGCATTATAGCTCCCTCCTCTGGCTTCTAGCTGGCCTTCAAGAATAAAGGACAGCCAGGCGGTGGTGGCGCACGCCTTTAATCCCAGCACTCGGGAGGCAGAGGCAGGCGGATCTCTGAGAGTTTGAGGCCAGCCTGGTCTACAAGAGCTAGTGCCAGGACAGGCTCCAAAGCTACAGAGAAACCCTGCCTCGAAAAACTAAAAAAAAAAAAGAATAAAGGACAACTGAGTCCACAGGGCAAGAGAGAAAAATATCACAGGACAGTGACAGATAGGAGCTGCAAAGACAAACATTCATGTGGCTTTTCCTTGGGATTTCCTATTTCCTAGTGTCCTTAAACTTTATGTTATTAAATTATCCTTTCTATTAGATTATGTAGTGAGAAAGCAGAATTGTAAAAAATACTATTTTATTTTATATGGGTGCCAGGCGTGTAGTTGGTGCCTATCAAAGGTCAAAGGCCAAAAAAGGGCATTGGATCTCCTGGAACTGAAGTTACAGACAGCTGTGAGCCACCATGTGGGTGCTGGGAGTCTAATATAGATCCTCTAGAAGAGCAGCCAGTGCTCTTAGCCACTGAGCCATACCTACAGATAAAAAAGAACAGAATTTTAATATTCTGCTTTAGTCCCCTATTAATAAAATTCAAAACTAAACCTTAGTTTTCCCTTGACCACGGCAGTATGTTACTCTGGTTTGGTTTGGTTTTGAGACAGGGTCTGATATATACCTAAGCTTGCATTGGAATTTGCTATATAACATAAACTGGACACAAACACTCAATCCCCCTGCCTCAATTTCCTAAATAGTACAATCACAAGAGTGTAGCACCATGCCTAGCAATATCTGTATATACAAATTTTGTTTTCTGAGATAGTGTCTTATAGTCAGCGGACCTTCTGCATGCTGGGATCACCAGGGCTGGACATTCAAGGCAAGTGATGAAGATGCTGTCTTTACTTGCAGCCCAGTTGACAGCTACACACCCACCTACCAGTGCTAAATCGGGTTAGATCAAAAGAGTGGATGACGTGGTCAAAACAAAACCAACAGTTGTAGTAATCTGGTTTCTTCCAACCTTCAGCAGATTACAGTCAGAACATTCAAATGGCGGGAAACACTGCTCAAAATGGCTGACTTCCTAAAAGCAGGGAATGAAGAAATCAAGGCCACCATCTTATTCTGTGGCTGTGAGGAGACACCGTGACCACGGCAATTCTGACAAAGGAAAACATCCAATTGGTTCTGGCTTACAGTTCGGAGGTTTAGTTCATTGCTATCGTGGTGGGAAGCGTGGCGGCACGCAGGCAGACATGGTGCTGGAGAGGTAACTGAGAGTTCTACACTCAGATCTGAAGGCAGCAGGAAGAGGTTGTGAGACACTGGGTCTAGCTACAGCATCTGAAACCTCAAAGTGAGCCCCCAGTGACACTTCCTCCTACAACACCAAACCTCCCGATAGGGCCACTCCTTTTGAGTCTGTGGGGGCCATTTGCTTTCAGAAGGCACAGTGGTCTGGAAGTCCCCTGTAGGGATGACTGTCTTAGGTCTCTGGAGCCCAGTGGTTAGTAAACTGAGAATCGCAACCCACAAACGTCCCTTTCACAAAGCTCACCTAAGACCCCAGAAAACACAGGTATTTACAGGATAATTTGCAAGAGTAGCAAAATTACAGTAATGAAGTAACAAGGAAAACAATGTTATGATTGGGGTCACCACAAATGAGGAACTGTATTAAAGGGTCGCAGCTTCCGGAAGGCTGAGAACCACTGCTGTAGCCCCTGGCAGGCACCAGATCTCATTACAGATGGTTGGGAGTCACCATGTGGTTTCTGGGAATTGAACTCAGGACCTTTGGAAGAGCAGGCAATGCTCTTAACTGCTGAGCCATCTCTCCAGCCCCCCATTAGTTTCTAGCCTCTTCTTGGCTCTCATATCTTGCTTAACCCATATTTAGTAATCTGTGTAGCACCAGTCTTACCAGGAAAGATTCAGCATGAAAGACCTGGCGGCTGGCTCCATTGCATCTGCTCTGGAGAGGAGAGGCATGGCGTCTGCCTCACTTCCTCCCAGCATTCTGTTCTGTCTACTCCACCCACCTATGTTCTGACCTATCAGGCTAAGCAGTTTCTTTATTAATTAACCAATAGAAAGAAGACTCACCTACATCGATGCTCCGGGCTGGGCACTTCATGAGATGCTCCTGGTAAGCAGTTTTCCTCCCAGCAGTCCTAGCACACAAACACTGAGGCTCGCTCAGGAGCTGCTCCTGCTGGGAGGCATCAGCTCCTCATTTGGGATGCAAGGGAACCAAAAGTTGGGCAAGGTTGACATCTTTACCTATATTTAAGCCTTTTTCCTTTACTATGGATGGTGTGTGTGTGTGTGTGTGTGTGTGTGTGTTGTGGGGAGCTGTGGGCTGAGTTCCTGCCACCCAGCTCCCTGGGCCGCCTGGCTAGCTTATGTCCCAAAATAACAACACACAAACTGTATTCTTTTAAACACTGCTTGGCCCATTATATCTAGCCTCTTCTTGGCTAATTCTCATGTATTAATTTAGCCCATTTCTAATAATCTGTGTAGCACCCCAAGATGTGCTTACCGGGAAGATTCTAGCCTACGTCCATCCTGGGTTGGAGCTTCATCGCGTCTGCCCCAGAGAGGAGAGCTATCGAGTCTGAGCTCACTTCCTCTTCCTCCCAGCATTCTGTTCTGTTTACTCCACCCACCTATGTTCTAACCTATGAGGGCCAAGCAGTTTCTTTATTGACAAATGACCTTCCTCCATCATGTGTGTCTAAGTATTTGTGTGTGTGAATTTGGTCAAAAGTCTTGTTTCTCACTGAGACATCTGGCTGGCCTATAGTTTATTGTTTTTAACGTCCTTGTTGAAGATGTCTTCACGAAAATAAATACTGTCTCTGGAGTCAATTCTGGTTTGTTGTTGTTGTTTGTTTGTTTGTTTTTGAGGCAGGGTTTCCTTGTCTTGGAACTTGCTCTGTAGACAAGGCTGGACTCAAACTCAGAAATCCACCTCCCGAATTCTGGGATTAAAGGTGTATTCCACTACCACCTGTCTGGCAATTCTGATTTTATCCAATGTGTGGAAGTTTCTGACTCCCAGCCAAGCTCTGGAGTGAAGGGCTCCTTTATTTTTCTGTGTCTCCTTAATTTCTCCCGTATTTCTCTCCTTTCTCAACTGAAAATGGTATTTGAGATCTTTTGTTTAAAAAGGCAAAGGAGACTGGAGAGCACCGTGGAGTAGGCATGAACATACGTGCATGTGTAGACACACACATGCGTGCGTGCGCGCACACACACACATGTGCACACACACATGAAAATAAAAGGCAAAAAAAATGATAAAAATGCAGGTTGATCTTTACCCAATATTGTCCTTCAACATTGTCGAGCCAAGGAGACTTCTGTGAGCATGGTCTTCAGAAAGGCTCTCAATGTCTAAAGCAGGGGAAGGAAGGAGAGATGTGCTGAACCTAAGGGCAGTGTGGACATGCTGGCTTCTCTGGAGCCTCGCTAACAATGCAGAATTGCCTTCTCTCTGTCCTGATGCTGCCAGCCAGGCCTGGTGCGGTTTGTTTGTTTTGTTTTTTCCAGCATCAAGCTGTGAGCTGGACATGGGGGGATAGAGCTGACCAGGAGAAAGAAGCAGCTCCTACTGACTGAGGTACTCTCTCAGGAATGTCCCTAGGTGTTTATCTGCCTGCCCCCAGAACAGGGGCAGGGGTATTGGCCTTAGATGGAGATTCAGACACATCACCAAACAGTATACATTCAAACACTCTGAACAAAATAATCAACTTTTGTTATCGTTTGGATGCAAAATGTCCCCCACAGGTGCCTGTGCTGGCCCCAAGCAGGTGACTCTGATTTGAGAAGCTCTGACATCTGCAGGAAGTGGGTCTCTCTGGAGGAACTACATCAGTAGGCAGGGGGGACCTCGAGTTGATAGCTTAACCTCACTTCCCGTTCTTTGTACCCCTGTACCCCTGAGATGTGAGGAGTGGAGCCCCGCCACATGTTCCTGCCACTATGCTGGTCTGTGTCTCCTTTACCATGCACGAATCAAAGCCAGTCCTGCTGCCCTAAGGCAGCTCTTGTCTCAATAACCAGTACGAATGTCTGTGTCTCTGTTCACTCCACCATTTCCTAAGCCCCTGGGAGAAGCAACAACTGGTCGCGGTACTCTACCTCCTAGTGGGGTCTGGCACAGCAAGTCCTCTGTCAGCTGCAATAGGATGGAATACAAGTGAGGGAAATTGCTACCGCTTCTGAAGCAACAAACTGTAGCTATCAAAAAAGAAATTGTCGGCTGTATGAAGTGTCACTAGGTAAATGGCCATCCTGGACCCCCGAGGTCTAAGTTAGAACTTACAGAAACCTTCCTACCGTGCGTGTGGTGGTCTGAGTAAAAGTGGCCCCCATAGGCTCATAGGGAGTGATGCTCTTAGGAGATGTGGCCTTGTCAGAGTAGGTGCTTCCTTGCTGGAGGACACACTGTCTTCCTTCTGCCTGTGGATCAAGATGGAGAACTCCCAGCTCCTTCTCCAGCACCATGTCTGCCTGCATGCCACCATGCTCCTGCCATGACGATAATGAACTAAAGCTCTGAACTCTAAGCCAGTCCCAGAGAAATGTTGTCCTTTAGAAGAGTTGTTGTGGTCATGGTGTCTCTTCATAGCAATAGAAACCCTAAGAGTCTTTAATCCCAGCGCTCGGGAGACAGAGGCAGGCAGATCTCTGTGGTTCGAGGCCAGCCTGGTCTACAAGAGCTAGTTCCAGGACACAGGCTCCAAAGCCACAGAGAAACCCTGTCTCAGAAAAGAAAAGAAACCCTAAGACAAGAGGTTACCAAAAAGGCAGATCTGTTCATCTGAGTAGCTCGCCCCCACTTTGGGAGTGCATAACGTACTTAGAAAGAACTTTCTGCTGGCTTCTTATGTGCAGGAATCATGTGCTGTCACTGAAGATTAAATGGAAACCTAGCCTGGGGACAGTCCAGGTTTCTTCTTTCTGCTCCTGGGTTTGGGAAAGCCTGCAGTTGAGTGACAGATGATTAAGGACGTGTTCCCAACACTGTTCCAAATGGCCTGCTTTCTCAAGTAACGTCCCTTTTCAAGAAAGCTGCTAGCAGCCCTTGCAGAATTCGGTATCAGGCTTATGGGGGACACACAATAGGGGCAACCCCGGGAGTCCGCAGGGCTGCCACCACTCCAACAAAAGGAAACCCCCCTCCCCTGTGAGCTCACCCACGGAGAGGTATTTATCACACTTGTCAAAACCAAGAACGAGATCACATCTGACTTCTGAATTTGGTACTGAGGACAGGCGTGGGCTGCAGTGAGGAATGCAAGCCATTCAGCGTCGAATGTAATGGGCGACTGCAGAGGGTTTCCGTGGGTCTCCCTGAGGACATCCTAGGGAAGGACACTGTTAGAATTCTTGTGAAAATGAGTTTGGGGCTAAAGAATGCACACCAGCAACCCGAGCCTCTCTCTGATGAACACTACCTGAACAGACAGTGCTGAAGCCACAGTGCCAAGGAAACCAACCCTGACCATTCCGACTTGTTCTGGTTGGACAGTGCAGAAAATAGGGGTGAGGGATTTATCCAGTACAGTTTGTCCTGGCTACAACATGCTTCTAGGGAGAAGTATGCAGTGAGGTGCTGGCGGAGAAGGAAGAAATCTGATTTGCTGTCTGTACAGAGGTAGAAAACTCGGGTTCTAGAAACAGACTTGAAAGTGCAGAGGTATCTTGTTTACCCAGTTTTATTTATTTACTCATTTGGTTAGTTGGTTAGTTAGATGCTGAGGATGAAACCCAAAACCCATGGCTGCATGAAGGATGAATGTGGGTAAGTACTCTGCCAATGAACTATATAGCAATCATCCTTTAAAAATATTTATTTAAGGCCGGGCAGTGGTGGCGCACGCCTTTAATCCCAGCACTCGGGAGGCAGAGGCAGGTGGATCTCTGTGAGTTCGAGACCAGCCTGGTCTACAAGAGCTAGTTCCAGGACAGGCTCCAAAACCACAGAGAAACCCTGTCTCGAAAAACAAAAAAAAAAAAGAAAGAAAGAAAAATTTATTTATTGCCGGGCGGTGGTGGCACACGCCTTTAATCCCAGCACTCGGGAGGCAGAGACAGGCAGATCTCTGTGAGTTCGAGGCCAGCCTGGTCTACAAGAGTTAGTTCCAGGACAGGAACCAAAAACTACAGAGAAACCCTGTCTCGAAAAATAAAAAAATAAAAAAATTTATTTATTTATTATGTATACAGTGTTTTGCCTGCATGTAAGTCTGCAGGCCAGAAGAGGTCACCAGATCTCATTACAGATGGTTGTGAGCCACCATGTGGTTACTGGGAATTGAACTCAGGACCTTTGGAAGAGCAGCCAGTGCTCTTAACCTCTGAGCCATCTCTCCAGCCCTTCAACTCTCCTTTTTTCTACTTTTCTCTTCCTTCCTTCCTTCCTTCCTTGCTTCCTTCCTTCTTTCCCTCCCTCCCTCCCTCCGACTTCCTTCTTTCCTTTCTTTTTTTTTTCTCTTTCTTTTTTTAACTTATGGTCTCGTATAACCAAGGTTGCCCCCATACCTGCTATGTAGCTGAAAATGACCTCAACCTTCGACCCCCCTGCCTCTATCTCCAGAGGTAGAGAGATTACTGGTGTACAATCACATGTTTTTGTTTTAAAAGTCTTTAAGTTTATTTGTTGGGGCGGGGGGCTGCGTGTCAGAAGACAACTTGTGGGAGTTGGTCCTCTCTCTCCACAGTGTGGGTCTTGAGAACTGAATTCAGGTGGTCAGGCTTGGCAGCAAGCGCCTTTACCCACTGAGCTATCTACTGGGGGTCAAACCCAGAGCTTTGTGTATACTAGACAAACACTCTATTGACTGGGTCATAAATAACCCCTGCCTTCTTTTTACTTAGAAAAAGGTTTATTTTTTATTTTATGTGTATGACTGTCTTGCCTAGGTTTGCGTATGTGCACACATGCATGCCTGGTGCCCAGAGTTCAGAAGAGAGCATCAGAGCCCCGAGAACTACAGTGATTATGAGCCATCGTGTAGGTGCTGGGAACTGAACCTAGGTCCTCTGCTAGATCAACAATTGCTCTAAACGTCTGAGCCATCTCTCCAGCCCCTTCTTTTTATTTTGAGACAGGATTTCAATAAACTCCCCAGGATGGCCCTGAACTTCTAAATTGTCTACTACAGGCTGGCACTACCAGGTCCAAAGTTTCTTTTTGAATTTTTAATTAATTGTCAATTAAAAAAAATCAAATTTGAGTATTTTCATTTTATATAAATACTCAGAAATTTCTTTTTTTTTCTTTTAAGACAGGGTTTCTCTGTGCAGCCTTGGCTGTCCCAGAACTAGCTCCGTAGACCAGGCTTGCCTCGAACTCAGAGAGATTTGCCTGTTTCTGCCTCCCGAGTGCGGGATTAAAGGCATGCGCCACCACACCTGACCAGAATTTTCTTTTTTTTCTTGAAGAACCTATGCTCATTCCCACATACTGTTGATGCTGGACTTGCCACCTCCTCTGGAGCCGGTCACGTGTGTGCACTGGGCTCACTCATTCACACAACTTGCCTACCTCCTGTGGGTGTTTGGGTCTGTACTGAAAACCTCAACACTACTTGAAAACACTATGAACAGTGTTAAGTTCTTTTTTATATTACAGCAAAATGTAGATAATATGTAATTTACTACTTTATCCATTTAAGAATTTATTTCAGCAAGCTGAGCCCATGACAGGGTGCAACCATCACCTCCATCTTCTCAGGATTGTTATCCTCTCAAACTGAAACTCTATTCCTGACCAATGGTAATTCCCTAATCCACCCCCAACACCTCTCAACCCCTCACAGGCCCCCCCACATCCACACAAACACACCCACCTACACTCACAGACACACCCCCACATCTCCAGACACACTCACCCATGCTGATACAGACACATTCACTCACACCAACACAGCCACACACAGACACACCCACACAGACACACCGACACAGCTATACAGACACACCCCCACATCCACACCCAGCCATAGCCACACAGACACACCCACCCACACCCATACAGACACACACCCACACAGACACACCAGACAGAGACATACCCACATAGACACAACCCACACAGACATAACCAACACCCACACAGACACAGACACAACCCACACAGGCACAACCCACACAGACACACCCACACAGACACACACACTCACACAGTCACACACACACAGACACACTCACACACCCACACAGACACATTCACACAGGCACATTCACACAGACACAACCCACACAGGCACAACCCACATAGACACACCCACACAGACACGCCCACACGCACTCACACACACTCACACAGACACACAGACATACCCACACAGACACACTCACACAGGCACACCCATACTCTTCCTATGAACTTGGCTCAGATTAGGTCTTATGTGTGAGGACTCACACAGTGTGGGTCCTTTCATGACTGGCGCATTTCACTCATCATAGCATCCCCTGAGTTTATTGTGAGCTCAGAGCCAACTCGAGAACCTAGTGCTCAGCACACAAAGGAACCCTTCATTCTTACAAGGAGCGGGTGCAGTGGGGATTGGAATCTGGATCTCTAGAGTCCCTGTCCAGAGCATGCTGCCCCGCCCTGCCCTCCTGGGACTCCATAGAAAGGTCTTCCCTCTTTAGTAGCGTGAGTAGGAGCAGTGTGCTCTTCCCAGCGACAATATGGTCCTCACTCACAAACACACCAAGGGGCTGCCCAAGGTCCCTCCTGGAAAAGGGGAAAGAGCTATCCCTCTAGTCCTAAGCTGCATCCCTCTGTCCCCTCCCCAACAGCGCTAGGTAGCCCTTAATTCCAAAGAGAACTTTAAGAACTGCTCTCTAGGAACGGAAGCTGTCACACTAACCCTTGTTGCCAGGCAATGGAGAGCGATGTCCTCATCCAGGCCTAAGCCTAAAATTCTTCCCGGCGCTTTCCAGACATTGATGTATTAGCGTGCGCTGCGTTTAGGTGACTCCATGTGCAGGAGCAATCTTGGGAGCTGCTTTTCTGTCCTTCTCCGTGGAGGAGCAGCCCTGGCCCAGCCTCTTCACTTCCTGCTCATGCTCATCTCTGCCCAAAGGACCAAGAAGAAAGTAGCTCTGTGCTATGTGCCCAGAGGCGGGGATGCCCCAGATGACCTCCTTAAGGGTGCTTTTCTTGTTCAGGCAATGATACTTCACACCAACCATGGTCTGTCTCTCACCTGAATATCTGCAGGGAACTTTTCTCCCAGCCAATCACTCAGTAGCTAAGGACTCGTGTGTGTGTGTGTGTGTGTGTGTGTGTGTGTATGCACACATGCATGTGCATGAAGATAACAGAGGTTGGCCATGGATATATTTCTGTATCACTTCTCAATCTTGTTTTTGAATAGGGTCTCTCACTGAACCTGGGTCTATTTAGGCCAGATTGACTGACCATTGATCCCCCAGGATCATCCCATCTCCTCCTGCCCTCAGTCCTGGAGTTACAGGTGTCCCCACCATATGCCATCACTCCACCCCCCAAACCATTTTCCCATTCCCCAAGCCATCTCCTCACCCCCAAACTATCTCTCCACTCCCCAATCCATCTTCCCACCCCAGCACTTTCTTATTTTAGTCTTGGGGTAAGTTCTGGCTTCAAAAAAGAATCAGGTTTAATTTTACTTCGGTTCCTCGAGTCAACAAGACTTTCCCTTTTTAGTTGTGTTTCTCTTCTTATAGTTGCTGGGATGGAAGCTAGGGCCTTACACATGCTAGGCAACACTCTGCCGCTGAACCACATCCCAGCAGCTCCACAAGAATCCCCCTTAGGGGGTTGTGGGGGTGGTAGGGAGGGAAGAAGAGGGAGATTAAAATAAAGACAGCTCCGCAAACACAAATAACCCTTCTGGGTGTAGAGACTCACCAGCAGCCTCTGTAGATCTGGACAATGTGGTCTGACACCTCTCTATTTATGGCTGGCAATGAAAATAACTTGGTTCTTAACTGATTATTTTAATAGGTAGCACAGCATTTCTGTGAATATATATATATATTATATATACAAAACAAAAACAAAAATAGAGCCTTTAAGAATTTCTCCCATCTGCCAGCCTGTACACTGGCTGGATAGAGATGTAAACAGCATGGAGAGCAGAGGCCAGGCTCCTGCATGCCTTGCCATGACCCAGATTCTGCTGCTTCAGCCAGTGTTCCCCACACCTGGTCACCATCAAGGAAAACACTCTAACTGGATGGCAGGTCTGGCCCTGAGACAGGCAGCAGAGGTGACCTCTACAGACAGGAACACAACCAAGACCCTGGGACCGATCGTCTTTCCAGGCTGCGACTGCAGGGCGGAGGCCACCAGGAAGTCTTGAGCCGTTTGTTCACCTTCAGGGCTTCTCTTCCAAGGAATAAGAGGCTAGTCTTGTGGTTTCAAGTGTCTGTTTGGTTTGGAAAGCGCTCCGAAGGGAACAGGCTCTTTCTGGAGTGAGTGCCGAGCTCAACTAGACAAGACATGGAGAGACTGTGAGGCACAGTTCTCCACCCAGGAGAGTTCTCCACACTCTGCAAGGAGACAGTGGGGCCGTCCGAACTGGAAAAGTACCACTCCCACCCATGCCTAGGGGTTAGCTCTGAACAAGAAAAGAAGAAACCAGCATGCTGACGTCCTCCTACTACCTTGAACAGCCAGGGAGAAGGCCGGCCTTGGTATTTGATTTGGCCAAAGCTCAAAATTCTCAATGCCATGGCTTCTTCGGGGTCATTGCATGGCTGAAGGTGAAATGGAGGTGACCGGTGGCCCTCTGGAAGCATGAGGCACCAATGTCCTGTTTGTTACACACTTGGACTCCAGATATGCGGCAGGGAAGGGGACATAGTTAAAAACGCATACTGTCCAGGTGGGAAGCAGGAGGAAGCCTGGTGTACTGTGTCTTTGGAGATGAGGCCAGGCCTCTTTCTCACAGGGCTCCAGGACTCTGAGACACCGTGTGCCCTCTGAAGGGGTGGGTTTGACAGTGCGGAGTCGCTCTGAAAGCGGTGTCCTCCAGAAAATCCCAATACAGGAAAACACAGCTGGTGGCTGCTATGCATCTGGGAGGGGACCCTTTCGGCTGGGGTTACACTTTTTGTCTGCCCAGGACCACCTATCTGGCATCGAGTGTCTGGTTCTTCCCCACTACCACATTTGAATTTTCTCATCCATTCAAAACATCAAATACATGAACCACCTCCACAAGCATAGCTGATATTGTTACAGTGTGGACAGTTTACAGACAGGACAGTCGCGGAGAAAGTGGCGTCCTGTGCATCAGCCAAGGGGCAGCCAGAGGAAGAACGTGGATTCTAGGGTAACGGTCAGTGTTATGCCTGCATATTTCTCCCAATCACTACGGAAAACAGAGCTTGAAACAGGGGATTGTAAAAGACAGGGACCCTTAATAAACATCCAGGTCACAATGTCAGGACATTCTTAAGCTGAGGAGTTTAAGTTAGAGGCTTCTCCTCCCGACCGCCCTAGTCCCACAGCTCAGTTATAGCAATGCTTCCTGCTGACTCCAGGGTCCCTGGGAGCTGCCTTCTACCTGCTCCCCAGCAGTCCTCACAGCCACCGTGCAGAATCCCTTGAGGCTGTCTCTGCACGGGGTGGAAGCGCTGCCTCAGTGTCTGCTGGCTGAGCAGCTCCCAGATCCTGGCATTGCCAGGGTCCCACACTCCCCAAACCGCTCAGACTTTCAGCTACATCTCCTGAGGCCCTGCCCCAGATGCCTCACGGGTGGCAATGGAAAATGACATGAAGACAGTCTGAGAGAGGGAGGCATTGGAACCTAGGTGGCTGTGACTTCACAGCAAGAGTGCCCGCCTCTGCTGCTGGGTACTCAGAATCGAGCTGTGTGCTGCTGCACCTACTACTGTTGATTCTAGAAAGTTCCTGGTTTATGCTTTGGCAAGTTCCAGTTTACACCGACGTAGACCACGATGGCCTTGAAGACTCCATTATCTGACTCCTTCCTGCCATGGTGGCCACACCTCACCACTCCTTCGCTCTTGTCCCCCATCCCTTGGTCACCAGTGACACTGTGGAAATGCTGCAGTTTCCTGGGCTGACTTCTTTCACCCACTTTCACCCCCCCCCTTTCTTTGGACTGACTCTTCCTCACCCTTCCTCCCCAGTCATGGCATTATTTTCTTCAAGAAGTTTCCACACAGCCGGGTGGTGGTGCACGCCTTTAATCCCAGCACTTGGGAGGTAGAGGCAGGTGGATCTCTGTGAGTTCGAGACCAGCCTGGTCTACAGAGCTAGTTCCAGGACAGGCTCCAAAGCTACAGAGAAACCTGTCTCAAAAAAGGAAGAAGAAGGAGAAGAAGAGAAAAAAGAAGAAGGAGGAGGAGGAGGAGAAGGAGGAGGAGGAGGAGGAGGAAGAAGAAGAAGAAGAAGAAGAAGAAGAAGAAGAAGAAGAAGAAGAAGAAGAAGAAGAAGAAGAAGAAGAAGAAGAAGAAGAAAAGTTCCCACACACTGTCTGTGACGTCTACCCCCCAGGACAGTCTGCGCCACCGTCAAAGGATATTACCCTTGTAACTATCTCTTGACTTCTCCATCCCAGCACCTCTCTGTGCTCCTTGGGAGCAGATGTATCTTCTGCTGATTCTATTTGTCACCTATCACAAGCACCCAGGATTGCAAATCAGTTACTGAACTTGTATATCTTAGGTGTCTTCCACAGACAGGCTCGTCCCCTCTCCCTGGAAGCTCGTCTCGGCATACTCAGGCTCCTGAGAGACTTATCCCTCACCTCCCTCTATCCTGAGTCCTGTCAGTCTATTAGAGACGGGAAAACCCAAGGTGTCTTCTGTCACAAACCATGCCTCCTCTGACACCTGATAAATGAGTTTCCTCCCCACGTGCCAAGCAGTTCTGATGCCACACTCCCCAGCAGACACCAGCTGATTTTCCTGATTCAGTTCTGACACTGTCTCCCTGGGGAGAGGAAGAGACGCCACAGGTGGGAGCTCAGCCCAGGCAACCTCTCCAGCCATCGGGATGTTCAGCTGGGCTCAGGAGCAAGGATCATGGCTGCTTTTCCTACTCCTTGCTTGGACCTGCAGGTGGTATATAGGACACTAAAAGCGATTTAAGAATTTGGCATCTCTGCCTCCATTTTGCACCTGTCTTCTTTGCTCTGGGTATTTCTATTCACCTTAGGTTCCAGGAACAGCAGATCTGACCGAGAAGCATCTTGTGACTGGAGTGGACGGGAGTGGAATCTACCCCCAGGGAGCCATGGCTTTCTTCTTTCAACAAGGCCCACTTGACTGACTCTGAGATAATAACCAACCAGGCCGCACTCTGCCTGAGGCTAATGGGCCATTTATGCCTTTCGTCCCTGCATCCATCTGTCCTTCTGTGCTGATTCAAGTCCCTTCCTGATCTTCACCATCACTTCCCATTTGTTTTTTGTTGTTGTTGTTGTTTGTTCATTTGTTTTTGTTTGTTTGTTGTTTTTATTTTTTAGATAAGATTTCACTCTGTGGCCATGGTTAGCTTGGAACTTGCTATGTGCACCAAATATTTGGCTTTTAGACAAGTGACTAAACCTGATTTGGGGGGGACCCTCTGTCCAGCTGGGTATCAGGGTGTGACACCGTCTCAAAACAAACAGCAAGCATGAGGAGGTGGAGGTCTGAGCTGCTGCTGGCCAGAGAAGAAGCCCTGGAGTGACAAATCGGGAAACTAGGTCATGTGTACTTTTTATAAACCGGATTCTGATCTGTAAGAACCAACTGGTGCATGCACGAATGCACACACACATACGCGCATGCACGCGCGCACACACACATGCACACACACAGACACGCACTCTGGCAGTTTCTTAAGGGTGTTGCCTTCATTCTGGTTATTCCTTGTCCAGTCTCCTTCTCCCCTATCTGTAATACAGATGGTGTTAAAACCAAAAACTCCTTTCCCTCAACCTTCCTCGCTGCTCTGGATTAAATATATAACACGGAGCTGGTGATGAGCTGTAGATAATCCTTTATGTCATGCCTTAAATGCAGGTCTGGTAGCCTGAGCAGAACTTGCTGCAGCAGTAAAGGTACCAGGCCAATGTCTGTGAGTCAGTCTTCCTCCTCCTCTTTTTTTCCTAGACAGGATTTCTTCGTGTAGTCCTGGCTGTCCTGGAGCTCACTAAGTAGAACAGGTTGGCCTCAAACTCAGAGATCCTCCTGCCTCTGCTTATACCACCACACCTGGCTTGCACTTTTTTTTTTTAATTGTGTGTGTGTGTGTGTGTCTGTGCATCATATGTATGTGGTGCCCATGAAGACTAGAGAAAGGTGTCACACCTTATTAGGTAGATAAGTGTGAACTTATTCATACTACTACTAATAATAGTGAATAATAGAGTGAATACTCATGAGATATTATTTATGGACAATTTACACTGGTAAAGATTCTTGTGTATTGATACAAGTTCAAATTCTATTTGCTAAATTGAATATGCTACTATTTCTGTTTACAATATTTGTACACCTATACAAAGTTATTTTGTCATATTGTATGCATACATGTTTCTACCTCTGTTTAAGACATTTTGTATACTGATACAATTTTTAGGATATATTTATCATATAGCATTATATATTTCTACCTCTGATCGAGATACTTATACATTGGTTACATTTTGAGATTATTGTCCTCATTTGCTGCACAATTGTTTAAAGATTGTTTAATATTTCTGTTATGAAGTCTTAGTCTTTAAGTTATACAGGTATTAAGTATTATAGGTCAATAGTCATTCATGTTGGTTATACTTATAGTTAGACTAATCAGGTTTCTTAGATACATGGAGATTATATTCTACATATACAGGTAAACTTCAACCCCTTCAAAGAGCTGTAGAATATGGCATTTAAATAACTTAGGGTTCTGCTGACATGAGACACGATTGCTCCTGGCAGCACCAATCTATTCCTGAGAGAATGTTGAACACCAAAGACACTCCCCTTAGATTTTGTTTTCTTCTTTGCACAACTGGCCTTTGGGCAAGCAACTGCCCAGGCCTCAACCACTGACTAAGTACATGGTATCTGGACTGGATAAGCAGGACACAAGGAAAAGGACTGCCCAACCTTGTCAAGACAGGGTAATACGGTTCTGAAAAATCCCTGCCTCTGAAAACGGTCTGTCAGTTACTTTAGGCCTTAGCCAAAGTTGGTTGTTTCAACATTGCAAATGAGACTTTGGGTGACTGTTCAGGTAGCCAAATGTCTCTGTCATATACTGCACATTTTGGAAACTGCTTGATTGCTCTTCCTGCCTACTCAAGTAATATTATCCCCTTCTCAGACCTTCAATGGGGTTAAAGATTAGATAGTCGTAGTTACCTTCCTCTTATGATCTAGCCAAGCCATTTCCAATGCAAGACTTAGACTCCTTGGGATAGAATGTTTATTAAAACATTTAGCCTATGTTCTTTGCTTAACATTATTTATGATGGTTGTAATCCAAAATTTTATACTTGATATCTGTTCCTAGTGTATATAGTTTTGTATTGGGTTTGGAACTCTCATTTAGATAAAAGGGGGAGGTGATGGGGAATCTCCTTCAGCCAATGACCTTTAAGAGGCTGTACTAGGTTGGGACATGACCTTTTGGGTACCCAGAGAAAACCACTGGCCTGCCCAGATCTCACTCTCTTGTTCCCACATTCCACACCTTGAGCTTGGACTTCTCGTTCTTTTTCTGTGAGTTTTCCCCTTACAACAAAAATAGTAATTGGAACCTTTTGGAGCTAGCTTAGGATTATTTGACTTGTGCCCCCCCCCCCCGCTCCTTTTATGTATTCAGCTACAATACCTGAAACTGGAGTTGCAGGCAGTTGTCAGCCACCATGTGGATGCTGGAAGTCAAACCTAGGTCCGAAGAGCAGCCTATGTTCTTAACCACTAAGTCAACTCCTCAGTCCCTCTTCTGTGGCCATAGAATAGTTGCTGTGAGCATCTCTCAATATTTCCAAAAAATGTAGTTATTTTCAATTTTTTTGAGATTTATTTTTATGTGTTTGGGTGTTTTGCCTGCATGAATGTCTTTGTACTGTGTGTGTGCAATACCTGAAGGGACCATAAGAGGGCACTGGCTCTCCTTGGGACTGGGGAATTGAACCTAGGTCCTAGCAGTAAGTTGTTGGGGGTGGGGCTATTAGACTAATTAGCAGCCGAACTCTCTCTCTTACTGCCCAAGCTGCTTTGAGCAAAAGGACTGTCGGTCTAACAGCTACCCAGACTACCCTTCAGCCAACACAAGCCATCTCAAATACTCCATAGGTGCCTTGCGATGACTATGCAGAAGACAGCAGCTGAGAGGCGGAGCCTCAGCGTGGGTCAGACTTGCGCAATCACAAGCCTGGAAGAACCATTTCTAACTTGGCCACAGGGGGCACACTTATCCAGCGGAGGGTCTACTATGACCCGAAGGGAAGCTCATGATTGGTCCCAAACACAAGCCTCAAAGACTGATTAGTGCTACCCACCAAGCTGTGACTGGCCAAATGAATGGCTGTGACTGATCTAATCCATCCCCAGATATGTAAGCAGACTCCTTAAAGCTCGTCTAGGGCACTGACTGAGAGACATTGCTGTGTCACCTATCCTGAGAAAGCAGTTTCTGGGAAATAAAACATCATCTGGAGGGAGGCCCCTTAAGACTCAAAAAGTCCTTAATTGAAAGGTCCCTTCAGGAAGAAGCCTGGAGGCCCATATGAGACTCAGGAAGTATACAGACTTCACTGTCTGGGAAAACTAAAACTCACAAGATTCAAGATAGAGAAGAAGCAAACTGAGCAGGGTGGTGGTGGCCCACGCCTTTAATCTCAGCACTTGTGAGTTTGAGGCCAGCCTGGTCTACAGAGCAAGTTCCAGGACAGTCAGGGCTATACTGTTTTGGAAAACCAAGAAAAGAAAGAGAGAGAGAGAGAGAGAGAGAGAGAGAGAGAGAGAGAGAGAGAGAGAGAGAGAGAGAGAGAGAGAGAGAAATGAGGGAGGGAGGGAGGGAGGGAGGGAGGGAGGGAGGGAGGGAGGGAGGGAGGGAGATGAAACATAGGAGAAGAGAAAGAGGAAGAGAAGAAGAAGAAGAAGAAGAAGAAGAAGAAGAAGAAGAAGAAGAAGAAGAAGAAGAAGAAGAAGAAGAAGAAGAAGAAGAAGAAGAAGAAGAAAACCACAGGTGGAGATGGGAAGTGGAGCTTCCTGGAAGACACTGATCCACCAAGCTAGCTAGGCTGTCCTCAGAGCGCTCAGGGCTGCAGCTTTCCTGAGTTGTCTCTCACGATGGGGTGGCCTTTCCAATGGGGTAGCTGCCTTTGAGAAACCCTGTTCCTGTAAATGACCCCAATATACCAAGGTGGATTCTGGTGTGATCGTTACTTTGGTCTGTCATCTGTCCCTACAACACCTGGCACTGTGCATAGATAAAACAGAGACCAATCCCAAGTGGTCTTTCCTTGCCTACTCAGAAGTGCAGGCCACACTGGATATGAGGAAGCAGCATGGTGGCCATGAAGATGGCATCAGTGTGACAATGGTGGAGGCAATATGACTTTAAGGAGTACCAGATACATTCACCCCCAGACAGGGGCTTGATCCCAGAGGCTTTGCACAAGCCTGATCTTTTGGGTCATAAGCACCACCCATGGCTTAAAGCTGAAGATCCACACCTTACCTGGGCAACACGGTGGAGCAGACGCTGCTGACAGGGGCAAGGGAGAGCCCGTCCTGTCCTGAGAACTTGCACGTGGGAGATCTGGCCCTGCCTCCCATCTACCCTCCCGCATCCCCTGCCTCTCGCTGCCAGGGGCAAGTGGGAGAGCTGACCCTGACAGGTCATACAAGAGCAGGAGATCTGTCCCTGCGTCATCACCAGCTGCCACACTGGGGAGAGCGGGCCCTGCACCTCACCTGTAGTGTAGGTATGGGAGAGACAACCCTGAGGGTGGGAAAGCAGGAGAACCTGTCCCACCCCTTGCTCATCTGCTGCTGCAGGGGTGAACTAGCCGGGGGCAATGCAGAAGAGCTCACCCTGGTGGTGAGGACAGTAGAAAACTGGTAGGCAACCACCCAGGCCCAGAACCAGGGCTATGTGTTGGCTCATTCCAACATCCACCCATCTGTGATCTGCGGGAACATGTGAAGGGACTGGTCCTGCAGACCCAAAGTTGCAGGATCTCTATAACACAGGACAACAACATGACATCCAGGAGGGGTCCCAGTGAGGGCCTAATATTGAGAGTGTAGCAGAAACCAGAGGCCTTGAACCAGGCCATTGACTCTGCAATGAACTCTGCAAGTGAAGCTGTGTGGACTAAAGGGGTTTACTGTGTGGCTCGCTGTGTCACACTGCAGCTTCCACGATGAGAGTTTCCTCTTTCGTTTTTTCTTTTCTTTTAAATTTTATTTTATTTTTATCCTGTTGGGGGAGGTTGCAAGGGCAGAGGGCAGATACAAAGGGATGGGGAGATGAGGAATGGGACTGAGATGCATGACATGAAATTCACAGAGTCAAAAGTTAAATTAGGAAAAACAGCAGTGTCCACCAGGGGACTAGGGACACTGCCCAGTGCTGTGTGAGCCAACGTCATCTGGCACTGCCCCTGAGTCCCAGGCTTCCAGCTACAGCTGCTGAACAGCTTGACCACATCTGGTAGCCTCAGAGGTAGCCTTAGCGGCTAGCAGCTGTTTCTGATACCAGCTACTAGACTTGGCAACAACCAGCTTACTTACCATGAGAACCTGGTTCTGGAGATCGGTGCCCTGGCTTCACAGCCCAAAATGCCCACTTGATTGGGAAAGAAGTGTTGGGGAAGGTCTTGACAGGACTGCTTGACAGCTGAAGCAGTGCTCATCTGCACAAGTCTAGGACCCATCAGGTGGTTCTGGTATGGCAATGTGGCCTGGAACCGCCTGCTGGTCCACCCACAGAGCCTATCTGCTCAAAGGCATCCCACCTCGGGGATATCCAGGTCTGAGTGACCCTAGCTACACTGAGGCCCAGTTACTGAATGACTGCCTAGGTATCTGGCTTCCAAATGCTGTCCCAAGGAAGGCGTGTACTGAGTTATCCGTCCTGCTGGCAGCCATGGACAACTGAAGGAGCGGCTGAAAGTCCAGCAGTGACCAAGAAAAGAAAAGGGGGACAGAAGAGAGATGAAAAGAAAGCAGGGAGCTGAAGCTGTAAGGAGCCCGAGAGGCGAACCTGCAGACTCCTGCCACAGGAGTCCCAGAGAGCTGTGAAGTCTTGGGAGCTGAGGGTCTTTGAGCTATAACACCGGCTGCTGCCCAGGGCCGAGGAGACACAAGTTTCTAGAGGCTGGTCTCGGAAGAGCTTTCCTTTTGTCTACCCGGGGTTTCTCTCCAGGCAGCGCAGAAGTTGCTAGCTCGTGGATGACAACAGTATCTTCTGCAGCTGATCCGTCTGAGTAAGATCCTATTTACTTGTTTTCAACAATATTTCATATTTTAAGTTCTAGACTTTTTATGATGTATGTTTTAAGTCTAATAAGACTTAGCAGAGTGTTCCTTGCAGTATACACAGCATATACAGTATGTAATTTTTTAAAATTTTATGCCACACACTAGAATCACCTGTGAAGCAGAACCCTCTATTGAAGAACAGCTCCAAGGGGCTGGAGAGATGGCTCAGAGGTTAAGAGCATTACCTGCTCTTCCAAAGATCCTGAGTTCAATTCCCAGCAACCACATGGTGGCTCACACCATCTGTAATGAGGTCTGGTGCCCTCTTCTGGCCAGCAGGCATGCACACAGACAGAATATCGTATACATAATAAATAAATAAATATATATTTTTTTAAAAAAGAACGGCCTCCATCAGTTGTCTGTGGAACGTTTTCTTGGTTAATGGTTGATGCGTGAGGTCTCAACACAGTGTGGGCAGTACCACCCCATGCAGAAGGTCCTGGGTTAAATAAGAAAGCAAGCTGAGCAACCCAGTAAGTGGCACTCCTCCATGGGCCCTGCCTCAGTTCCTGCCTCTAGGTTCCTGCTTGAGTTCCTGCCCTGACTTCCTTCAATAATGGGTTGTGATGGGGAAAGTTAAGCCAGACTGTTTCCTCCCCAGGTTGGCTTTGGTCAGTATTTTATCATAGCAAAAGAAAGCAAACTAAGACAGGGGACAGCATCTCACTATGTGGCCCAGGCTGGTCTAGAACTCCTTGGTTCCTGAGATCTCCTGCCTCAGTGTCCCATGTAGCTGAGACCGCATGCACACAGCACACACCTGGTTAGTATAGCTTTTAAAAATTATGGTTTTCTTGTCAGCAAATTAACGCACAGTTTATAGAAATCTTTACATTTTGAAAAAAGTAAAATCAGAAAAATTTAGAGTCCCAGTCACCAATGAAGTAGTACATGTTGGTATGTTTCCCTCTCATGAAGTTAGGAAAATACAGGGACAGCAAATCTGTCCTTTTTGATTACCATTAAAAACAATAAGCATCTTGGGGCTGGAGCCATAGCTTAGGGGTTAAGAGCACTTGTTGCTCTTGCGAAGGGCCCAGGCTTGGTTCCCAGCAGCCACACAGTGGCTCACAGTCATCTGTAACACCAATTCTAGAGGATCCGATACCCTCTTCTGATCTTCACTGGCACTGGGCATCACGTGATACACATATATGCTCAAATAAACACTGATACATATAAAGTAAAATAAGTTGGGCTGGAGAGATAGCTCAGAGGTTAAGAGCACTGACTGCTCTTCCAGAGGTCCTGAGTTCAATTCCCAGCAAGCACATGGTGGCTCACAGCCATCTGTAATGAGATCTGGTGCCCTCTTCTGGCATGCAAGCATACATGGAAGGAATGTTGTATACATAATAAATCTTTAAAAAGCACAAGAAGGCAAACATACACACACAAAAAAAAATAAAATAAGTAAGTTTAAAGGAAATTTCAATTAAGTGCCTTCTATGACAATCTGGGTGTTACTGTTTTAGATTATCCCTTGATCTCTAAGAGGCAGGTTTTCTGTTTATTAAGCTAGTCCCCATTATTGTTCATTTGTATAGGGTTTGCTTTAGCAGCCATAAAAATTGCCACAGTACCTCTTCCTGTGTTGGCTGGAGTCCAGACCTCACACTCTCCTGGCTTGCTCTGTCTCTGACAGCTATCCTCACCTCTTAATGGCTGAGGTTACCTTTCCATGGCTGCTCCACCCCAACGGTGACTAAAAGGCGACCTGTGACTTCTCCTCCTTCTCCAGCACCACGTGATGGCTTACCTCTGCAGCTACCCTGTTCTCAGAGATTTTGAGGGTCAAATGATTCCTGGTCAATAAACAGCTGTGTAGCTTTTGCCTCCAGCCTGGAACATTCCCTCCTGGAGGGATGGGAGCGAAGGCCCATAAAACTCCAAGACAATTCCAATAACTCGCAGGAAATCTACAAGGCTGGTGGGGCCCCTCTCTGAGCTCAGAGCAAGCTAAGCAGTTTGGGGAGAGAGGAGCCTCTCTGGGAGAGCTACCTTGGCTCTCCAGGGGCCTCCTGGGCACAGCTTTCCCGAGCCCGAGCCCCTGCTCTAGAAAGGAACCTTCACTCTTTCACCTGCAATAACCACAATAAACTCGTAGGGTCGCCAAGCTAGATTGGATTCAGTCTGTCCCCTCTCTGGGGCAAGCAGACACTTATTTACATCTCCCCAGGAAAAGTCACCGAGCCCCAAGAGAAAACGGAAAAATCCTCCTTTTCTCCAAATGGTTCTGATGAAAACCAGAGACAAAATCAGTGGAGAAGAGCCCGTCTGAGGCTGAGGGGTTGCAGCGGAGGAGGAACAGATTTGTGCTCTATCAAGGTCACTGCCATCGCCATGCCAAACTGGAAATGTCACCACTGTCTGGATAGCTGCACACATTTTATTAAGAATATAATTTTCTCTTTATTTCACGTTCTGCACTAGCAAGTGGACTGGTGGTATAAGAATGTGAAGCCTCTTTGTTTTGGGGGGAAAAGAGGGCAGGAACAAAACAGAGGAAGGAGGGAGGGAGCAGACCCGGGCAGTTTCCTTGACAGAAGAGCGCTCTGATGTGTTAGCACCTTTAATGATGGCTTACTTGACTTACAGACCATCCCGGGCACCTAGCATGCTGCCTGGTTCTGCCCTTGCTCCTCCACCTAGATGAACCCAGACACAGCCCGGGAGAGCCAGTATAGTGCGAGGCAGGAGGGGCGTGCGAGGCGGGGGCGGGGACATTTGGGGCAGTGGGAGGGGCTGCCTGGCTGTAGTTAAAGCCCTTCTGCTTTGCTCCTAAAGGGTTTAACGCAAGAGCGGCTTCTTTTCCACAGTTATGTAGACAAACAACACAATGATGAAAATGCCAAAGATGGCCAGCTTCAAGCTCCATGGGAAGCTGTTCTCGGGGTTCTGGCATGGGAAGCTGCTCTCCAGGCTCGGGTTCCCCTGGTAGCAGTTCTCTTCGGTGACACAGCCATTCTCCATCCTTGGGTTTGGTCTTGCAGCATGCCTGTGGAAACATTGCAGGGGCTCCTGGGACTGTAATCAGGTGCCTCCCGATCTCCTCTTAGGGTAAATGTGTGCCATCCGGTGACCCATAGGAGCAGCCCTAGACACACTGAAAACCTGCGCTAATGTCCCTATCCCGTGTCAGCCCGCTGGAGGGCTCTCAGCGGTGCACAGCATTTCCTCCACTTTTACTGGAATACTCAGTCTGGCTCCAGGAACTTAGGGTCTCTGGGTCACTTGACGAGAAGCTGCAGACATGATGGGGAGTCATAACAGGTCCTGTCCTGTCTCGCACAAACCCAGCATCCCCATCCTGGGTGGACATGGAAGAGCTTTTCCATCTTCCCTAAAGCCCACATTTAAAATAACAGGAGGGTTCAGCGCTGGGTACCTGCTGTGCCACCTGTGTGCCTTTTGACCTTAAGTTCCGGCTACTCTAATCCTGCAAGGCCAGTTAATGTTTCCTCAGATGTTAGAGACTGTTAGCCAGGGAAGGCAGATAGGTCAGAAGTTCAAAGTCATCCTTAGCTAAAGGGCAAATTCAATGCAGCCTGTTATGCATGTGACCATGTCCTAAACACCCCCCAGAAAATAGTTATGAAATTTTCTAGAATATTAGGGGGATTGTCGTGTGGCTGAGATATTGATTGGTGTTTAGAGATTGAACTCGGGGCGCCATGCTGATGGAGGAAGGTCATTGGTTAATTAATAAAGAAACTGCTTGGCCCTGATAGGTTAGAACATAGGTGGGTGGAGTAAACAGAACAGAATGCTGGGAGGAAGAGGAAGTGAGGTAAGACGCCTCAGACAGATGCAGGGCAGCTCCTCTCAGAGTAAGACGCGATGCAGCCAGCCGCCAGGTCAGACATGCTGAATCTTTCCTGGTAAGCGCACCTAGTGGTGCTACGCAGATTATTAGAAATGAGCTAAATTAATACATGAGAATTGCCTAGAAGAGGCTAGATATAATGGGCCAGGCAGTGTTTAAAAGAATACAGTTTGTGTGTTGTTATTTCGGGGCATAAGCTAGCCAGGTGGCCGGGAGCTGGGTGGCAGGAACGCAGCCCCCAGCTCCCCGCAACACCATGCTCTCTCACTGAACCCCACCTTAGACCCCACTTGAGGGTAATAACATTTTTTGTCTTTGGTTTTGTTTTTGGAAACAGGGTTTCTCTGTAGCTTTGGAGCCCATCCTGGAACAAGCTCAGTAGACCTTGAGGCTGGCCTTGAACTCACAGAGATCTGTCTGTCTCTGCCTCCTGAGTACCACCACCCACCCGCTTATAGTATACCTTTTGTAAGAGTCATGTTCCTTTTAAAATACTAGCTCTTATCCAGCTTCCAAACCACAAAGAGCAACAAATCTCCCCGGATGACTCCAAATGAGGACTTGGGCTCTGGTCTAAGTTCCTAGAGGCTTTTGACATCCTGTCAACACCCTCCCCAACACCTGTTTCCCTATCTCCAAATATGGATGAGGAGATACAGACTTTGGCTTTGAAATTATGTGGTGTCAAGTCTGTCTTCTCAGCAGGTCCTCTTCAGGTTTAGACCCTTCACAGACATCTGAATGATGGATCCCACCCCCAATAACATCTAGATCTTTTTATGCTACCAAAGGTTTTACCTCCCTCTGGAAATACAGTTCAGGATAGAGTTTTTGGCTAGCATGCCCAAGGCCCAAGGACACAGGAATATCAGGCCTTACCTGACCACCTTTGTGGGCTTCTGGCTCAGGTAGTAGATGTCTAGGATTCTTCTTTTATTATTAGAAGCGTCTCGTCTCTGATATAAAAAGAAAATGCCCACAACAAATTATTTGCAATGTCTTGTAACTTGACTTTTATCCTGGGGGAAAGAATTAGTCTGAAAACTGGCCTAAGTTTTAGGCACACCAGGGAGTTTAGTACTTAAGTCTGTCTTTCCTCTCTAACCAGCCAAAGCACCCAGTGCCATGAAGAGATATTTTACTTTAGTAACTCACAGGAGGACTGTCAACACCTGGATGGCTCGAGAGATGTGTTGAAAACGAATTCTGTTACTAAAGCATTAACTCACTTTCTTTTTTTTAAAAATAATAATAATAATAATAATTTGTGGCAGCTTGGAAATTGTTTTCTTTTTCTTTCTTCCAGAAAAAAAAAATAAACAAGCAGAGGGGCAGAGGGGTTGGCTCGGAGGTTAAGAGCACTGGCTGCTCTTCCAGAGGTCCTGAGTTCAACTCCCAGCAACCACATGGTGGCTCACAACCATCTGTACTGAGATCTGGCGCCCTCCTCTGGCGTGCAGGCATACATCGAGGCAGAATGTTGTATACATAATAAATAAATAAATCTTTTAAAAAAACACAACAACAAGCAGCTGGGTGGTGGTGGTGCACGCCTTTAATCCCAACACTCGGGAGGCAGAGGCAGGCGAATCTCTGTGAGTTTGAGGCCAGCCTGGTCTACAAAGTGAGTTCTAGGACAAGATTCAAAGTTACAGAGAAATTCTGTCTCAAAAAAACAAAAACACAAAAGCATGTGTCATTTCCATGTAAATCATATAGTTATCAAAAGAAATGTCTGTGAACAAGTACTAGAAAACAATGGAAGAAATAAACCATTTCTCTTAAAGAAACGTGTTTTCTTCTTTTCAAAGACTTATTTCTCTTCGAATGTGTGTGTATGTGTGTGCCTTTGTGTCTGTATGTCTGGCATGTGTGTACAGGTGCCCAGGGAGGTCTGAAGAGGGTGGTAGATCCTCTGGAGCTGGAGCTACAGGTGGTTGTAAGCTGCCAGACATAGGGTTCTGGGTATTGAACTCAGGTCCTCTGCAAGAGCAGGATACACTTTTAAATGTTAAGCCATCTTTCTGGCCCCTGTCTTTTTTTTTTTTTTAATTAAAAAAAAATTGGGGGGACTGGAGAGATGGCTCAGCAGTTAGGAGCATGTACTGCTCCTGTAGAGGGTTAGGATTCTAGCACCTACATGAGGTACGGGTAAACTCACATCAGCATGCATGCGCGCGTGCACACACACACACACACACACACACACACATAAAAATAAGTAAAAAGTAAATCTTTTTAAAAGTTAAAAATACAGCCGGGCGGTGGTGGCGCACGCCTTTAATCCCAGCACTCGGGAGGCAGAGGCAGGCGGATCTCTGTGAGTTCGAGGCCAGCCTGGTCTACAGAGCTAGTTCCAGGATAGGCTCCGTAGCTACAGAGAAACCCTGTCTTGAAAAACCAAAAAAAAAAAAAAAAAAGTTAAAAATACATCTTTTATAGCATTATATTTGGGGTGTTTGTGTGTGTGGCGTAAATTCCTGCATTTCTATGTTTGGACACGTGTGTGGAGGTGCACGTGGAAACACGCACCAGAGGTTGACGCCGCAGGGGGCTGTCTTCAGATGCCTTCCTCAGTAGCCCTCCACCTTGTATACTGAGATGCAGTCTCTCACTTGAACTCACAGCTCACTGATTCAGCTGGTCGGCTAGCCGGCTGACTCCAGGGACCATGGGTCTCTGCTTCTCAAGAGCTGAGGTTTCAGGTCTTTGCCACCACACCCTCCAGTGTTTACTATTTACATGGGTCCTGGAGATCGATGTTTGGTCCTCACTCTTGTGTTACAAGTGCAGGCCCAGGCCCCTCTAAGTCATCTTTCCAGCCCACATTGTTCAATAAAATGAAAAGCTATGGCCTTTTGTTTCTCGTTTGTGAGGCAGAGCAGTCAGGAATGAGGTGTTGACACGCGCAGATAACTGAAACGCCTCCTGCATGGGGTAAACATGCAGTAAGGATTAATAGTAACACCTGAGGTAGTTATTAGTTCTGAAACAGAAACACACAGAGGTCCTCGGGAGCAACAGGGATGGTCTCATCTCAGGAGTGCGTAACGCAAGGACTGAAGTTTCTGGATGTTCACTAAAGCCTCCACTGAGGCAGGCTCCAGGTCCCTCTAGAAAATTCGAAGAGTGAAATTCAGTGCCACAAAGGGTGAATTTCTAAAATCTTTCATTACAGAGAAAGCTTAGAGACCAACATGATCCCTTCCTACATCCTAAATCTTATCCTTATACCTGTAGGTAAGCGTAGCTACCTCCCTTCATCAAAGCTTCTCTCCCTGAAAAAGGAGACAACACAGAAAACCACAGCCGGACACAACACAGAGATCAACAGACAGTGGGTGGCCCAGCCTCATCAGATACATCTATACCACAGTTCAGGCATTGGCAACTGAAGGACCATCTCAGAAGAGCGGATGGGGAGCTGGTGAGAGCTAGAACACCAGGAAGTCTACTGTGAAACGCTCTCTCATAGAAATGACTGCATAGACAAGATCTGAGCATAGCAGCGTCAACAGACACGCTAACACTAAAAGGGAAAATCCTGGAGGGCACACCCCGGACAAGGAGCTACAGACAACCACTGACTGCCGAGAAAGGAAAACTTAGCCTAGCTCATGGGTGAGTGCCCCAGTTGGTTATCCAATACAAATTGAGCCCCAAACCATATACACACAAACAACAAAAATGGACTTAGCAGGTTGTATTTATCTATTTTTGCATACATATATGTATATTTGTAACAATAATAATTAGAGAAAAGAGGCTATTGATTTGGAAATGGTGGGGAGACATGGAAGGGTTGGAGGGAGGATTTGGGAGGGACTGGAAGAAGGGAAGAGAAGAAGAAAAGTGACATAATTATATTTTTTTTAAAAAAAGAATTTACTGCAGAAAGAGGAGTTCAAGAAAGGGTGCCAGGAAAGTCAGATTAGCATCCTATGGGAGGGGCCCCCCAACAGAGCTGCCACGGGGCAGAGTAGGGACTTTCCCTCAAGCACAGCTCCCTCACCCAACTAGCAAGGGCTCACACAAGCGGCTCACACACTGCTCACCCTAGGAGAGTGGCCACACTCGAAGTCCCTGCTCAGTAGGCATTGACCTTGGCTGGCCTGCTAACTGCTAGGCTTGCCCAGCATTGCTGGTCCCTGCCTTTGCCAGGGTCTGTCAGCCATCAGCTAACCGAGTTGCAGCTGCGGCTCTTCCTGGGAAGCTCGCATTTGGCTCCTTGTCTAGGGGCCTGGGGCAGCCTCCTTCACAAGCTGCTTCACCCACGATTAAGACTCCGCGAGAAGGCAGCAGATCCCTGCATGTGTTTCTTGTGGGACATCGTGCGTGCTGGTGGCCTATAGACGTGCTCTGGCCTTCCTCCTGCTGGTCACCTAAGTTACCTCACACTCAGCTGCAGGCCCTTTTATTTGCATTCCCTAGTGCCCCCAAACTGACTCTCTAAACCGTAACACCTGTTTTTACTGTGACCATTTCATGCTACTGGTTTTCCTTTTTTTCCCCCCTCCCCATTGTGGTGCTGGGGATCAAACTCCAGTTTTTCCTCAACTGTCCGTTCATATCATTCAATCCTCAAAGGAAGTCCAGGTCTGTTGTTAACCACCGTCTGCCAAGCTCTAGACCCACGCACCTCTGACCCACAGAGATCTAGTAGGCTGACCACGCCCCCTCCTCCTGGTAAGCCTGTTGGTCCCTTTTGGAGATTGAGACACAGAGAAGTTAAGAACCTTAGCTGGAGTCACACAGTCTTATCAATGGGGAATCCTGCGCTCACACGCTGAAGCAGCCTCCTCTGGGCCTCCTGCTTCCTACAGCTAATTTCTGTAGGAATCGCCATCACTCTCATGCGTGCTTGCCACTCCTTTGCTCAGTCTTCTGTGGCTCTAGCTTACCTAGGTTATAGTGTATTTAACCAGAACTCTTATTTATCTACTCAGAAAACACCTGCTATATTTTGAAAAAGATTTCTGTATTTTCTTATTCATTTAAGGTGTGTACATACACTCCTGAGTGGTGTTGGAGCCTCTGGAACTAGAGACAATTATCAGCCACCATGTGGTTGCTTAGAACTGAACCCAGGTCCCTGGAAGGGAAGCAAGTGCTCTTAACCACTGAGCTATCTCTCCTATCTGATTTGTTGTGTTTTGCTGACAGGTCAGGAGGTCATGGGCACTATCCAAGCCACAGAGAGCTAAGCATGGAAAGACTCTGTGTAAGCACTCCACTCATTGGATCTTGGTCAGCCGGCTCTCACAGTGCTGTGTCCTGCGTCTCCTCCCTCTGGAATGATAGGACTTGAACAAGAATAGGCTTCCTATTGTGGTGGTGCACAGGGCAAACCACCAATCACTGACTGAAGAGGGAGACTGGCTGCCTCAACAGAACAATAAACCAAGGCCTGTCAAGGGGACGTCTGACCATAAGACCAGAGACCTGGAACTGGGTGTGCGGCACATGGGACAACAAAGGGAGCCGTGGCATCTTGAAGTTTCCAGAGCAAAGCTCTGCTCTCTGAGTGCTGTCATGCTGTTCACTGGAACACCTAACCTCGTGACAGGATGGTCCAAACCCATCGGCAGATCCAAGGCCTTCAATAGAGCAAGAAGGTACGACCACTCCCCTAGTTCTGACCGCCGTCATGGGAAGCTACTGTCTATCTGTCCGTCCTTGCCTTCTCTGTCCTTCCTAGAGAGGATCTCTCACCAGGGGCCCTGATGCCCAAACAGGGCCTGTGACTGTGCCCCTCTCCACCCATGGGCCTATTGGTTCCAGCCACCTCCTAGACACAGATTCTCAGACACAGTTCTCCTCCAAGGCCACCACAGCCATGGATGCTCAGCAAGAGGTATTTTGTGCTCTTCCCAAGGGTACTGGAAGATCTTTTTGTTGAGCAAATTCCATTTTTAAAAGCCTTCGACTTAGAGAAAAATTTAAACATACACAAAAGTAGACAATAGTGAAGCGAGCCTCCGCACGTCTGCCACACCCCACTTTTTTCTTGAAGATAGAAATAGGAATGTTAAATAGTGCACTTAAGATAGAAATCTTTTGCAAAATAAAATTACAGGATTTCACGGCTCTTAAGCAATCAAATACTCCCTCCTTTTTCTTCCTGTCCTAAGTAATTCTAGCTTCTTTATTTCTTTCCTTCCATTTTTTTTTTTTTTTTGAGATGGCATTTTGCAAGGTTGCCAGGATGGCTGAATCCCTGGAATCAAGCCATCTTTGTGCCTTCACATCTGACAAGCTGGGGCTACAGGTGTGGAACATGTACTTGTCTATTCTAGTTCTGTTTTGAGATAGGATCTCTCTATGGATCCCTGGCTGTCTAGAACTTACCACGGCCTTGAATTCACAGAGATCCTCCTGCTTCTGCCTCCTGAGTGTTGGTCTATCCTATTTTTAAATAAATTGTGTGTGTGTGTGTGTGTGTGTCTCATTCACATAGAGAGTTCTTGTGTAGTTTGTAAAGGGTGGACTTTTTTCCCAATATAGAGTAATTGTGGCTGTCCGCTTGAATGTGTAGTATCAGAACCATTACTAAACTACCAACAAAATTATAAAGACTGTATCTCAGAAGAAGAGTCATCAATATGTCAACTGGCAGACAGTAGACAACTACACAGAAACATGAGCTGTCCATACTGGATCTTTATACAAATAAATCTAGAAAGAAATAACAAAAACCAACAATTGGTGTCAGTGTCATCTGTAGCTGATATATATTGCCTCTTTTTCCCCCCAAGACAGGGTTTCCTTGTGTAGGCTGTTCTGGAACTCATTCTGCAGACCAGACTGTCCTGGAACTCAGATATTCACCTGCCTCTGCCTGGAATTGAAGGTATGCACCATCACCACCCAGCTTCATATTTAATCTTTTAAAAAAATTCCTTTAATGTTATAATTTGATCTCCACCATAAACACCATTTACAATGGAACAAAAATATACTGGCGTTCATTATAATAATGACTGAGCCAGGATAGCCACCCCAGGGAGATAAAATTTCCTTGCTTCCTTTTCAATTTTTTTAAATTTGAGATGAGGTCCCATATGTCTCTGCTTCCATTTCCTCATCTGCGAACCAGCTTAATAGAAGCCTCTTCCTCACAGACTGGCTTTGAGATTGAGTTTATTTCTGTAGCGAGTATTACAGAGAAAATGCGTGGCTTACTGTATCGGCACATCTCTGACATCTTGTGTTTATCACAACAGCCATGGCCAGCACTAGGCTCCTAGAAGTAAGATCCCGATACACAGAGATGAAGTCCCATATCTAAGATACATAGTGTGTAGACAAGGCTGGCTTCAAACTCAGAGACTGCTGCACTTAAAGGCATGCACCACCATGCACAGAATATCTATGCTTCTTTTCCCATGTGTCCAGAGCTGGAGTCTATAAAACAATCAGAGCCCGGTGCTGGCCTGGGCATGGTGCTACACCCCCGGGATGATAATACTCGGAAGGCTGGGGCAAGCGGCTCCCTTCAAGTTTAAGACCAGACTGGACTACAGATAGAGAATTTTCTTATTTTTGTCTCTTTATATAGACCTGGTTGTTCTGGGATTTGCTCTATGAGTTCCAGGCTGGCCTAGAACTCTTGTTTCTGAGGCGCTGCGATTAAAAGTGTAGGCCACCGATCTTGCTGGAGATTTAGAGAAACAAGCATAAAAGGGGTGCAGAGCAGGAGGAATGTGAAAGTCTCTTTTGTTTCTTGACTCTCTTCACTATTCCCCTGAATTCAAGTCAGAGAATCCTAACTCTAGGAGCCCAGGGCTGGCGATGGCTGTCATGATAAATACGAGACCGTCAGGCTGATACAATAAGCCACGCATTCTCTCTGTAATACTAGCTGCGGAAATAAACTCCATCTCGAAGCCAGCTTGTGAGGAAGGGATGTCTCTTAAGCTTGTCCACAGATGAGGGACAGAAGCAGAGAGCATGTCAGCAGCTTGCTCTGGCTACAGAAATGGCAAGGGGATGGGGCCGGGAGGCAGCCCCAGCTGTCCAGCCCGGTCCTCGCTCAGTGTCATTGTAACAGACAGGGTGACAGTGCGGCTCCATTAGGCAGCTGGGAACAGTATGTTCTGAACAACTATTATCTTCGGTATCCACTGTACCTCAATTCCCTTACTCCTTCTAAGATCCCAGGAAATAATTATGGACACTATTTTGTAGATGAAGAAATAGAAACTCAAGACATTAAATGGTTTGTCCTGACACAATCAATAAAGGACTAGTTAGGTGGGTTTTTTGTGTTTGTTTTTGTTTTTTTGTTTCTATGACACTAAGGATAGAAGCCATAGCCTCAACCATGCTGGGAAAAACTTTCTGACTGAACTCAAAACATTTCTTTAGACCTTCCATTAATTAATAAATTACCAAATCATTATTTTCCAGTGGAAGCAATATTTACAGTCATTAGTTCTATTCTTAGGTATTACTGAAATTTCTGAGAAATAGCCTTTTTCTTAAGACTTTTCCAGGTGGGCTATTTTGCACTAATTCTGGTCTATGTTATATCATATTGACTCTGAAAGGGAAGTGTATATGAGATACTGAATCACCCCGTGTTATAGTCTAACTAAAAAACACTGGCTCTCTTCCAGGGGACCTGGGTTCGATTCCCAGCGCCTACATGGAGGCTCACAATTGCCTGTAAATCCCATTTCAGGGAATCCAATGCCTTCTTCTGGCCTCTGCAGGCATCGAGAACACATATGGTGCAAATATACACATGCAGGGTATATTACCTTAATTAGGGTTCTAGTACTTTGATAAAACACTAGGATCAAAAACAACTTAAGAAAGAAAGGGTTTCTCTCAGTCTGCACTTACAGATAACAGGTCATTGCTGAGGGAAGTCAGGACAGGAACCCAAAGAGGCAGAAACCTAAGGAGCTGACGCAGAGTCCATGGAGGGGTGCTGCTTCCTGGCTTGCTCCTCATGGTTTGCTCAGCTCTTTCTTATCAATCCCAGGTCCACCAGACCAGGGATGGCACCACCTACAATGGGCTGGGCACTCCCCCACCAATCATTAAGAAAATGCCCTACAGGCTTGCCTACAGCCTGATCTTACGGAGACATTTTCTCAACTGAGATTCTCCCCTCTCAGATGTGTGGCCATCTTTCGCTTGTGCTTTAACAAATAAAGCTTTCCTGGAAGAGCAGAGAAGCAGAGTGGCCGGTCACTAGTTCTTACATCTACATAACTCTCAGACCAAAGGGGCGATCCTGTCCCTACGAATCCTCAAACTGAATGCCCCGCTCCTATCTCCTCCTGCTTTATATTCCTCTCTCTGCCAAGCCACATCCCTTCCTGTCTCCACCTCCTTCATGCTGGGATTAAAGGCCTGTGACTCCCAAATACTGGGATTAAAGGTGTGAGCCACCACAGCGGGGTTCTGTTCCTCTTTTAGACTGGATCAATCTCAGTAGCCCAGGGTGGCCTCGAACTCACAGAGATCTATCTGCCTCTGTCTCCCAAGTGCTAGGATTAAAGGTGTGTGCCACTGTTGCCTGACCTCTGTGGCTAACTAGTGGCTTGGCTCTGCACTCTGATCTTCTGGCAAGCTTTATTTGTTGTAGTACAAACAAAGTAGCACCACACAAGTGATTATAGCTTGTGTCAAGTTGACATAAAACTAGTCAGCATGTAGCCAAGCATAAAATAATAAAATTTAAAAAAAATTAAATTACAACTCAGTTTTACAAGAGCAATAAACTTCCTGTCTATGCAACAGCACGGAACAATTCAAAAACTCTTTTTCAAAACCATTATTCTCATCAAGGCCTAGTGACACCAGGCTGTCCTTTCAATTGTGCTGACGTCAGGACTGAGTCAGGGGCATAGGAAGGCCAAAGGCTGAGTGGGCAAGACGGCTTGCTGAGCAGAGGTACTTTCTGCCAAGCCTGAGGACACAATCTCCAGGACCCTCTGACCTTCACATACATGCCACGTTACACAGCCACAACCTTGCACACACAGGAGGTCAAGATCATGATGGGGAAATCTACAGAGACAGCTGAGCTAAGCTCGTGGAAACTCATGAACTCTAGACTGACAGCTGTGGAGCCTCCAAGGGACTGAACTAGGCCTCCTATATGTGGGGGATCGTGGTGAAGCTTGGACTATCTGAGGCCCCTGGCAGTAGAACCAGGATCTATCCCTGGTGCATGAGCTGACTTATTGGAGCCCATTCCCTATGGTGGGATGCCATGCTCAGCCTTACTATGGGTGGCAGGGGCTTGGTCCTGCCCCAACTTAATGTGCCAGACTTTGTTGCTTTCCCATGGAAGCCCTTACTAGTTGGGAGGAGTGGATGGGGGGGTGGGCTGGGGGGGGGAAGGGGAGGAGGAGTGGGAGGAAGAACTGTGGATGAAATTTAAAATAAAATTAAAAACATAAATTAAAGTAAAAAACCATGAATACACATAAATAAATTAAAAATTTGTACAAAAATAAAGAAAGTTCAGAACCTGCCTGGACTACAGAGCAAGTCCAGTGACAGCCTGGGCAACCTGATGAGACCCAATCACAAAACAAAACAAAATGAGTGGGTCCATGTAGCTCAGTTAGGAGAATTTTTGCCCCGAATGCATGAAACTCTGGGTTCAAATGCCTGCAATCCCAGCAAGTCAGGAGACAGAAGCAGGTGGGTCAGAAGTTGGCGGCCACCCTTGGCTACACACTGAGTTCAAGCCTAGTCTGGATTAAATTTGGCTCTGCTTCTCCCCTCCCCGTGACAACAGTATCACAAAACAAATATAAGAAGATGCTGTTTTCAATAGCAACAAAAGAAGTTAACCTGGCAATAATACTAGCCAAAGAGAAGCTATTGAGAAAATTATAAAATCTTACTAAAGGTCATTAATTAAAATGATTCTAAATGCAAAAATGTTAAAATACATGCTAAAAATAACAACATAAGGCCAGAGAACAGGCTCAGTGGTTAAACATTTGTTGTGTAAGTGTAAGGACAAGAGGTACATGAATCTTTATGAGTTTGAGACCAGTCTTGATCTACAGATTCACTTCCAGGACAACCAGGGATACACAGAGAAATCCTGTCTCAAAAACCTAAAAATAAAATCAAATTAAATCTAGCCATGCTACATTTTGAAGATTTAGAAGTGTTGTTGATTTGTTTTTAGACAAGATCTCCCTATGTAAACCTGGCTGTCCTCAAGCAGCCTACATGAACCAGGCCTGCTCTGCCCCCTAAGAGCTGAGACTGCAGCGTGACTCACCACACCCAGCTTAGCGGAACCTGGCTACCAGGAGCACAGATGGAAGATCCCCTTTCAAATCATAAGGTATTTTATGATCAAGTATCAAAAGGTGTTCAGATTCAGCTTTTTTACTCTCCACTTAGGCAAATCCCATCCATCATTTCCATATATTAGCTCTGTGACCTGTGTAAATCCCATCCATCATTTGCATATATTAGCTCTGTCGACCTGTGTGTCAGGGCCTCGGTCCACCAATCAAAAGAATCAGCTGTTGGAAAGAGGCCTTTGCTACCCAGGCAAACATCTCCTGCAATGCCTAAAAACAGACACCAGGGGGAGCAATTTCATCACTAAGGCCACCTTTCTTTCCTCTTGGTCACTTACTAGAACTGAATAGAAATTGGAAATAGAAAATCTGTTTCCAGTTTTTTCTTTTTCCTCATCTATAAAGAAAGCCAAGAAGCTTTTCAGGGAGGACGTTCCAAGATCAATAATTATCTTCCATAAATCATGTCTGGGCTCATGAGTTATGATGGACGGCGGCTAGTGCCCATGAAGCCGTCCTCACGTGTGCCCGACGGGAAGGACAGCGGGAAATTCCTTTGGATAAAATGAAGATAAACGATAGTAAAGCCAGGATGGCTCTATTCCTAGAAGGAAGGGACTGGAAAGACACACTAAGTCACGCACCCCTAAGAGTAGAACACACTTCTATTTTGTTTTAGGAACACGGGTGAGTTTACCTTAATTAGCACCTTCCAGTTTTTACAGTCAGAGTTTGGCTCCCCCGTGTCTGCCTGCTGCCATTTCGTTTCATTGACTGGTTTCTTTTACATAGAAAGAAATCAACAGGTTAGCGGGTAACTCACGACACACCACAGGTCCCCTTGCCTGGGAGGTCAGTGTTTCAAAGGTAGGATGTTGAGGTGAAATCACATTCCTTGCCAAGATGGCAGTTAGCTCCCATTAGCATGTGTCAAAGGTAAAGAAGGCTTATTAAGTAGTTATAGAATATGCAATTTACACTTCACTTGAACCCAGCTAGAGTATACAGCTCCTATTGGGAATAAGAATGTTTTTCAGTTAATTAACAAACTATTACAGAGATGTTTAACATCCAGTCTTCTAGAACGTGCTACTTGATCCACACACTTAATTGAAGCCATTTAACACACATTCCCTTGTCTCATTGGGCCTTCTGATAGCAGCATTTAACCCTGCACGTGCTAATTGTAGGTCTAGAAAGTATCTTATAAGGCAAAATAGACATTAAGACACAGAGAATTAAAGTCCTGGTAAAGCATTAGCACTTCTAGGAATTGGAAGGCTTTTCTCCCCCTGGGTATCCATGTACACTGTATGTTAAGTGGACAGAGGGAGCAGGAACACAGGTATATGAGCAAAAGACGGGAACAGCAAGGATGCAGGAAGGTTCTGAATGCCTGGGGGTTGAGATATTAGAGCGGGGGGGGGGACCTGGGGGTGGCATGTGCTCTAGAGCCAAGAAAGGAGCGGGGAGGGAGGACCACAGGAAGTGCTGGCACATGCGGAGGTCAAGAAGGCAGCAAGGGAGTTATTCAGAGAAGGTGGCCACTGTGACTAGACTACTTACATAGGAAAAAAATAGAAAATTGAGCAAAAATATAAATATATCGATGATAATGGAGTCTACAACCAGAGGCTAATGGAATCCAATTAGAAAAGTGACCCACTAGAAAGAACAGACCACTGAAATGCTGACTGCAGTTGGAGACCAATATTAATTCAGACACACCTATATAAATAGAGACACATGCATAAATGCACACATTATATACAGAATAATACATCTGTGCATTGTGAATAGGCGAGGGAGTGATGCTACCTGAGCCTTGGTTTCTCAGCACCATCCTGCTGGCCTACAGTGCCTAAAATAAAGGAACTTCTGGGACAGGAAAGAGCAAGGTAAGTCTTAATGTCTTCTTAATGTCTGGAGAAATGATATATACTTTTTTTTTTTTTTTTTTTTTTGGTTTTTCGAGACAGGGTTTCTCTGTGAGCAGACACTCCCATCTTCACAAGGCTTCCTCTGGCCAAATCTGGGATAAGTAAGCATTAAAATGATATTAAGATGACAGAGGCAGGCGGATCTCTGTGAGTTCAAGGCCAGCCTGGTCTATCAAGTGTGTTCTAGGATGGCCAGAGCTACTCAAAGAGACCCTACCTTGGAAAACAAAACAAGATACTAAGAAGGCTTCAGATTTAGCTCAGCGGTGAAGTGTGTGTTGAACATGCTAGAGGGTCACTCTTTAACAGGGACATGTGTGTATTTGTATAAACACACATTAAGTAAACTATTGTCTTAGGGTTTCTATTGCTGTGGTGAAACACCATGACCAAAAGCAAATTGAGAAGGAAAGGGTTAATTTGGCTTACACTTCTAAGGAAGTCATAGGGGAGTGAAGCCAACTGAGTCCCCTGGCTTGCTCAGATTGCTTTCTTCTAGAACCCGGGACCACCATCCCAAGGACAGCACTCCCCCACCAATCACTAATTAAGAAAATACCCCACAGGCTTGCCTACAGCTCAATCTTAGGGAGGCATTCTCTTAGTTGAGGTCCCCTGCCCTCAGATGACATTAGTATGCGTCAAGTTGACATAAAACTACCCAGCACACTATCCCTGAGGCCTGTGAGACTTTCTCGCACTTTATCAGGCCCAAGCAAGAGGTCAAAGAAACCCAGACTTAGAGTTGGTCCATGGGAGAGCCAAGAATTGGGACTGGCACCTTCAATGAAAGCAGTTTGGGAGACTGAGCTCTCAACCTGTGGGATCTGATGCTGACTCCAGGTAGCTGTCAAACTGAATTGTCCATTTCCATCTGAAGAATTGGAATATGGGCACACATTCACAGTCTTACATATTCTCTCTCTCTCTCTCTCTCTCTCTCTCTCTCTCTCTCTCTCTCTCTCTCTCTCTCACACACACACACACACACACACACGGTGTCAGGAATAGTCTGTAATTAAAGTAGAGCATACTAACCCAGCAGAATGAAAGCACTGATCTCTAAAATTGGCCAGGATGTGAATTACAGGGAGAGACTGAAGCATTGCTGTGCCAGGATGAAGGACATTGCAGGGACTAGACACCCAGATGTGAAGTCTTCCTGGGATGACGGTAGACCAGAAAGCAGAAGGACACTGTTGAGACAATAGCTAAAGCTGGCAGGGTGGGTGCATTGGAGGTGGGGTTGGCCCTGGGTGGATCTCTGGAGTGTTACAATGTGGCTCCTTTGAGGTCAGCAGAGTGCCTGCCCAATGGCTGGAGGCTTCTTGTCTACAGGTTGTTCAGAGACACAGTCCCCTACACAGCAAAACTGATACATGGTAACTACCGAGTCTGGTAAAAGAGTACAGAGTTCTGTATACAACTCTTGTCACTCTGTCGCTGTAAAATTAGTGCAAAGTAACTTAATATTTTAAATGTTCAAAGAGCCAGCTGGTGGTGGTACGTGCCTTTAATTCCAGCATTTGGGAGGCAGAAGTAGGCAGATCTCTGTGAGTTCAAGGCCAGCCTGGTCTACAGAACAAGTTCCAGGACTGGCTCCTTCATAGCTACCGAGAAACCCTGTCTCGAAAAAACAAACAAACAAAATATTCAAAGAAATGGAAAAGGACATAGATATAGGATTAAGGAGGAGGAGTTCTCAACACCAGGGGGCACGTAAGCTTTTTTGGCTGATTTATTTATTGAACCAGTGTCTCATTACATAGCTCAGGCTGGTCTTGAACTTGGAATGCTTCTGACTCCAGCCTCCTGAGTAGTAGGTTCACAGGTGTGTGCCATCATGCCTTGCTTCTGCACACTAGACTTTAAAAGTTCGGCCCGCCTCCATTGCATACAGAAAGCAGTCTTTAATTATGCCTGAGCATTTACTTACATAAATATTTCTCCAGGCACTCTGATAAGTCATATTCTGAAGCATTCTGAGCTCAGCACTGAGGATCTTATTTCCATTACCTTATTTTTTTTTCACTGTGTTATTGTGTATTGCAGCTAATTAAATAGCGGGCTTTTTATAGAACAATCCTGCTAACACAAACAATAGCCCTCATTTGTAGCTAAGTATCTTTTATTAGACGGCATAACTACTCTGCTCCAAGCTGCATCCCCAGTCTGATTTATATGCTTGGACTCCACCTCCACAACCCACTACAAGGCAGAAATCATTATTAGCCTACTTACAGGTGGTGAACTCACACACAACAAGGGCAGGGTCTTAGCCAGTGAGAGGCAGAGCTGGGATTGAACCCTGGCAAGTCTGTCTCTTGCGTCCATATTTTTTTTGATATGTCTTTTTGTATCTAGAACACATTTAAAGCTTTGTAGTAGTTGGGCATGGTGGCATACACCTTTAATCCCTGCACTCAGGAGGCAAAGGCAAGTGGATCTCTATGAGTTCAAGGCCAGCCTAATCCACACAGGTAATTTCAGCCCCACCAGGGCTGTATAGTGAGATCCTGTCTCAAAAACAGAAAGGTTTCTTTAGAATAGAAACTACGCCTCTATCTGCACCCATGTTCTTCTTCAAGCAGATTTAAGACAGCATCCTGTGCCCAGAAGTGGCACTCAGCTGATAGGCTGCTCCTGGGTAGAAGCTCTATCTTCTGAACTGCCGTACACTCACTATGACCTAAGCCCCGTGTCTCAAAGTTGTGATATCTAAGGGACAAGACATCAGGCATGGAATAGGAAAGGAGAGAGAGACAGACCATCTACCTCAGTGTAGGACCAAGGTTCCCTCCAAAGAGGCTAATAGGAATCAGGAAGTCCCTCTTCATATGCCTGGAATTGAACTCAGAGCAAAGATGGAGCTTTCTACCTGCAACATTACACAACGTAGAGAGAAAGCTCTTGGGTAAAGGGTTAAGGAAGACTGGCTGGAAAAGCTGATTCCTAGGCATGGGGTGCATGGGAGAAGGCTGGGGTGAAGTGTGTAGAAAAGGTGAAACCACCCAGGCTGAATAGCAGACACACTGGGGTTCTGGCCACAAAGAGCAGGTTATATCTCTGGGCAGAAACAAAGAAACCTCTAAGTGGGCAACTTAGCTCTTAGCTCTCTCTCTCTCTCTCTCTCTCTCTCTCTCTCTCTCTCTCTCTCACACACACACACACACACACACACACACAAGAGGGAGACATACACACATGAGAGGGAGACACACACACACAGAGACCAAGAGACAGAGAGAGGCAGACAGAGATAGAGACAGAGAAAGATCCTCTACCAGCCTGCCAGCTACCCTCTGACTTTTGGCTATAGCATCCCTCTCAAGGGGAGGTGTACACACACAATGCAGTACTGATCCCCCGATGACCACATGTTCTTTTCTGACCAAGACAGTCCTGCCTTACTCTTGCTGTTCTAGTCTCCCTGACTAGTAACCCCCATTCTTTCCTCATCCTATTTGGGGTGATAAATCACACAGGCACCGTACTCAATTCCCACTCTATACAAGCTGCCAGTGGAGGCTGTTAGCTCTGTTACAGTCAGCTGTAAAATCCCTCTGAAGGAGGAGGCAGGGAGCCTGAGTTATACATGCAAACCCCGCTCTCACCCCAACACTGGAAAGACGAGCCATGTCCAGTCCCTAGCTGAAGAAAGCGCTACCAACTTCTGCCCGGGGACCTGGCTGGCTTGTCTTCTTCGCTGACCATGTACTTTACCATGAACTGCACCCCAGCCCTCATCGGGCTTTCTGAGTGGTCTTAATGACCAAATCTACAAGCTACGTAAGTGGTTTGACAAGACACACGTTCACTCTTTTAAGTAGGGTGTTGCAGCTGTCATAGTCCAAGCCGCAAGATGACTGTCCTCCACCAGGGACCTACTAAAATGACAGAAGAGTGTTCTGAACAAACGTAAGCCTCCCTTCTTAGGCACCGACAAGATTATCTGGTGTGGACTACGGCTCCAAAGAGCGTACACAAGGGTCTACATGAACACACTTCCCATCACCTGTACGAGGAAACCCAATGCTTATTTACATTTACTTCCAGATCGAAAGTGGAACAGATGTCGTGGGGGCCTTTTGAAGAATCAAAATGGCTTATATAAATCCTTCACATTAAAATATCCTGTGCCATCATCAACTTTCTGTTTCATTCGATTGCCAGCTGAAAATATCGATGCGGCTTTGTGTCGGGCTTATGTAAAGCAAAGGCTGCTGGCTGCTCCTTCCACTCTTAGGTGTTTTAAGTAAGAAGGCTGCTTTTTCTGCTGCAAGCATCTTCGTAAGATCTAGACAAAAGGGTTTTCTGAGGAACTGGGGTTTGGTGAATAGAAAGGATTCCTTTAGTGAGCCATTTAGATGTTTTAAAAAATCCTTTCAGAAAAGGCCGTGCTTGCTCAGAATCGCTTCATCAAATCTGAACGGTTTCTGAATGGGAGGCCTGCCGCTCTAGTCGCTTTTACCTGGGGTTTCTTTTCATTTATTTAAATTCTGCAGGTAGTTTAAATACCAGAATCCAATTGCAGCTAGCCTGTGTGTTGCTAAAACTGTGTGATAGGCTTAGTGAGCACACTCCAGGCTCCTGTCAGGTGCAGGGCCCTGTGATGGCTCAGCTAATGAAGGGGGTGAAGTGTCATTTCAAAGGGATTCACACGAGCAAGCGGCCTTTGAAACCTCTCCCCAAACCGCAGGATCTTAACAGGAGAGAGAAAGAGCAGGGCATGAGAAGAATGAAAAGAACTCCAGGCACAAGGACCAGCTGGCAAGAGGCTCAGGAGATGCGGCAGGAAATACACCAGGTGCATCCACGAGGTGACAGGGATAAAAAGCTACAGGAAGTACCCAAGTGTCAGGGGTAGGGTGGGCAGAGCAAGTGAGTGGGGTTACTGACTAAGCCTCCGATGGTTGATGGTAGATCTCCACTGATGGGGGGTGGGGGGGAGAGTCAGGACCAGAAACCACTTCAGGACATTTCACAATTGTTCAAATAAAACAGTAACAATACAGGTGGAGATGGAGAGCAATGAGAAGAGGAAGAGGGGTTCCCACATGGTGGAGGTCAGGGATGAATCCCAGGGCTGGTATATGCTAGACAGTGTTTACTTCTGAGTTTCATGTGCAGCCCCAGGTTGGCTGCCTAGGTGGCTGGCTGGCTGGTTGGTTGGTTGGGTTTTGTTTTTTGTTTTGTTTTGTTTTTTTTTTTTTGAGATGGGGTCTTGTTGTGTAGCCCAGGCTAGCAAGGAGCTCACCATCCTCCGGCTTCAGCCTCCTGAGTACTGAGATTAAAGGTAGGAACCACCTGGCCCTGCCTATAATATGTTTTTTTAAAAAAAACATAATTCTAATCTCTAGAATTTGGAAACTGCTATATACAAGAAGCTATGAGAAGAGGACATTCCATAGAGGTCTGGGGCCTTAAGCCTGGACAGGGATGGCAAGGGTAAGCAGAGGCCTCCTGTGCGGCTGGATGGGAGTGTGAATGTGTTTGCTCCTCACGTCTGTCCTGTGCAGCCGCAGGGGGATGGCCATGTCACAAGGTATGAACACATCCCTCCAGCCTGCCAAACACTCCTGATTGTGAGGGATCATTTGTTGAGCGGATGCAGGGAGGAGGGAGATTTAGAGACCGGATCAACCAACCTGACACAGGCCAGGGCCTGAGGGGGGTGTTGGAGGAGTTATCACGGGAGGAGGTGACAAGGGACCCCATAAAGATAGGAGAGGGTGGAGCTAGAGGCCTCAAGCAAAAGGACAGTAAGAGAGCAACACAATAGTCAGGGGGCTGGAGAGATGGCTCAGAGGTTAAGAGCAGTGGCTGTTCTTTCAGAGGTCCTGAGTTCAACTCTCAGCACCCACATGGTGGCTCACAATCATCTGTAATGAGATCTGGTGCCCCCTTCTGGCCTGTACATGCCAGCAGAACATTGTATGCATAATAAATAAATAAATCTTAAAAAAAAAAAAAAAAAGACAATAGTCAGGATGAAAAACCTCGGAGTGGCAAAGCTGAGAAGTAAAAAAGCAGAGGTACCAAAATAGTAAGAGACAGAGGGCAGCAAAAGAAGGCAGGGTGAGGATTCCTCAGTGAGTACCAGTTCTATGCTGTCCTAGGTGCTGATGGCCCAGATCTGCTTTCGCCTGACAACCACCTGGCAGGCGGAGTCATTGGATGCAGCTAACTGGTTTCCCCAAAGCATGCCACAAGCAAGCAGTGGGCAGGGCACCTAAGACAGCCAGGTCCACATGCTTTGCCTCCGGTCTCTGTGGTGGGGGAGGAGACTAGAGATCACATCTATCCTGGGTTTACAGGGGTCCTAGAACCGAGTTCAGTACGGGAAGGGCGCAGGTGAAGTGTGAGGCTGGCAGAGCCCATGGTGGCTTTTTCACAAGGGGGCAAAAGGAGCACTGATACTCTGGGTTCTTGGCTAACACAAAAACTATTTCGAAAGCCAGAATTTTTTCATTAAAAGATCAGCTTTAGACTAGGACTTACGGACTCTAACAAAATACAGTGAGCTTCTTTATATATCTGAAAATGCAAATTCTATGTTTAATATATGTGTAGAAGTAGTCGTGCATTAGAATTGCACATACTTTACATATGTGTAGAAGTAGTCATGCGTTAGAATTGTACATACTTTACATATGTATAGAAGTATTAATGCACTAGAATTACACATATTTTACATATATTAGAAGCAATCATGCATTAGAATTGCACATACTGCACATATGTTAGAAGCAACTGTGCATTAGAATTGTACATACTTTACATACATGTAGAAGTATTCATGCATTAGAATTACATATACTTTACACATGTATAGAAGTATTCATGCATTAGAATTGCACATACATTTTTGCATTCCTTGCCTTTGTCTTTCGAGAAATTGAAATTTCCTTTCAAAATGATATTTACCGCTGGATCTGGGGAAGCAAAAGAAAAACAGGCTATGAGAACATACAAGATAGCAGAAGAAATAAACACTAAGTGGTTTTTTTTTTTTTTTTTTCTCTCAGCCATGGGGTGCTTTCACCAGCGGAAGAGAATTCACAGTGTCCTTTATGGAGAAAAGAGCTTTCCTCCGGAGCTGCAGGAGCTGAGGGAAACATGCTCAGGCCTCCTGGGGGACGCGGCTGGCTGTCATGTTTGCAAGCCTCTGAGAGATATAAGCTAGCAGGCTGCTCTCTGGTGGCATTGTCTCTGCAAACCAGCTGTGAGCTGTGTGTGCCTGAATGTCAGGATAGGAAGGGCTTTCCACCTCCTGTCTGGAACTGCACCCTGAAGAGGGCAAGTCACTGGCTTTCTGAGTAGAGGGGACAGTCAGCAGCAGAAGGCCACTCAGAGTGACACCTTGGGGTGTGAGGAGGAAGCTGTGTTGGTGTTCATTCAGTCTCGCTATTCGCAGAGGCATTTTATTTTTCTTCCACTGTTTTGATGCAGGATTTCACTGTTTATTCCAGGCTCCACCTCCCAGCCGAGGCCCCTGTCTCAGTTTCCCGAGGGATGGGATTACTGACCTGTTCCACTACATCAGACTAACATGGGCACTTCAAATGAGATAGCTGAGAAATTTAAGAAGTGGCCAGGTATGATCCCATCACTAGTGAGGCTGAGGTAGGAGGATCACAGCAAGTCCAAGACCATCCTGGTCTATATAGCAAATTCTAGACCTTGGGCTATCTACTAAAAACCTATCTCCCACATGCCCCCTCAGAAAACAAAGTTGGACAATTAAAGCTAGGCCCACCCATTGTTCCAACAACGAATGAAAACGATAACAATTTAATCACTGGTTGTTCGTGTGACCTAATGAGCTCCCTGCCATTGCTCCCCTCCCCAGTCCCACCCCTCACCCCAGCAGGTGCTTTTGCGACCTTCTGGGTCCAGGCTGAGACAGGATAATCCCAGGAAAACTCGGGGTTAAGCCCTCCATACCAATGGCGCTAGACGGCTTCTGGTGACAAAAGTGACCTTAAGATGGGCGATGGTGGCACACGCCTTTAATCCCAGCACTCAGAAGGCAGAGGCAGGTGGATCTCTGTGAGTTTGAGGCCAGACTGGTCTACAAGAGCTAGTTCCAGGACAGGCTCCAAAGCTACAGAGAAACCCTGTCTTGAAAAACCAAAAAAAAAAAAAAAAAAAAAAAGTGATCTTAAATAAATAGTTTCAGGCCTCCCATGGAGGACGGTTTTGCGATTGAAGCGAGCACTGGTGGATGATAAACCAGGGCTTCAAGACAAGTAAGAGTCTCCACCTCGGACGTGGAAGTTGACATAGCCAAGCTCATTTCTTCAGTCCCAGCAGAAACACATGTCTATGGATGCTGTGTCCTAGAGCTGTAGGGGCAGAGGGAAGGGGACTCCTGGCTTGAGCTGGCCACAGCTTAGCTCTTTGCTTTAACTTCATGGGCAGCTTCAGTTGGATGGACTAGTTCCCTAAGCTCCTTCCAAGGGTAGAAAACAGACAAGACCCCAGCCTGAGATAGCTACTTGTCCCACGGTTACTTGTACACTGGCCCACCTACTGTCCAGTGAGGTCTATCCTTAAATCCTGTTACCTTTCCAAATGAAGTGGTTGTGACCATTGGAGAAATCTCCGTTTCCATCCAATATCAAGATTGTTTTTTTTTCCCCAGAGAGCACTTGCCCTGTTTCATTGAACTGTGAATAAGCGTGGGGAATTGTCCTTTTGTATAGATCACATGCTCCAAAATAGAACATGTTCATCCAGTATAGGCTGAAGTAGAAAGCACCGTTTTAAGAGGCAGCCCTAAATTCAAGTCTCAGTCCCATCACTATCTGTGAGTGTGTATGTACCTACGTGTGTGCGTGCAAGTGTGTGTGCGTGCATGTGTATATGTGTGTGTGTGCGTATTTGTGAGCCTGGGTGGTCCTCAGGGCCTTGTGCACGCTAGGCAAGAGCCCTCCATTGAGCTATACCTCCAGCACAGCCAGTTCTGTCTTCTTAACCCTCAAACATACATTGAATTCCTGCTATGTGAGGCTAGACAGAGAGTGGTGGTGAAGCTCAGTGGTCTGGCTGTCATGTCACATCCCAGAATATGCTCATCTCCGAGGGATACTCCTCAGTGTCTTAGTCAGTGCTCTGACGCTGTGAAGAGACACTGTGACCACGGCAACTCTCATAACGGAAACCATTTAACTGGGACTAGCTTACAGTTCAAAGGCTTAGTTCCTTATCATCATGGTAGAACATGGGGCATGCAGGCGGACCTGGTGCTGGAGAAGGAGCTGAGAATTCTATGTCTATCCTCAGGCAACAGGAAGTGAACTGTGTCACTTGAACATAGGAGATCTAAAACCCCACTCCCAGTAACACACTTCCTCAAACAAGATCACACCTCTCTCAATAGTACCACTCCCACTCGGGGCCATTTTCTTTCAAACCACTTTCTGACTTCGGCTAAGTGTTGTGAGGATTAAAAGGCTTGGTCATTCAAGCCAGAAGTCATGGGTGGGCCACATAAGGTGCTTTTTCCCTGGGTTCATAGGGGACTCTTAGGAAATGTTTGTGGGTTATGCAGTGGGGACCCCCAAGGCCATCCTTTGAGAGCCCTAGGGACAGGAACTACAGTGGGCGTCTGATTTACGCTGCTTTGCACAGCACGCTGCTGGGACCGAGGCCACTGGAAGACAAGGGAAGGGATTCCAGGGACCACAGCTTCCCACCCACTCACTCTCTCCAAAACTACTGTCAGCTTTGTACGTGACAAGTTCAGAGACATACAAGAAGATTCATCCTTCTTTCTGGGCATGAAATCACCTAATCCAAAAAAATCGTAGTGAAATGTGCCCGTTTAAGACAAAGTGGATCTTAGGACCTCCCAGGAGGCTGGAACCCTGACATTATATATATGAGCTAATTTTAAGGAATCCATATATATAAGTCCACTCTAGTTAGGTAAAGGATGTGCACACTGGCCAGTCCTTCCCGCAACGTTTTATCCAGCCATGTCTTCTGTGTGAAAGAGACATTGCTGCTCGGGTTCTGCAGCCTGAGGGCTTATTCCATAAGCTCTGTGCAGAAAGAGGCCACACAGATATTTCACAGGTCAGCACGCACGACACTGACAGTGTGTAAGCTATGCTGGACAGGGTATTAATAAACG